>NC_090440.1:323908691-324211721 GCF_031143425.1 Pleurodeles waltl | reverse complement strand
AAAACATGAATTAACAAAAAATTACATGACTCTTGTGAGGGAAGAAGAACCCATTCAATGAAAAAGCATAAACAGTCCAGTCAGGTGAACACCTTATATTAATGAAAAACTGAAAGTCTAGATGGCCTCCGCCGCGAGGAGAATTAAAAAAATCATATTAAAGTCACAAAAAGGAGCAAAGGCGGCATCCAGATAGCTTATATTGCTCACCAAATCTTCCAGTAATAGTAAATGTGTTCATTTCGCCATGAAACATCGTGAAAACGGTTCCGGCATTCTAAACACGTCCGATGATGCACGGAGCTCCATCTTCAGGCGACCATCTTGGCTGGTGGTCCTCATGCACCCCCTTCGCAGACTATTAATTTCACGAACATCTACATTTTAAGCAAAATGGTACATGTACTAGGACTATCATACTTTTCTGAGATGATTAGGACCATTAGTTTGCTTATGTGAGGTAACCCTGTGCATATTATTTGAAAAGTATTTTAAATAACAATAAGTTGTACAAAGTTTGGTACAAAAACTTGAATGTGTATTACATGCTTGGTCTTTTTCCCTTTGCATTCTCCTGAAGTGAAGAAGTACACATGTTGCTAGATAACCTCGCCTTTTTCGAAATCATGTTGGCTCACTATGGGGCAGGGAGTTAAGAAAAGGAAGGGCTAGGACTAGGGGACCACTGCTTGCTCCTCCTAAGATTTTCTAAAATGGAAAACATTGTTTTATAAAATAAAGCAGCATCAATTGTTTTATGAAGGAATGTGGGGTCCTTTTAAAAAATGTGTTCCTTTTTTAAATGCGATCAGAGGGATGGAGGCCTGCTGTCCCTTGCAGGCCACCATCCCTGTGATTGCAGCCAGTCACAAGAGGTCGCAAATTGTGATCTGTATAATGAATATTAATTAGGCAGGTCCTTCTGTTACCCTCTATGATTGGATATTTCGTGAACCGACCATTAGTGCGTATGTCAGTTTGCAAAATATTATTCAATTTGGCAAAAGTCAGTGCTGAGATTGCAGCCAGTTCTTCCTATTGGAATGAAGGTACATCAGGGCCTAGATTCCGAATATTTAACTTTTTTGCCAGGCCTTTATCTCTAATAAATTGCAGCAGTTTTGAAGTGTTAAAATCTCTCACGCCAAAGCCATGAAGTTTTAAGTTTGTTACACATTGTTATGATTTTCCGATCTTTTCTCAATCTACCGTTTGGAAAGGTAAAGGAATCTCTGTATGTTCCATTCTTTGCTCCTACCAGGCTACTCAGCAGCGCATAGGTGAATGCTGAAAATGTGTAGGGCGTGGAGGGTGAGTCATATTTGTTTTATTTGGTTTGTGTTTTCTCAAAATACAGCTAGCCTAGCCATTACCCTATGGCAGATTATAAATTCGTCTTTCTTTGACTTTAGAAACTCAAATGGCAACACTCAGATAAAAAGAGACCTGTGGTTTAGAAACCATTTCCCATAGACACAGGATTATTAATGGGAATAATTAGTAAAAAGGCTATATCAAATATTTGAAAAAACAAAAATCTGATAATTTGCCAAATATTGAAACAAAGAGTCATGGTAAGCTTGATAATCGATGCCTCTTGATGTGGTCTGAACTGAACAACCCTTGTGGTACGTTGAGACCCTTACTTATATCTCGAAAAAGAGACCGAATGTAGTGTGCTTGGGAAGTTTAAAGCCAAATATTTTTGTAAACTATAGGAATGGGCAATTAACTATATTCTCAATAGAGAAGCTATTAGTCAATTTTGATCACAATTCAAGCACAAGCACACTACTTGGCATCATGAGTTGTGTTATATCACAGTCTGATTCTCTCTTTTTTAAATGAAAATGTATGAGTTTTAAAGAATATTAAGCTTGTCAAACAGGTGTGCAAGCATCCCCGGAGAATTAGATAGCGCCCAAATACATTAGGAACTTGGTCTGAGTTTGGGGATCCACTGAATAGCAGAACCCTGTCGGATTTAAGATTGACACACAAATATTCAAATAATTCCCAACTGAAAATTATTACATGTAACTTCGCTTCACACATATCCAGAATGAGTATCCTAATAACCTGACTCGCTTTTCGTATCATGAGGGCTGACAAGTCCAACCCAACTGAACACAGGCAGATGCAGGTCTTTTTAGAGTTCACTTCACATTTTGCATGCTGCATTTCTTGTAACCCAAGGCAAATGGTGTGTATTGTAGTAGGGTTTCAGTGCACACTACAACAGATATTGTGCATGACAGCTACCAAGTAAATAGGTCAGTGCACAGCATACAGCCGTCTGTTACATCCTTATCCGGAGGGTGCCCCTGTGTTCTTTAAATGACCCACTTTTTGGTTTGCCATAGTCTTATATGTAGCTAATTACCCGTAAAGTAATATGCACTAGGTCTGATTCAATATTAATGCTAGAGTAGAAGAAATGTTTTTGACTCAAAATTCACTTAAAAAAACAAAGGTTACAAGGACTTAATAGTTAGGCTCACATTTTAAATGTGCAAAACCATAGAAATTCACCAGTTATAGTTAGAGTTACCACAAGTAACTATAACTCGTGACCTAAGATAACTAAGACTTGCGCCGTTTTACGCCACTTTTAAAACACAGGGGTGTGCCATATTGACAGGAATACGGTGCACCCCTGCGTTTCCCCCTGCGCTGGCGCTGAACTAAGCTGCCAATGCAGGCATCCTTGCACCATAGTGCCAGGGTGTCTGTGTTGAGGAGAAACATTGTTTTTGTGCAGGAAGGTGTCCCTTCCTGCACATAAACAATCTATAATTGTGATTTGGCATGTCTTTGAGTGCTGCAAAATGCAGCACACATCAAAGTATCGAAGAATCATTGCAATGATTGTTTATGTGCAGGAAGGCAGACCTTCCTGCATGTAAACAATCGTCCATGGCATTTTGCTTCTTCTAGGTGTGCTGCAGAATGCATAAAAGCATTACTCCTCTTTTTGCAATGCTAACACCACCCCTGGGGTGGCGCTAATTTTCGGAGCTGCCTCAGGTTTATGACAACTTGTAAATCTGAGGCAGTGTCAAAAGCAATCGGTGTTGCAGTGTAACGCCCACAGCAGCACCCATTGTGCGCCCCTCTAACGCAGAAAACTGCGTTGGGTGGGCCCATACTTACAAAGAGCTATAACGCCACAAAAAATGTGGCGTAACACCTCCTTGTAAATATGGGGCAGTGCTTTTCGCTGCCTGAGCGACACGAAAAGTGATGCTCCGGTGAACGCTCAAGGCACTTAAATATGCTCCAAAGTGTAATACTTTTTTAAGTGTGTAGGAAGGGATGATTCAGTTTATCTAAGTACATAAAGATAAGTAAATATTGTTTTATTAGTTCATATTTTTTTTAAAAACATTGCAGAGTACCGTGGTACTACCATATTTCTTTTCACCGTACTTAGTTTGAGGTCTGGGTTTTAATTGTAAATATAGTGTTCATATTTTTACATATTTTTCATTTTCATTTTTAAGTACATTGTGCTGCAATACATTTCCCCTTAAAACTCAGAACGCAGACTAAGGCCCTCATTACAACCCTGGCGGTAAATGCCGCCTACCGCCGTGCTGACGGCCACCAACATACCGTGACCGCGGAGGTAATCCGCCATGGGTATTAAGACCCACCATTAGAATACCGCCTCAATACAGACACCCACACAAGTCCACCAGACCAAAGGTCAGTGATAAACTGGCGATAGTAAAACCCACACCATTATGCCAACAGGAATACGCCCACAGTATCATGACCCACGAATCAATGCGGTGGTCTTTCAACTGCAGTAAACCATTGGTGGTACACAACGCCGTGCTCGAGATACAGACACACCTACAAACCTACACCACATTGGACAATTCAAAATACACACACCTGACACCCACACCACACCCACACACCCAATCCAATATAAAACACACATCCACAATACCCACAACCCCTTACAATGAAAAAACATATAGCTAACTGAGAGAGACAAGCCAGGAGCACCCACTCAATCAGAGGCACAGAACACCATCACCCATACACCATTCACACACATCACATCATACACAACAACACATCACCCCACACATCCTCCACATATCACTCACACCACATCCATGGCACCCCAAAGACACCCCAGGGTTTCTGAGGAGGAGCTAAGGGTAATGGTGGAGGAAATCATCTGGGTAGAGCCACAGCTATTCAGATCACAGGTGCAGCAGACGTCCATTGCAAGGAAGATGGAGCTATGGCGGAGGATCGTGGACAGGGTCAACTTGTGGGACAGCACCCAAGAACCAGGGATGACATCAGGAAGAGGTGGAACGACCTACGGGGGAAGGTGTGTTCTGTGGTATCAAGACACCAGATTGCTGTACAGAGGACTGGCGGTGGACCCCACCTCCTCCCCCACAACTAACAACATGGGAGGAGCAAGTCTTGGCGATCATGCATCCTGAGGGCCTCGCAGGAGTAGCAGGATGACTGGATTCTGGTAAGTCAAATCTTAACTTCTTCATCCCCCCCACCCGACCTGCATGCCATCGCAAACTCCTACCCTCACCCCTATCACTCCACCAACTAACATATACCCCACTAGCACAACCCACCCATCCCAATACCAGGCCCTGCATGCAACACAAATGCATGGACATCACTCACAGACCTGCATGGACAGCCATCACCCCAGCATGCCCAATAGAGAGACTCACCCAGCCCACAAAATCACCACTCACACAAGGCCAAGCCGACGGGGAAATCACAATCATAGAGGGAAACACACCCATGCACAAGATGGCACACGCACATACATTAACAATGCATTTGTATTCCAACAGGACCCCTACCCAACGTCACCGGAGAGGAGGTGCCAGCTACATCCAGCCCTCCTACCCCCAGAAGAGGCCCACAGGGATGACAGCAGCTCTGCACGCCAGGATCAGGATGACCAAACTGGCCCATCAGGGACCTCTGGACAGTTGGTTCCCCTGCCATGGTCCCAACCCACCACAGAGCCTTCCCCCCTCAGGAAACACCAGTACAGCACCCGCCCAGCAGGCCCATGCCACTGTCCCCTCAATCAGCAGTGTGTCCACAACTAGAGGGACCCCAGGCAACCCCACAAACCCAGGACGATCAGGGACCTGGGGTCAGTGGCAGTGGGCACACGGTTCAGGGGACAGAGGCGCAGGACAACAGGGAAGCTGGGAGGACTGCTGTGTGACGGGGGAGGACAGGCTCAGGAAACCCACTCTGCATGAGGCACTCTCCAACATCCTGGTAGCATACCACCATTCCCAGGAGACCATGGGCCAGGTACTGGCCAAATTTCAGGAGACCCAGTGGCTGCAGGAGGGACAGTACCTGGGGATCAAGGAGGACCTAACAAAAATATACACCATCCTGGTCACCATTGCAGGGGTGCTGGCTGATATGCGCAAGACCATGAGGGAGGCAGTGGCAGAACAAAGGGCGCCTGACACTAGCCAAACCGAGGAACAGCCTTCCACCTCCGCTGGTGCTAGTGGACAGGATGCCCGCCACAGAACCAACAGGCCACCAGCACCCCACCCCCTGCAGAAGGAGAACCACCCTGAAAAGGGTCCCTGTGATCTAGGCAGAAGACAGAGAACATTGCCAAGACCCCCGCCAGAAAATTGGACTCTCCTGATTGTCACCCTTCTGTCCCACTATGTTACTCAGTCCACCTTGAACTGCCATTGCACCCCTTCCTATGCCCCATTGGACAATGCACCTGTGATACCAAGAGACTGGACTCTAATTGGACATTCCTCCACCATCACCCCAGCCCCTTGTACATACCCGTATACTTATTGGCACAAAAATAAACACCCTTGAAACAAATACCATACTGGAGTCAGTGTTATGAATCTCAAATGTATTAGTACAACATTATCAAAGCATTGCAATGTATATGCTCAGTGAAATATACTACAGGATGACCTTTGGTGGGCAGCAGTACATGTAGCAGGACCCAGAATGGGGCGCACTGAGCTAAAAATAGAGAATCCAAAGGGAACAGTCAGTGTCCATAGACAGAGGGTAAGAGGCTGCCATGTACAATGTCCAAAATATTACTGAAATGTTAAGTGGAGTTACAGTCTCTTACCTGTGTGTCACTGGAAGTACTGCTGTATTATGTTTGTTCTGTTGTTCACATCTTCTTCCTCTGCCTCCTCTTTGTCACTGTCCACAGGCTCCACTGCTGCCACAAGACCATCTCCAGGCTCATCCTCCTGCAGAAAAGGCACCTGGCGTCTCACGGTCAGGTTGTGCAACATATAGCATGCCACGATGATCTGGCACACCTTCTTGGGTGAGTCGTACAGGGATCCACCAGTCAGATGGAGGCACCTGAACCTGGCCTTCAGTAGGCAGAAGGTTCTCTCAATTATCTTCCTTGTTCACCCATGTGCCTCATTGTAACGTTCCTCTGCCCTTGTCCTGGGATTCCTCACTGGGGTCAGTATCCATGAGAGGTTGGAGTAACCAGAGTCACCTGTAAATATCGAGGGACAACTGTTAGACACACACTAACCCATAGGGACAAGCCCATACCCAGACACCTTCTCATAATGTGTGGGGACCTTGGGCTCACCTATTAGCCACACCCGGTGCCTCCGTAGTTGGCCCATCACATATGGGATGTTGCTATTCCTCTAGATATAGGCGCCATGCACAGAGCCAGAATATTTGGCATTCACATGGGAGATGTGCTGGTCCGCCAAACACACCATCTGCACATCCATCGAGTGATACCTTTTTCTATTTCTGTAAACCTGTTCATTTCTCCGGGGGGTGGGCAAATGCCACATGTGTACCATCAATGGCACCAATGATGTTGGGGATATGTCCCAGGGCATAAAAGTCAGCTTCCACTGTGGCCAATTCATCCACCTGGGGGAACACGATGTAGATGCTACTGTGTTTCAGCAGGGCAGACAACACTCTGGTCAACACGTTAGAGAACATTGGCTGAGACATCTCTGATGCCATGGCCACTGTTGTTTGAAAGGAACCACTTGCCAGGAAATGGAGCACTGACAGGACCTGCACTAGAGGGGGGGATTCCTGTGGGCTGGCGGATAGCTGACATCTGGCTGGCTCCAATTAGGCACACAGTTCTTGGATTGTGGCACCATCAAGTCTGTGTGTGATGATAATGTGTCTGTCCTCCATTGTCGACAGGTCCACCAGGGGTCTGTACACCGGAGGATGCCACCATCTTATAATCTGCCTCAGCGGTTGTAGCCTATGGAAGAGAACGGTGAGCAGAGGGTCATATTGCCACCTAGATTGTACTACTCTTGCTGAATTTATGTCACAGAAGCAGTATGTGAAGTCGAGAGTCAGTTGAAATGCCAATGTCTGCTGTGACGCAGTTAGGTGCCATGCCATGCACCCCCTGAAATTGCGGCTGCCTGACCTTTGAGGAGGGACAAGTGGAAATAAGGTAAGTGCACTGGCGTTGTGCGCCGTCGCGGTAGGTGGTCGATGACCTCCGCGCAACTTCGCTTTGGTTATCATTGGGCCCTGTGGGTTCCAGGAGCCAATGGCGATGTCCGTCAGCGGTGACGGTATGCCGGCGGTGGCGCTACGCACCACCACAGACGTCACCGCCATTTTCTAACCATTCACTCAATTGCTACCTGACCGTCAACAGGAGAGGAGCTACACTGCAAGTGCTGCTGTGACCTGAGTCTGGAAGCGACAATAGCTCATGTGTCTGGGGAAAGGGCCCGTGCTTTCACTGCGGAGGAGTTGGAGAAACCGGTGGATGGGGTCCTACCCCAGTACACATTACTCTATGGTCCTCCAGACAAACAGGTGAGTATACTGTGAGCATGATGTGTGGGCAATGCATGTTTGGAGGGGTGTGGATGTAAGCCACATGTCGGGGATGCTGAGGTGTCCTGGTCTGAGTGCTGCATGAGAGGTGGTCAGTGTATGTGCGTCAGGGCATGGGTGGGAACTGGTGGGCAGTGGGTATGCTGGTCCGGACATGTGAGTGATTTCCTTTTCTGCTGTCTTTTCCCTCCAGGTCAGTGCCCAACAGAAAAAGGGTATTTGGCGTGCCATCGCCAAGAAGGTGCGGACCCTGGGGGTCTATCACAGGGAGAGCACCCACTGCCGTAAGTGAAGTGAGGACCTGCGCCGCTGGACCAAGAAAACTGCAAAGGCCCAGCTGGGGCTGGCCTCCCAACGTGGAAGGGGTGCCCATCGCACCATGACCCCCCTGATGTTCCTCATCCTGGCGGTGGCCTATCCGGAGTTGGATGGGCGCTTGAGGGCTTCACAGCAGCCACAAGGGGATGAGTACAGATTCAAAGAGCTGACTTTGCGTGCTTTAGGAGGTAGCTGGGTGGCGGCTGTGGGTGCCCCTAGGCCAGCGCGATCATGGCAGGGTAGGTCCCTTGTGTGCAGGCTCAGGCGCACACCTACCCCAATGGTGCAAATGGCCATCTACTACTGGGCAGGATCCTGTGGGCGTCAGGTGTGCAGATGCTGGCGTTACGCATTGTACCCCATGGGCTGGTGACTATCTTAGTGACCGGTTGGGCATGGCCTAGTGGATAGGGCAGCTCACTGTGTGTTCTGTACGCCAACGGTAGTGTTGTTGCTGGCATTGACCAACTGTATCCTCTGTCTCTCCCCCCTTTTTGTTTTGTTGCCCTGTCCTTGTGTACATTAGCATCATCTGACAGAGGAGCAGGGGCACCGGTGACCGAGGGAGCTTCATCCCACATGGGCATGGAGGCCTAATCTACCAAGGGTGAAGGCACCAGTGGGACGGAGGGCGAGGGGAGCTCCACGACGGGGACAGGAGAGGAGACCACTGACAGCGACTCCTCCTCCGATGAAAGTTCCCTGGCACTGGCAGACTACTCTGTGCCCACCCCAACAACAGGTTGGCTGGAGGGCCCCCCACCAGCACTGCCCTCCCAGCAGCCCCTCAGCATGTTTCCCATGCCCACTCACCCAGGAGGGTGGGCATCACCTTCGCCCAAGGCACCTCAGGCCCTGCCCAGCCAGCCCTGTTGACCTCAGTGAGGAAGCCATTGACCTCCTTGCAACAAACAAACGCATACCTGGAGGGCATTCACTCTGGCGTGGCGGCCCAACAGAGAGCATTTCAGGCTCTGACCTCAACACTAATGGCAGCCATTGTCCCTGTGTCCAGCCTCCCCCTCCAACTTCCACTACCCAGACCCAATCCCCTCTACCTCAGCCCATCCCAAGCACACCTTCAGACCAGCATGCACCCAAATCACCACACAGAAGTGGCTCAGGAAAACATAAGCACCACACTTCATCTCAAAGGCACTCCTTCAAGTACCATGCCCATGCAAACACACCAACAACCACTGGCTCCACCGTGTCCCCCTCCTCCTCCTTCACCTCCCTCCCAGTAATGTCTAAACTCACACATACATGCACTACATCTTCATCCACTACCTCCATCACCAGCACACCCATCACTACATGCCCCTCACTGGCAGTCACCACCCCCACAACCATGCACACATCCCTTGTGTCTTCTCCCAGTGTGTCTGTGACCCCTCCTCCCAAAGTACATAAACGCAAGCACCCACCCACCCAACAGCCATCCACCTCACAACAGCATCCAGCCCATGCACTTTCACCCAGACTCAGCAGACGTACACCTCGTACAACTACTCCCTCTTCCTCCACTCCCAAACCCTCTCCATCTTCCATTCTCAGTGTGTCTAAAAAACTTCTCTTGGCAAACATTGACCTCTTCCCTACGCCTCCCCCCCGTCCTTCCCCTCGGGCAAGGGTGTCAAGATCCCCGGCCAGCACCTCAGCCACCAAGTCGGTGTCTGCTGTGGTACCTGCAAGTCCCAGAAGATTAAAGGGGGCACCTGCCAGGGCAGCCAGTGTGTCACTGACCCCTGCAAAGGACCAACTCATTCCGCCACCTGCCAAGGTGAAGAAGGGGCCAGCATGCAGCACGACCAAGAAGCACGACCCACCCAGCAAGGCCTCCTCCAAAACTCAAGCTGCCAGTGCCAAGGTCCCAGCAGCATCTGCCAAGGTGGGGAAGAAAACCCAAAGCAAGGCACTTCAGGCCTCGGAGGATCCAGGTGAGGGACTGGTGCCCACCATCAGTACTGACAGCCCCGCAACCTGTACTGCAGAAAGCACCGCCGCAGGCACCGCCACCTGCACCGCCATCTACCCTGCCACTTGCACCGCCCCCTGCACTGCCACCTGCACTGCCGCTGCCACAACAACGGTCAGCAGCATCATCCCCAGTAGGCAGCCGTCCGAGGCTGCTGGAGATGGCCTGGTGTCTCCCTTCACAACTACCAGCACCTGCACCACGGCCAGCACCGGCGGCATCCCTGCCGCAGACACCGTCACTAGCACCACCACCTGCACCACCACATGCCCAGCCGGTGCCACTACAACTGTCAGCAGCAGCATCCCCAGTGGGCAGCCGTCTGGGGCTGCAGGAGACGGCCTGGACCCTCCCACCACCACTTGAAGCACAGCCACCAGCACCGACACTACCACCAGTTTGCAGCCTGAGTCCCCGCAGGATAGAGTCTTGTTCTGCCTCTATGGAGTATCATGCTACCTGTTCCCTGCAAATCTGATGCCTCAGACACCCAGGTGAGGGAATGTGAGCTGCCACACCCCAAGTGCAGCATCACTGGGCACAATGACCCTCCAGAAACAGTGGAGAAAAACATCCACTATCACTATCCTTGGCAGGATGAAGCAGCCTGGGCACAAGGCCCCCTCCAGAACCAGTGGAGAAATGGATCCACTATCACTATCCTTGGCAGGATGAATCAGACTGGGCAGAGGGCCCCCACCAGAATCAGAACCAGAAACGCCTTGGTGCGTCTCACTGAGGCAGAAACACGCATATGTACAGTGGAAGACGAAGTTTGCAACCTTAAGACCAAGGTGTCCTTCCTCCTAACTCGCACTCACGCACTGCAATAACGCACAGATGATGCCGAAAACCGTTCAAGACGGAATAACCTGTGCTTTGTGGGATTCCCAGAGATGACAGAGGGCCCTGGCCCCATCGAATTTCTTGAGGCGTGGCTTAAAACATGGATGTCTCCTGACAAACTGTCATCATGGTTCACCATTGAACCTGCACACAGTGCTCTCTCTGCTGGGCCCCCATCCTGAGCTCCACCAAGGGCCTTCATCGCTCGCTTCCTCAATTAATGAGGTAGGGACGCCATCCTGGAGAGGCTAGAGCTCAGTCGGAGCTCCGATATCAATATGTGAAGATTTTGATATTTCCAGACGACTCCCAGGAGGTTCAGACCAAATGACGCTCTTACGAACAGGTAAAACAGAACCTAAGGGCACTGCATCTGAAATATATGCTCCACTTCCCGGCTCGACTTAAGGTGCTGCGTGCTGCATGCTGGTTGAACATACTTTTTTAACCCCTTCGCTGCCAGGCCTTTTCCCCTTCTGTGCCAGGCCTTTTTTTGCCTATTTGGAATAGTTCTCGCTTAGGCCCTCATAACGTTTTGTCCACATAAGCTACCCATGCCAAATTTGCGTCCTTTTTTTCCAACATCCTAGGGATTCTAGAGGTACCCAGACTTTGTGGGTTCCCCTGAAGGAGGTCAAGAAATTAGCCACGATACAGTGAAAACTTCATTTTTTTCAAAAAGATTGGACAAAGGGGCTACCTAAGAAGGCTTGTGTTTTTTTTCTCCTGAAAATGGCATAAACAAAGGGTTTGCCGTGTTAAAATCACCAGCTTCCTGGCTTTCAGGAACAGGCAGACTTGAACCAGAAAACCCAATTTTTTAACACAATTTTGGCATTTTACTGGGACATACCCCATTTTTACAATTGTTTGTGCTTTCAGCCTCCTTCCAGTCAGTGACAGAAATGGGCATGAAACCAATACTGGATCCCAGAAACCTAAACATTTCTGAAAAGTAGACAAAATTCTGAATTCAGCAAGGGGTAATTTGTGTAGATCCTACAAGGGTTTCCTACAGAAAATAACAACTGAAAAAAAACATATTGAAATTTAGGTGAAAAAAACTGCAATTTTTCTTTACGTTTTACTCTGTAACTTTTTCCTGCAATGTCAGAATATTGAAAGCAATATACCGGTACGTCTGCTGGACTCTTCTGGTTGTGGGGATATATAGGGCTTGTAGGTTCATCAAGAACCCTAGGTACCCAGAGCCAATAAATGAGCTATCAAGAAACCCTTTGTATTTCCAAAATGGGCACAAGATAAGGTGTTGAGGAGCAGTGGTTATTTGCACATCTCTGAATTCCGGGGTGCCCATACTAGCATGTGAATTACAGGGCATTTCTCAAATAGACGTCTTTTTTACACACTCTCTTATATTTGGAAGGACATAATGAAGAGACAGACAAGGGGCAATAACACTTGTTTTACTATTCTATGTTCCCCCAAGTCTCCCGATAAAAATGATACCTAGCTTGTGTGGGTAGGCCTAGCGCCTGCGACAGGAAATGCCCAAAACACAACGTGGACACATCCCATTTTTTGACAGAAAACAGAGGTGTTTTTTGAAAAGTGCCTACCTGTAGATTTTGGCCTCTAGCTCAGCCGGCACCTAGGAAAACCTACCAAACCTGTGCATTTTCGAAAACTAGAGACCTAGGGGAATCCAAGATGGGGTTCTGACCAGGTTCTGTTACACAGAATCCTTTGCAAACCTCAAAATTTGGCTAAAAAAACAAGTTTTCCTCACATTTCGGTGACAGAAAGTTCTGGAATCTGAGAGGAGCCACAAATTTCCTTCCACCCAGCGTTCCCCCAAGTCTCCCGATAAAAATGATACCTCACTTGTGTGGGTAGGCCTAGCGCCCGCAACAGGAAATGCCCCAAAACACAACGTGGACACATCCCATTTTTTGACAGAAAACAGAGGTGTTTTTTGCAAAGTGCCTACCTGTAGATTTTGGCCTCTAGCTCAGCCGGGGGGTCGAAATAGGATAAAAAAATAGCCCCCATGGGAGCGACCCTTGCCCAAGGGGTCGCTCCCAAAATGATAGTGAAAAACTAAATCCCTGGTGTTTAGTGGTTTTCATCCCCCCCGACCCCCCGGGGGCAGATCGACCGAAAAAACGGCCGATCTGTCCCCAGGGGGGATGGGGGGGGCAAAATACGAAATAAAATAGACCCCCATGGGAGCGACCCTTGCCTAAGGGGTCGCTCCCGAAATAAAACACAAATAAATCCCTGGTGGCTAGTGGGGATTCCTGCTCCAAGATCGTGGAGCAGGAATCCAGTGAAAACAGGCACAGGGGGAAAGGAAAACCCTTTCCTTTCCCCCGTGTCTGTTTTCCCCCCCGAACTCCCAAAAAGGGAAGGACTTACCTGAAGGAAGTCCTCTTCCCTCGACGTGCTGGAAGCAAATGGCTTCCAGCGTGTCCTGGCAATGTTTGATGACGTTGGCGCGCTGTGAGCGTGCTGACGTCATCAGATTGCCGGGGGTGGGGTCGAGGTGGAAGGGGAAAGGATTCCCCTTCCATCCACGACCGGGGTGTGGGTGGGGGACCCATGGGTGGAGCGCTAGCGCTCCCCCGTGTCCCGGGTGCAGGACGAGGTGATCTCATCCATGGCACCCGGCAACTGGTGCCTTGGATGAGATCACCTCGTCCAAGGCACCCTACGGGTTAATATGCCGGAGGCGGCTTGGCAATGGGCAACAGAAGAGCGATCACTTTGGGGACACATTTGATGGGATTCGCATGCCCGTTCCTCGCCCGCTTTGGCTTTGATTGTGTATACCACAGAGGGTACACAAGAGAAGCCAGAGGGGTGGGGATGCTCCTACACTGCGACTACCCCCTAGTGCTGCAGCAGAAATGGTTGGACCCACAGGGGAGGTTCGTAGCAGTGACAGGCAGGGACGATGGCCACAATATCAATCTGCTCATTGTATATGCCCCCATATGGAACTCGACAAGTTTCTCCACAATCTTACCATGCTACTAACCCAGATGCCCATCGGCCCCACTGTCCTAGGTGGAGATATGAATGCAGTGTCAGACCTGTCCCTTGACATCACGGGCCCCCTGCCGATGCACGACGTAGGCGCTCTCTATCCCTTAATAAATGGATGACCGGTACTGGCTTTTGCGATACATGGCGGATGTGGCACCCTCACCACCAGCAATATACCCACACCTCAGCAGCACATCTTACCCAGGCTTGCATTGACATGATTCTCACCCCCAAGATGTTCACTAACATACTGGCCACCCACCTTAAGACAACCTTACAACACCTGATTCATCCTGACCAATGCAGCTTCATGCCCACTCACAACACTAGACACTGCCTGAGGAGGCTACAAGTGGCCCTGGCACGCAGACATATGCTCCTCTCCCCACTGGACCTCCTCCTTATCGATTTTGAGAAAGCACTTGACACAGTAGATTGGGGTTACCTGGACTGTGACCTTCGTAATGCGGGCCTGGGAAGCCCCTTTCAGCTCATGGTCCATCTCCTCTATCAGGCGTCAACTGCCCGTGTTTTAGTCAATGGGAAACTCTGTGAAGCCTTTCCCATCGGGAATGGCACAAGGCAGGGATGTCCCTTATCCCCTCTCCTCTACAACCTAGCCATTGGCAATGGGTGGGGGGTGAGAGGACCGCATTACGCTTTATGCCGATGATGTCCTGCTCTATCTGTCGCAGCCGGAGTTGAGTGGACCCAGATGTTTCCAGCTGCTGCGCATATTCGGAGAGGCCTCTGGCCTCAGGATGAATTTTAAGAAATCGCCCCTGGTCCCACTCGTCGGAGTCTCATGACCAGATTGACTGGCAAAAGACCATTCCCATCCGACGCCTAAGTTTTACTTACCTTGGCATGAAAATAACACTCGATCCGACTTTGACCTGGGTCCTTAACCTCACCCCTCTTACCCGGAAGGTGAAAGGGGAGATGGGGCTATGGCAGATGCTACTGCTAAATGTCATGGATCGTATTTCACTATATTAAATGCTCCTCCTGCCCCGATTCCTGTAAGTTCTTCCAAACCTTCCCCTCTGGTTCCCTTGCCAATGGTGCCAGGTCCAGTTATCCCTTATTAGTAGATTAGTAGTGTTCTAGCAGCTAAGGCTGATAGAGGTAGCTATAGCAGAGCAGCTTAGGCTGACCTAGGAGACATGCAAAGCTCCTACCATACCACTTATATCACTTAGCACTATATCATAAGAAACACAGGGGCATATTTATACTCCGTTTGCGCCGAATTTGCGTCGTTTTTTTCGACGCAAATTTGACGCAAAACTAACTCCATATTTATACTTTGGCGTTAGACGCGTCTAGCGGCAAAGTTCATGGAGTTAGCGTCATTTTTTTGCCTGAACACCTTCCTTGCGTTAATGATATGCAAGGTAGGCGTTCCCGTCTTAAAAAATTACTCCGATGCATATGCGTCGTATTTATACTCCCGGGCAAAAGTGACGCCCGGGAGTGGGCGGGTCTAAAAAACCCGCATTAGCGCCGGATTTTAACGCCTGGGTCAGGGCAGGCGTTAAGGGACCTGTGGGCTCTGAAGGAGCCCAGAGGTGCCCTCCCATGCCCCCAGGGACCCCCCCTGTCACCCTTGCCCACCCCAGGAGGACACCCAAGGCTGGAGGGACCCATCCCAGGGACATTAAGGTAAGTTCAGGTAAGTATTTTTTTTTTTTTTTGTGGCATAGGGGGGCCTGATTTGTGCCCCCCTACATGCCACTATGCCCAATGACCATGCCCAGGGGACAGAAGTCCCCTGGGCATGGCCATTGGGCAAGGGGGCATGACTCCTGTCTTTGCTAAGACAGGAGTCATTTCAATGGGGGTTGGGCGTCGTAAAAAAATGGCGTAAATCGGGTTGAGGCGCAAAAATTGCCTCAGCCTGACTTGCACCATTTGTGGACGCCCATACTCCATTTTCCCCCTACGCCGGCGCTGCCTGGTGTACGTCGTTTTTTTTAATGCACACCAGACAGCGCCGGCGGCTAACGCCGGCTAACGTCATTGAATAAATACGGCGCCCGCATGGCGCTTCAGAATGGCGTTAGCCGGCGCTAATTTTTTTGGCGCAAAACTGCGTTAGCGCAGTTTTGCGTCAAAAAGTATAAATATGGCCCACAATACTCAGAGTTACCAAAAATAAAGGTACTTTAGTTTAGTGACAATATGCCAAAAGTATCTCAGAGGATATACTCCCTTAGGAGGTAAGTAAAATGCACAAAATATACACACAAACCAAAATCAGATAAGTAAAACACTTAGAAAAGTAGTGCAAACACTGTAGAACACAATAGAATGCAATAGGAGACAATAGGCCTAGGGGCAACACAAACCATATACTTCAAAAGTGGAATGCGAACCACAAATGGACCCCAGGCCTAGTGTAGTGTATAGAGGGCCACTGGGAGTGTAAGAAAACACTAAGGGTGTCCAAGATGCCCCACCCTACTTCCCCAGAAAGAAAGTAAGGTCGAGATAGATGATTCAAGACAACAACTTACTGCAAAGCACTGAAGACGGATCCTGTAAAGGATGGGGACCAAGTCCAAGAGTCATGCAAGTGTCCAGGGGGAGCAGGAGCCCACTAAACCCTGGATAAAGGTGCAAAAGAGCTGCCTCCAGGTGGAAGAAGCCAAAGATTCTGCAACAACAGAAGGTGCCAGGAACTTCTCCTTTAGTCAGAAGATGTCCTATGGTGTGCTGGAGGATGCAGAGTTGTTTCCACACAGAAAGGACACAAATAAGCCTTGCTAGCTGCAAGAGTTGCGGTTGAGGATTTTGGGTGCTGCCAGGGCCCAGGAAGGACCAGGAGGTCGCCCCTTGGAGGAGGAGACAGAGGGGGTGCTCAGCAACAGAAAGAGCCCACGCAAAAGCAGGCAGCACCTGCATAAGCTCCTGAACAGGCATTCAGAAGATCTGAGCGTGGCGGTCATCTCAGCACAACAAAAGAGACTCCCACGAAGTTGGAGTCTAACTCAGCGAGTCAGGCAATGCATGACAGAGTGTTGGGACCTGGGCTATGCTATGCATGAAGGAAGTCTTGCAAAAGTGCACAGAAGCCCTAGCAGCTGCAGTCCACGCAGTACACAGGATTACTGTCTGGCGTGGGGAGGCAAGGACTTACCTCCACCAAATTTGGACAGAAGGGCCACTGGGCTGTCGGAGACACTTGGGATCCAGCTCCTGTGTTCCAGGGACCACGCTCATCACGATGAGAGGGGACCCAGAGGACCAGTGATGCAGAGGTTTGGTGCCTGCATTAGCAGGGGGAAGATTCCGTCGATCCACTGGAGAGTTCTTCTTGGCTTCCAGTGCAGGGTGAAGGCATACAGCCCTCAGAGCATGCACCACCAGGAAACAGTCGAGAAATCCGGTAGGATGAGGTGCTACAATGTTGCTGGTAGTCTTCTTGCTACTTTGTTGCAGTTTTGCAGGCATCCTGGAGCAGTCAGCTGTCGATCCTTGGCAGAAGTTTAAGAGAGAAGTGCAGGGGAACTCTGGTGAACTCTTGCAATCATTATCTGATGAGAAACCCACAGGAGAGACCATAAATAGCCCTCAGAGGAGGATTGGCTACAGAGAGAGGTAAGCACCTATCGGGAGGGGTCTCTGACATCACCTGCTGGCACTGGCCACTCAGAGGTCTCCATTGTGTGCTCACACCTCTGCATTCAAGACGGCAGAGATCTGAGACACACTGGAGGAGCTCTGGGCACCTCCCCTGGGGAGGTGCTGGTCAGGGGAGTGGTCACTCCCCTTTCCTTTGTCCAGTTTCGTGCCAGAGCAGGGCTGGGGCAGAATCCCTGAACCGGTGTAGACTGGCTTATGCAAGGAGGGCACCATCTGTGCCCTTCAAAGCATTTCCAGAGGCCAGGAGAGGCTACTCCTCTCAGGCCCTTAAGACCTATTTCCAAAGGGAGAGGGTGTAACACCCTCTCTCAGAGGAAATCCTTTGGTCTGCCTTCCTGGGACTGGGCTGCCCAGGCCCCAGGGGGACAGAAACCTGTCTGAGGGTTGGCAGCAGCGGTAGCTGCAGAGAAAACCCCAGAGAGTTAGTTTGGCAGTACCCGGGCTCTATGATGGCACCCCGGGGATGCATGGAATTGTCACCCCAATACCAGAATGGTATTGGGGTGACATTCCATGATCCTAGACATGTTACATGGCCATGTTCGGAGTTACCATTGTGACGCTACATATAGGTATTGACCTATTTGTACTTCACGCGTGTAATGGTGTCCCCGCACTCACAAAGTCTGGGGAAATTGCCCTGAACAATGTGGGGGCACCTTGGCTAGTGCCAGGGTACCCTCACACTTAGTAACTTTGCACCTAACCTTCACCAAGTGAGGGTTAGACATATAGGTGACTTATAAGTTACTTAGGTGTAGTGTAAAAAGGCTGTGAAATAACGTGGACGTTATTTCACCCAGGCTGCATTGGCAGTCCTGTGTAAGAATTGTCTGAGCTCCCTATGGAAGCAAAAGAAAAGCTGCAGCTCATAGGGATCTCCTGGAACCCCAATACCCTGGGTACCTAGGTACCATATACTGGTGAATTATAAGGGTGTTCCAATATGCCAATCAGAATTCAGTTGTAATTCCCAAGATTGCACTGCCAGCCTGTTGGCGGTCCAATCGACAAAACAGCCACCAGGGTTGTAATGAGGCCCATAGTATGGTGCACCCCGCCTTAGGGCTACATGGTCTATCAGAGGGGTGAGTTATCCACAACATATGCAGTGTAGGGTGGACAGGGCACACAGGGAATGTGCCATGTTGAGCTTTCCTTTTTAGGTTTGCCCCAGCACACTCAGCCTGCAATGGCAGTGCTGGGTGCATCTGGGTCCAGGGCCCTAAAGGGTGGCATAATCAGTGCCACTGCCCTCAGGGCCTACTCCTAATATCCCATGCCCTGGGTAGTGGGGTACCCATTTACTAGGTCTTACAGTGATATGTAGCAGTGTATCCAATTATGCCAAGCATCACAACAGATTTAGGGAATCAATCAATCGATAAATCAAAAAATGTGTTAAGCGCACTACTCACCCGTTAGGGTCTCAAGGCGTTGAGGTGGTGAAAGGGGGGTTGCCGTTTACTGCTCAAAAAGCCATGTCTTGAAGTGCTTTCTGAAAGTTAGGAGGTCCTGGGTTCTTGCGTAAGTTTGTGGGGAGGGAGTTCCAGGTCTTGGTGGCGAGGTGGGAGAAGGATCTGCTGTTGGAGGTGGTGCGTTGGATGTGGGAGACTGTGACGAGGGCGAGGTCAGTGGAGCTGAGAAGTCGAGCTGGTGTGTGGAAGTTTACTCGTTCATTAAGGTAGGCCGGTCCAGTGTCGTGGAGGGATTTGTGAGCGTGGATATGGACTTTGAAGCTGATCTTTTTGCTGATGGGCAGCCAGTGTAGGGATCTGAGGTGAGCGGAGATGTGTACGTGGCAGGGGAGGTTGAGGATGAGACGTGCAGCTGCGTTCTGGATTCGCTGAAGTTTTTTCTGAAGCTTAGCTGTGGTACCAGCGTAGAGGGCATTGCCGTAATCCAGTCTGCTACTGATGAGGGCATGGGTGACCGTTTTTCTTGTTTCTAAAGGAATCCATTTGAAAGTCTTGCGTAGCATGTGAAGGATGTTGAAGCAGGAGGACGATATGTTGTTGGTTTGCTGGGCCATGGAGAGAGATGAGTCTAGGATGATGGCAAGGTTGCGTGCGTGGGTGGTGGGTGTTGGGGGTGGGCCGAGGGCGGTGGGTCACCAGGAGTCATCCCATGCTGTCTTGTTGGGGCCGAAGATGATGATTTCTGTTTTGTTGGAGTTAAGTTTGAGGTGGCTTGCTGTCATCCATTTGGTGATGTCAAGGAGTCCGGTGTGCAGGTTTGTCTTGGTGGTGGGAGGGTTCCTGGTGAGGGAGATGATGAGCTGGGTGTCATCTGCGTAAGAGATTATGGTGATTCTGTGGGGGCGGAGGATGTTGGCGAGGGGGTCCATGTATATGTTGAAGACGGTGGGGCTGAGGGAGGATCCTTGGGGGACCCCGCAGATGATCTTGGTGGCTGGAGACTGGAAGAGAGGGAGGGGAACTCTTTGGGTTCTTTTGGCGAGGAAGGAGGTGAGCCAGTCAAGGGCCTTGTGTTGGATTCCTGCGTCAAAAAGGCGTGTGTGGAGGGTTTTGGTGTCATACAGTGTTGAAGGCTGCGGAGGGGTCCAGGAGGATGAGGGCGACGGTCTCGCCCTTGTCCACTCTGGTTCTGATATCGTCTCTGCAGGCTATGAGGGCGGTTTCAGTGCTGTGGTTCTTACGGAATCCAGACTGGGAGGCGTTGAGTGTGTTGTTTTCCTCTAAGAAGTGAGACAGTTGGGTGTTCACTATCTTCTTAGCGATCTTGGCGAGGAAGGGGAGAAGAGAGATGGGACGGTAGTTTGTGAGGTCTTCAGGGTCTGCTTTGGGTTTTTTGAAGAGCGTGTTGACTTCAGCGTGCTTCCAGACGTCTGGGAAGATTGCGGTGTCGAGGGAGCTGTTGATTACGGCGCGGAGCTGGTGAGCGATGATTTGGCTGGCCTTGTTGAAAATGTGGTGGGGGCAGGGGTCTGTGGGGGAGCCTGAGTGGATGGAGTTCATGTTTTTTTCGGTTTCTTCGTCGTTGGTTGGGGTCCAGGTGTGTAGTTGGTTGGTGTGGGAGAGCATTGTGTTGTTGGTCATGTCGGTGGTGGTGATGGGAATAAGCTCTGGCACAGGGAACCTGGTTAGCATGGGCCTTGGGCACTACCAACTTCTAGGACACATGAACATCAGGCAAAAAGTGGGGGCTAACTATTCTTAAAGAGGCCTCCTCTCACACTACCCCCCAAATGAAAGAGGATGAGACTACCCTTTTTCTAGTAAGTATTCATCTTCTAAGTGGAAGAACCTGAAGAGGCCATCTGCATTGGCATGGGCAGTCCCAGGTTTGTGTTCCACTTTAAAGTCCATCCCCTATAGGGAAATGGGCCATCTAAGCAGTTTGGGATTCTCCCCTTTTATTTGTTGTAGCCATCTGAGAGGCCTGTGGTCACTGAACAGTGAAGTGAGAGCCAAGCAAGTATGGCCTCAACATTTATTTTCAGAGCCCAAACCACAGCAAAGGCTTCCCTCTCTATGGCACTCCGTTTTTGTTCCCTAGTGAGTAGCTTTTTGCTAATAAAAGCAACTGGCTGGTCAAATCCATCATCATTCCTTTGGAACAGGACTGCTCCTATTACCACCTCTGAAGCATCTGTCTGGACCATGAATTCCCTAGAGTAGTCTGGTGCTTGTAGGACTGAAGAAGTGCACATAGCTTTCTTCAGAATGTCAAAGGCCTCTTGATAACTCACTGTCCAGTTGATCTTTCTGGACATCTTTTTGAAGGTAAGTTCTGTGAGGGGGGCAGCTATTACGCCATAATCCTCCACAAACCTCCTGTAATATCCAGTCAAGCCAAGGAATGCCCTGACTTGTGTCTGGGTTGTGGGAGCTTCCCAAGCCAGAATAGTCTGAACCTTGGGTTGTAGAGGTTGTACCTGGCCTCCACCAACTAGGTGGCCCAGATACACAACTTTTCCCTGCCCTATCTGGCACTTACTGGCCTTGCTAGTGAGGCCTGCCTTCTGCAGAGCCTCAAGGACTCTGCCAAAGTGGATCAGGTGATCCTGCCAATTGGAACTATAGACATCTATGTTATCTAAGTAAGCTGCACTAGGAGTTTCCAGCCCAGCAAGGACTTGGTTCACCCACCTTTGGAAGGTGGCAGGTGTATTTTTGAGTCCTAAGGGCATAACAGTGAACTGGTAATGCCCGCTAGGAGTAGAAAATGCTTACCTCTCTTTTGCTCCAGGGGTCAGACCAATCTGCCAGTACCCTGATTTCAAATCAAAAGTACTCAGATACTTGGCTGCCCCTAATCTCTCAATGAGCTCATCAGCTCTTGGGATTGGGTGTACATCTGTTTTGGTCACTGAGTTGATGACTCTGTAGTCTACACAAAACCAATTTTTTTTCTTGTCACCCTTGGAGTGAGGTTTGGGGACTAACACTACTGGCCTAGCCCAGGGGCTCTCTGAGGGTTCAGTGATACCCAAGTCCAACATTTATTGGACTTCAGCTTCTATGCTTTCTCTGATATGGCCGACTGTCTGTAAATGTTTAAAGGCAGGCTGTCTCCATTGTCCACATCATGGGTACACCAGCGTCTTGGCAGGGGGTCAGAGAAAAGAGCCCGGCATACTGGTTGAGGACTTTCCTGCACTTAGTCTGCTGTTGTCCTGAGAGGGTGTCTGACAAGACCACTCCATACACAGAACCATCTTGGGGATTGCTGGAGAGGAGATCAGAGAGAGGTTCACTTTCATCATCCTGTCTCTCATCTGTAACCATGAGCATGGTCACATCAGCTCTGTCATAAAAGGGTTTTAGGCGATTGACATGTATGATTCTTTTGGGGTTTTGCAACTGCCTAGGTCAACTAGATAAGTGACCTCCCCCTTCTTTTCAAGGATGGGATAGGGCCCAGAACATTTGTCCTGGAGGGCCCTTAGAGCAACAGGCTCCACCACCCAAACTTTCTGCTCTGGTTGGAACTCCACCATAGTAGCTTTTTGGTCATACCAAAGCTTTTAAAGCTCTTGGCAGGCCTGAAGATTTTTGTTGGCTTTCTTCATGTACTCAGCCATTCTAGAACGTAGGCCAAGCACATGGTCCACATAATCCTGTTTGAGCTTTTCGAGAGGTTTCTTCCAGCCTTCCCTTACAAGACTTAGTGGTCCCCTAATAGGGTGCCCAAACAAACGTTCAAAAGGAGAAAACCCTACTTCCTTTTGTGGCACTTCCCTGTAAGCAAACAGCAGGCAAGGAAGTAGGAGATCCCATCTCCTTCTGTGTTTTTCAGGGAGCCCTCCAATCATGTCTTTTAGGGTCTGGTTGAACCTTTCTACCAGCCCATTGGTTTGTGGATGGGATGGTATGGTATAGCGAACTTATATGTCACTCCACATTCCTGCCACATGTTTTTTAAGTATGCAGACATAAAGTTTGATCCGCTATCTGAACTACCACCCTCATGGTTGGACCAGGCTTGAGGTCTCTGACCTCAGGGAACAGGAGCCCTTCCTCCCAGTAGACCCTGTGGGTACCACTGACATTTCCTAGATCCTCCTAAGCAGCTTGCTGTCTCAGACCTTTGAGAGTGGGACACTCTCTTTGTCCCTGGCACAGATCTTCCTTAGAGGGTCCCCCTGGGCCCAAGAGCTCTGGGTGGTAAGGCCCAGGCTCTTCAGGCTCAGTTCCCTCTATGGTGGGTGACTCCTCCTCCTGAGAAGAGTGGTCCTGTCTTGGGATCTGTTTTGAAGCTGGTCCCCCCACTCTTCTTGCCTTTTCTCTCTCTTGGGAGGCTGGTCCACTATTTCAGGATCTAGCTCTCCTTTTTCTCTCTGAGGTTTGCTCTGTCCCCTTAGTCTTGACACAAGCCCACTCAGGGATTCCATGCATTGCTGCATGGGTCTTTAGCTCTACCTCAGCCCAGGGGGAATGCTCCAGGTCATTACCAAGTAGGCAATCTACAGTGATGGATGAGGACACAACCACTCCTTTTTGCCCTGCTACTCCTACCCATACAAAGTTTACCATGTCCATGGGGTGGAACTTGGTCTCATTGTCAGTATTGGTGACAGGATAAGACCTCCCTACCAGAAACTGAGTTGAGGTAACCAGGTGCTGAGACACCATGGTAATACTAGCCCCTGTATCCCTCAAAGCTTCTGTTTTCTCCCCATTAATCACAGGGTGCTGCCTGTATTTGTTCATGTTACTTGGCCAGGCAGCACAGGATACATCTACCCCACCCTCAGTGACTAATGTTGCCTCTGTGGGGACACTGACATGGTCAGACCACACCTCTGACCTCATCTGGATATTGGCAACTGCATTTACTACAGATTGACAAGAGGCATTTGTAGTGATCGAACAGTGGTCTAGTTCAGTTTCTTCGCCTTTTATTTCAGAGTAGATAGTACAACAATCCCTATAACCCCCAGCAATATATCAAGCCTCCTCCTTCGCTCAGTTCCTCTCTCCTTCTCCTTCTTCTCCCAGAATCCCAGCACCCCAAGATTCTACTCTCACAACATTCCAACATTCAGAGGCATGATCCTACACATCTTCCCCCTTATGAACTATATTGGTCACAATTTAATTACAATAAATAACTAAAAATAAAATAAGTAAATAAAATTAAATGAGAAAAATAAAAATAAGAATTAGCATATAATACACTCCTAAACAACGACAATGTATCATTTGCTCTTCATATCAGCTTGGTATGACAGTAGAAAGAGTATGTATCCCTAGTAATCTTAGTCACTGCTTCCGTTTAATTATGCGCAAGTTTCCTGTACTCCACTCTCTCCCGTCTTCCAACTTGACTACCGAATTCTTTACAGAAATTACTTTTTGTGGTGCATGAAATTTGCTGTCACCATTTCTTACAATCCCTACCTTCTTGACCGCCATGAGATCCCCGCATTTCACTTGAGCAAACTTAACACCCTTCCTCTTATCATAATTCACCTTGTTCTTCTTTTGGAAATACATGACCCTCGCCTGCAACTTCTCCTGGTCAACACTTACTAGTTTTTTCTCACTGATCCACCAAGGAGATTCCTTAGTACCTGGCTCTCTCCAAGGGCAATAAAAGGTGACACACCAGTCACAGAATGAGGTGTTATCGTATGCGCCCATAACATTTTGATCAGCTCATGTATCCAATTCAATCCATTTGCCAAGGACAACTGAATATTTTCCACTACAATTCTGTTCACTCTTTCTACTAGGCCATTAGCCTGAGGCCGGAATAACGCAACTTTCTCATGTTTTATCCTCAGCCCATCTAGAAACTTGGTCATGGCAGCTGAAACTAATTGTACACCATTTTCCGTGACCAAAACTTTCAGAACCCCTTCCTCCAGAAATGAGTCTCTAAGGAATTCAATTACTTTGTCCGTAGTAATTTGTTCAGTGCATCTAATACGGAACCATTTCCTGTAATAATCCACTAGGACCATGACAAAGCGACTACCTTTTCCTAACCTCTCTATTTGTCCTACTAGATCAAAAGCAAGCTTCTCCCACGGTGCCTTGGGAAATTGCACTTGACCTAAAGGAGGTTCCCTCACTCTTTTCGACTTGTCGCTGTTCCTACAAGCCTGGCACTCTTCCACCACCTTCTCCACATCACTGTCCATCCCGGGCCACCAGTAGAATTGAGGCAGCCTCTTTTTAGTTGCACTTTTACCCAAATGTCCTTCGTGGACAATTGCTACTAATCTTTTCCTCAATTTCAACGGTGGGATTACTCTGTTTCTTGTCCAAACCTTTTCTCCCTGTATACTCAGTTCATCTCTTACTACCAAAAAAATTTTCAAGTCGGCCTCCACCATGACGCAATTCTGATCAAGCACAAGTTTCTTCAACTTAGTGTATTCTAAGTAATCTTTTACAGCTTCATTCCACTCCTTACTTAGAGCAAGTTCTCCATCAATCAGAAATGCCTCTAACTGCACGTTGCACATTTAATCATTTCCATTTCCACTTCCCTCAATAGGTAGTCGTGACAGGCAATCTGCAATTACATTCTTCTTTCCCTTCACATATTCTACCGTGAAATTGAACTCAATAACGGACAATAACCACCTGGAAATTCAGGGAGTTAAGCCACCCTCCAACCCTCGACCACACTTAAAAATCTGCAACAAGGGTTTGTGGTCTGTTCTCAATATGAAGGGTAGCCCCCACAAATAGTACCTGAAATGGTTTATTCCCCAGCAGCAAGCCAATGCCTCTTTGTCTATGTCAGAATAAGTCCGTTCTGCTCCTTGCAATCTGCGTGAGGCAAAGCCAATAATTTTTTCATCACCATTCATCATCTGAATCAGCACTGCCCCTAATCCCACGCTACTAGCATCAGTAAAAATAATTGTATTTTTCGTAACATCAAAGTGACCTAGAGTTGGGGCCTCTGCAATGGACGCCTTAATCTGTTCAAACGCCCTTACACAATCCTCATTCCATTCAAACATCACTCCTTTTTTTAGTAAAATCCTCATGGGTTCTACAAGTTCCACAAAATTGCATACAAATTTTGAGCAATATTCTGCTAGCCCTAAAAATGACTTCAACTGATCCTTACTGGCAGGACACGGGGCATCTCTAATTGCCTCCACTATACTTTTCTTTGGTTTAATACCTTCATCTGAAATCTCATGTCCTAAGTAGTTCACACACCTTTTTCTTAATTGGCACTTCTCTTTCTTAACCGTCAAGCCCTGATCTTCTATCCTTTTCAATACTACTAGTAGGAACTCATCATGATGTTCATACGAGTTTCCTATTACAATTATGTCATCTTGGAAGCATAGGAAATTATCTAGATTTCTAAAAATGTTTTGCATTATTCGCTGGAAAACAGCAGAAGCTGATGCCAAGCCGAAGGGCATCCTGCAATATCTATATGCCCCAAGAGGTGTTACAAAAGAAGTCAGAGGTCTAGATTCAGGATGTAAATTGACCTGGTGATATGCAGCAGACATGTCTAGCACACTGAATACCTTTCCATCGCTCATTACACTTAACATTTCATTAATATTCGGTAGAGGTTGTTTATCTACCCAAATATTCTTGTTACGGTCTCTTAGATCAATGCATAACCGAACCTTATTACCATCCTTAGGTGCAAGAACTATTGGTGCCAACCATTCGGAAGATTCGATAGGCTCTATTATTTTCTGTTGAAGAAGCTTATCTAATTCACATCGTAATGGTTCTCGCATTAAAAACGGAACTGGTCTCACCTTATGTACTATCGGAACTGCATTGCTTTTCAAGACAATACGATGTGTAAATCCCCTCAACTTCCCAAGTTTATCAGTAAAAACTTTCAAAAACCTAGACATTAGGTTTTCAGTCCACTGTTCACTAGGAACCAAATCGTCTATGTTGGCTGCTTGATCCATAACCATGACCAGACTTGCAGCATTTGGGTCGAGCACAATATTCAAATCTTTCTGGTGTCTCCATCCTAGAAGATCTGACCCTTCATTTGTAACATAAACCTTACCATGGACTCCATTGCCTTCAAACACAATATCCATCCATTCCATTCCTACAATTTCTATTCTCCTGCCTCCATAACCAACTGCTCTCACATCAGTTCTCGATAAATTATCAATTCTTCCTTTTAGCGCACCTTCAAAAGTTTCCCTTGAAATCAACGTGAGTAAACTACCAGAATCTACCAATACTTTCACCATCACAGAATCCATAAGCACATGACAATGTGGTTTTTCTAATTTGTAAGAGCTTTCATTCTTCCATCTTCCCACACTTTTAGGTTCTACCATTGATTGGTTGGTTTCATCAATCTCATGGATGGGTAATACAATTTCTTGCTGATCATCATCTAAATTATCTATAGATTTCACACTGTTAGATATTTTCCCTTTAGACCTGCAAACCTTAGCTAGATGTCCCTTCCTCCCACAGGATCTACATACTAAGTTTCGTGCAGTACACTTAGGATTAGACGCAATGTGACTTAAACATCCACATCTAAAACATATAATATTCAAATTCTTCTTCTCACTCATTTTCCTTTCCACATTTTCAGCTTGCCATCCTTGTTTTTTTATTTTTACTTCTTTCACTTCTATTGTTGATTTTTCATCAACATCTCTTATCTGTCCGCTCGACTTTTCTATTTCCTTCATCCAGGTAGCTGTGTGTTCCATACTCCTTGCTACTTGTATGCTTTCCTCCAACGTAGGATCCATTGTTAATAGCTTCTCTTTCACCTTCTTATTATTTGTGCAACGTACAATCTGGTCACGAATCAAGGAATCAGATAAATCACGAAAATCACATGTAACAGCTAATCCTCTCAAAGTTGCAACAAATTACATAATATCTTCATCCTGGCCTTGAACACGGGAGAAGAATTTATGACGCTCAAATACAATGTTTAATTTTGGGGTAAAATGTTTTTCTAACATCAACAATGACATTTCATATACATTAGTAGGATGACCATCACCAGTACCCAATGGTATTTCAGGTAGGTCATCATAAATTCTTCTCCCTTCCGCTCCAAGATGGTGAAGTAATATGGCCTGTTTCCTTAAAGGGGAATATCTATCTCCTGCAATGGCCAACAAATAAGTGGAAAATATATTTCTCCATCGTTTCCACGATATTGACGGTTCACCAGGTATTGGTAGAAAACATGGTGGTGAAGACATATTTTGTTCAGCCATACTGTAAGAAGAAAAAAAAAATAACAAACTACAATAATATACTAAAATAAAAAATTAAAGTAATAAATTAAAGTAACAATCTAAAATAATAATTTAAAACAACAATTAAATATATGCTTGTTGATTGTAGAATTCTTTTTTCCTTCTCTGTCTCTATTTTTTCCTGTTTCCTGTGTCCTGTAGTCCTTCTATAGTTTCCACCTTTTTATTTCGTCCAATCGACGAAGTGAGAACAACAAAAGAAGAATGCCAGAGACGGGAACAGTCGTAAGAGTTGAAACAGCTGACAGTCCACGATGTCGAAGTAAGTATAATTTAATTCTTTCGGTAAAATTAAACAAAAGTTTGTTCCAGCGCGTAGGCGGCACGCGCACATGTTAATTAATTAACAGTGCACAAGCTACACAGGTGCACAGATGCGCGTTCAAAACGTGCATGTTGTATACACGCGCACAAAGCTGCTCAAGACGCGCTGTTCGCTGTGCTCCGCACGGAGACTTTGAAAATAATCAAGGTCTCCGCGCTGTAACGTGTTTGATGTCTTTCAAATGAATACAGCCGCCGCGTAACCGTCCCTATAGACTTCAAAGAGTACGAAGTCCCTCCAAAACACACCGAAAAATTTGTGTGTAATAGTATTACTAGGAAAGTTCTTGTTGATGAATTATATTCGAATCATTTCAAATTTTAACGCGTTAGTTGGTAAGAATAAAACTTACTTGGAGGATGAAGACTACTTGCTTATTCTGCTGAAATTTATCGTTTAAGTCAACCGCTTATCTTTTTTCCGCTGCGATTTAGAAATCCTGCTTGATTAGAAATATCTGTTGTATCCAGGGGTTGGGGGTTAAGAGTAATTTCTGCCCCCTGCACAGAATAATCCTCGTCGCCAGTTTATGTAGTGATCACACGGTGGTCTAGTTCAGTTTCTCCGCCTTTTATTTCAGAGTAGATAGTACAACAATCCATATAGCCCCCAGCAATATATCAAGCCTCCTCCTTCGCTCAGTTCCTCTCTCCTTCTCCTTCTTCTCCCAGAATCCCAGCACCCCAAGATTCTACTCTCACAACATTCCAACATTCAGAGGCATGATCCTACAGCATTCTTTTTGTTTTTACAGCCAGAGTCTCCAGTTTGGTGCCCTTTGGTTTTACAGTCTTGGCACCAAGACTTGCTGGGGTCAAAGAGTTTCCCTTTGTACCCTTCCCTGGACTGTGAGTAGCCTCTGGGCCCACCCTCCTGTGCAGATTTTTTGGGGCCTTGAGAAGACTCTTTGTTGGTTTTACTCTGCCTCCCATCTTTCCCTTGGGGGGCTTTTGGTCTCTTTCTTTTGGTGTCCTCCGCCAGTGGTAGTTTTGTTCACCCTTGTTTTGACCCAATGGCCTGTCTTTCTCCCCTACTCTTGAGGGGGGCAGTGGATCCAGGTCTACCAGATGTTGATGTAGCCTAGCACTGGAAAATTACTCAACAGGTGCCCTTTCATAAATAAATTATACTGCCCATCATAATGTTGTACCTTGGTCCCAGTTAATCAACCACCCAGCATTTTTACTGAAAAGTCCACAAAGTCAACCCAGGTCTGGTTCTGGGATTTTCGAGGGTCCCTGCAGTTTATCCTTTACTCTTCAGTTGTGAATCCAAAGCCCTCAATCAGGGTATCCTTCATGAGGTCATAGGATTTAAAATCTGCCTCATTCAGTGTCAGGAGCCTATCCCTTCAGTTTCCTGAGAATACCTCCCACATAAGTATGCCCCAGTGTTTCTTTTTAATTTCCCACCCAATACTGGCTCTTTCAAAGGCAGAAAAGCATTTCACTATATCATCCCCTTCAGTAAAGGTACACTACAGTACACTTGTATGCTGCCACCAGAGATGGTCTGTGTCTGTGGGTGCTTTAGAGCTGCTGTGGGAAGAGGAGCTACCCTCATCCCCTTTTTCCACAGGATCTTCACCCTCCTGAGATGCATCATCATTATCAGCTGGGGGGTGATCTTTTTCATACTGGGCCACCAGAAACCTATGTTTCTCTGTTTTAAGGCTTTTTCCAGTTTGAATCTTGTATAGTCTGCCGCGTCTCCTTAATTGGTCATAGGTATATGCCTCATAAGGTTCCAGGTTGAGCTCCTGAGTCCTGGCCTCTGTGTCAGACATTTGTATCTTACTAAAGTTGGGACCTTTTTAGAATTTAGAATTCTCCTTTTTGGATAACCAACTAAAGCAAAGAATTTTTAACTTTTTCTAAAGTTGTAGGGAACTAACCAGGGCCCTAACAGTCCCTTACACCAGAGGTTAGCAGTATAGAAAATTGTGCCGTATGAATTAAGGGGTGTACTCTGAAAAACATGGACAGTGATGAAGGCAGGTGAAAAGATGGTATGATAAATTTCAAGTATATCATTTTGGCATTGTTAGAAATGTTGTTCTATTGTATTGCTTCTTACTTATATTGCACTAAAGTCCTGGGCCATCTAAGCACGTTTAGAGTTACAAGATGTCCTGAGAAGTAAGGGTTTATGCAATAGCTTTCCCTTCAACACCGACCTTGGAGTACTAGAAATCTGCTTTGACTGGGAAACCAAACACTTGAGGTTCCCCAGAACGCAGAAAGCACCCACTCAGTGAAGCTGTGCTGAATTTGAATGTGTTCATTAGGAGTGTATTTCATACAGTTGTTAAAGACTTGCACATTTGTCAGTAAAATTCCTATGTAAGTGACAAAGAGGATACCGTTTATTCAAAAAATGTATACCCAGAAATAAGTAGGGGTGGTTTGTCTACCTATATTTCAGGATCTATAAATAATTCCCCTTGAAACAGGTCTAGGACTAGGTCTGAATGACTGTGAACTAACTTGATGCTACTTCCATAAAGCTCATGTCAGGTAGAAAATATGGATGAATAGTTACTTGTCCCCCAGTGTTAGAAATTGAGTTGTTGGATGGCTGGGGTGTGAGCCCTGGTCAACCAGCAGCCACAATCAGGCTTCAATTGAAGGCAAGATGTAAAGTATCTGTGCCACACTTCAAACACTAAAACAGTGAAACACAATACAAAAAGGCTCCCACTCAGGTTAGACATATAGAACTTATATTAATAAATGAAACCAGATCAATAAGCAGGTCTTGAGTTATGCTTTTTAAATATTAAACAGGACAATAGGGCTTAGTAGCAAGAAGTGCCAAGGAGGAAATCTGGTTGCACAAATCAAAAATTTGGGCCGAACGTGATGGAGCCTGGGCCAGCTACAGGGACCCAGTTTGTTCCTCTAAACAAAAGTACCTAAAATCGGGTTCCAGAGGCATTCATAGGTTTTAAACTACTCAGTAGAGGGGACTCTTCGCTTTTCCCATGCAACAGCAGCAATACATCGGTTTCGGGATGCATTGAAGCTCTGGTGCGAGTTCCTACTGCATTGATGTTGAGGAGCTGAGGTGCGATCAAGGTAATGCATCAGTTCAGAGGACTGCAGAAGCTGTGATGCAGAGTTTTGACAAATAAACTGGGTCAATTAGTAGGAAAAAATCTACAAAATTAGTTCATATGCGATGGGGTTATAAATACACCCTTAGTAGTGAAAATACATTTCAACGTTTATTCATTCATTTGAAAAAAGGACAAGAAATCATTAAGAGCAAGCATGCTAAATACAAATGACTAAACACAAATACAAACATGTCACAAGAGTTATATACATCATTGCTCTCCTGAATTTACAAACAATGTGGTTATATACTCCCATAAAGCAATAATTCACGTATCAACAATGGATGTACTCTAAGAAACACACATCTCACAATCTGTAGACTTTTCCTTCTCAGTCATAAGGAAATGTGTGGTACAGCCCTTAAAGGTTCAATAAATCTTTCTTACAAGTTCGCAATCAAACACAAATGTCAACGCGTTTCGGTCCATTCAAATTTGGGCCTCGGAGGATTTTTACTTACTAGTCAGCAGTTGTGTCTTGAAAAGGTTGCTCAAGCTTTCATTTAACTGGCGTGCATGTATATGGCGTGCTCACTCCAAGAAACCGAAGTAAAATTATTTACAGAGGGTCTAGTCCATGTCGATTCCTTGCAGACACTGAAACGCGGCCGAAAAATGTGCTGTGTTTATACTAAAACGTGCTGCTGTGCTGCGGCCATCTTGCCAAGCCACATATAGATAAAGGCCTTTGCCAAATGTACCCGTTATCTTAAAGCTGTTGTGCAAAACAACGTCCTACAATTAGTGTGCGTTTAAATGATGTGTATATTAATCAATACAACAATGTCAAGAAATGAAACTGCTCCTCAACTAACAAATCTGGCTAAAGCGGTCATCCGACTGATTCCCCAATGTGTATCTTACTGGAGTTATTGTTACATATTTTTTTAGATCATGTGATGTCACACCGGAACAACACATGTCATATCTCCCAATATATCTAGCCGGGAGAAAACCCTCCTTATCCCTCAACACTTACAAATTATTGTATTAGGCATATATCATCTTAAGTGTATTTTATGTATATTTTATCCCTCACATAATGGCTTCATTGATGTAGTCTAAAAAGCTTTATTGAAGCCGTTCCTTCTATTATGAAAGATGCCGGTCTCTATATGAATAAAACATTTTAAAAAAATTAGATAACCCTAATCTTGTTACCTCTGTGCAATTACCTATCCACAGCATACATTCTAACGGTTTCTATAAAGTGCTGTTTGATTGAACCATATTTACCTATTTTTAGGTCATGATACTGTATACCGACAAAAAATATCTACATTCATGTTCGACTTTGAACAAAACCTGTATTGATCATCAATTGGCATTTATAATTATTGTTGCATACTGTAGACAGACATTCATACTTTTATAAAAACCTTGTTCTGGCGTAGAGTATACAATACACTTCCTATTAGTGTTTTTCAGTAAATAACAAAAAAAGAGTCTCTCGATCAGGGACCAAAGTTTGTCCTAGTCGTTTAGGCCTTGTGTGGCTGTTCTATATTTCTCAATGAATCTTGCCTCCATTCTTAATAGTTTGTTTATTATTGGACGACCATCTCCTTTAGGGTGTATCACTGCCAATACAGATCACCAGATGTCATCTTTTTTGTGATTTAATTCACCAAAATGTTCTACTCTCCTCGAGTTGAACACTTAGGGGGTCATTACAACCCTGGCGGTACAGGACCGCCAGGGCTGAAATGACGGAAGCATCGCCAACAGGCTGGCGGCTGCTGTCGCACCGCCGGGGCCGGCGGTTTCCTGCCACAATGGCCCCGGCGGTAGTAATCCGCCAGGGCAGCGCTGCTAGCAGCGCTGCCCAGGGGATTACGAGTCCCCCTACTGCCAGCTTTTCCTGACTGTTTGAACTGCCAGGAAAAGGCTGGCGGTACGGGAGTCGCGGGGCCCCTGGCATGGGCATTTGCGGGCCCCCTGACAGGGCCCCATGCAGCTTTTCACTGTCTGCTATGCAACTGCACCCGTCACATGGCCGCAACACCGCCGGCTCCTATGTTGCGGCCGAGATCCCCGCTGGGCCGGCGGGGATCTCCTACTGACCACGGCGGGGTGCGGCTGCATTGGCGGCCGCCCGGCGGTCAGATAATGAGGGCCTTAATCCTTGATCTGTGCTGCAAAATTCTTGTCTTCACCTGTTGTGATGTTTGTCCAATGTACACCTGATCACAAGGGCACTTGATACAGTAAACCACGTTCTTAGTGTTACAGTTCGAAAAATCTTTTTGCTGATGTGACATTCGATTCCACATAATTTCTTTGGAAACCTTTGTAAACTGACATGCTACACAATTATTACATCTAAAATGTCCCTGAACTGGGGGCAGTTGTAGCATCATTCTTAAATCTTTCTTTTGCTCTGTTGGAAAAGCTGCTAGGGGAGGATATAACCACATTGTTTGCAAATTCAGGAGAGCAATGATGTATATAACTCTTGTGTAATTCAGGATTTTTGATAATACATGTTTGTATTTGTGTTTATTTATTTGTATTTAGGATGCTTGCTCTTAATGATTTTTCGTCCTTTTTTCAAATGAATCAATAAATGTTGAAATGTATTTTCACTACCAAGGGTGCATTTATAACCCCATTGTGTATGAACTAATTTTGTAGATTTTTTCCTACTAGCTGACCAAGTTTATTTGTCTTTTATTCGCTACCCAGGTCTAGTAGGGTTAGAAGGGTAGACCACTCTTTATCAGTGTAGCGATGTGGAGTTTCAGCAGTGTCATCGAGGCTGCCATTGACAGGGATGCGAGGACCTTGCACCGAGAAAAGTGCTGCACTTGTGATTCTGAGGGCGATGCACTGGTGCCAAGATGTGAGGTACAGTGGGGATGCGAACCTGGTTGCGCCAGTTCCAGCTCATGCAGTAGAGGCGATGTGTCAATTTTCCTCCCACACCAGGGGCGAAGCAGAGTTTCTGCTCCTGCAGCAGAGGATGTATCAGTTCTTCTGCAGCAAGTACTATAGTCCCACTTCCATGGTCCCAGGACTGAGGTGGCACAACATGGCAAGATAGAAACTATGGCAGAGTCTAGGTGCAGCTGCAGGGTAGTTGGAAGTCTGTTCTGCCCCTATGACCTCAGATCAGTAGGCCAGCCAATTAGCCCCGGGAATCACTCTAGGTTCTGGAATGAGGAAATGTAAGCCCAGTCCTTCTCATTTCTAGGCAAGAGGGCAGCAGGCAAGGTAAGCACAACAAAGCAGGAGTCCAGCAAAAGAGCATTCCAGCAGAGTGGCAGGCCTTCAGCAGCACAGAAGTCCTTCTTCGTGGCAGAGTATCCACAGGGCCAGACGTGTACTGAGTTGGTTGTATCAGAGGTCTAGTACCTTTGAAGTGGGAAAGACTTCAAAGACAGGCCTTCAAAGTGCACAGAGGTCCTACTCTCCTTGCCCTGGCTCCAGACTCACTACAGGGAATTATGCAGCCCTTTGTATGTGGAAAAGACACAGCGTATTAAGGTCCTCCCTCTCATCCTGCCACAATGGCCCATCAATGATCATCGAGTCATACCTAAGCTCCAATTGTGTTTAGCTGTCTCGGGGGAATATACAAAGGCCGTCTGTCTCCCACCCCAGACACATAATCAGAGATGGGGAGGAGGCACCAAAAAACTAAAGTAAAAAAATTCAGACTTTCTAAAAGTGGCAGTTTCAGAATTGTAATTTAAAATCCAACTTCACCATAAGTTGTGATTTTAAATTGTGATTCCAGAGACGCCAAACTCAAAACGTTTATCGCTTCCAGAGTGTGAACTACACTTACAAAATGTAATAAGGTAATCCAGTATTATCTTATGGGAGAGATAGGCCTTGCTGTAGTGAAAACAACTTTCAGAGTTTTTAACTAAGCATTGGCGGTTGGAGATAAGCACAAACATGCGATTAATGACTTGTAATGCGGTCACTTCTGTTTCTACTAACAGAGTTGGGCAATATAGAAAAGGATGGGGGTCGATGTGGCAGAAAAATCATGCAATGAACAACAAAGCATTAATAGTTGTTGTTCCACACTATTGACATTGTGATAACCAATCAAACTATATCTGTATTTGCAACAGATGAGTAAGCATCATCAAATCATATGTTTATGGACACAGATTATTACAGATGAATTACTTTTCTGAGATAAAACACCAAAGCGATGGATTGAATGCTTTATTTAATCTCAGAAGAGGACCAAGATTGATTTGCAAATGGTTGGTCTCTGCTAGAGTCACAAAGGTTGTCCTGTTCAAAGTAATGTTATATTTCCAAAGGTCAAATCAGAGACTTTGCAACAGCAAAACTGGATTTTCAAATGTACAAAATCCAGATTGTGATTCAGTAACATGTTGCTGAATCGCAATATGGGTTTACAAGTAAATACTGAAACAGTACTGAGAAGGGGCAGGTAAAGGGCATCCCTATTCCTTAAATTATTAATTAAGAAGCTGAGTCCTTTTTCGGAAGCCAAACCTAAGGTCAAGAAGCTTGGCATTTGAGTGGACAATAAAATATTTTTTGACAACCAAATCTCAGTAGTGGCTTGAAAATGTTTTGAACTCTTGAAAATGCTGATCAAAATACTGTGCTTCCTGACTGCAGAATCCAGGAAGACAGTGGTTAAGGCCATGACAGTGTCAAGGCTGGACTACTGTAATGTTTTATACACTGGAGTGACACCAGGCAGATTCAAAAGACTGCAAAAAGTGCAGAATGCAGCAGCTAGACTTATTTTGAATCTACCTAGATATGTGAACGTGGAGGCCGTTCTCTAGCAGCTTAATTGGTTCCCTGTGAGACCAAGAGCTGCCTTTAAAGCTTTGTGTTTTTGATTAAAAGCCATGAACAATAAGGGGCCACGACACCTGCAACCATATGTTAGACTTTATGTACCCTAGAGAAACCTCAGATCAGCTAGGGAGATATTGGCTATATTTCCCAGACTTAGGAAAGCATGCATAGACGGGAAGTTGTTTGGCTAGCTAGCACCCAAATTGCGGATTACTCTGCCTTCTGCAGTTTGATAGGCCCAGCCAGTCAGAAGAAACATTTAGAAAAAACTTCAAACCTGTTTTTTTCGATCAGAATGCAGGGGGTTTGAGAACTGCATGAAGGTAGATTGACACTGGAACCGAGCATTAGGACACCTCCAATAAGGTACCTATGCACTGCAGAAATTTCATTATCATCACTGTTATTATTATTATTATTATGATCCTGTTATTATTGCTAAGGTTTTGCATTCAAATCCTGTTGCAAACCATTAATATTTACAATCTCCTTAAAGGAGGTGTAAGCGATTCACAAATGGGGAGGGGTCCTTTAGAAACTCCTTCCCCTTTGTGAATGAGAACAAATTTATTTTTTAGGAGCAAGAAGTGGTCTTTGAAAGCCCTGCCTACTCCTAAAAAATGTTTGTAAAACTTTCTTTTTTTACGCATTTCGGTTTCCTTTAAGGGAAACTGGCTACATTAAAAAAAATGTTGCTTTATTTAAACCAGTCACACACAAAGTGGTCTGCTGACCACAGCAGGCCACTATTCATGTGACTCTAGTGAATCAGAGTGGGTAACAATTTGTGCCCTGCCTCCTGCATATAAATGGTGGTGGTCGACTTACGATCCACTATGATTGAGTATTTTGCGAACCAGCCTATTAATGTATAGGTTGATTTTCAAAATACCAATGCATTTAGTAGAAGTCAGTGAGAAAATTGCAACCACTTCTACTGAATCATTATAATACATTCCCAACAGGAAATCACATATTGCAAATCGGTATATGTGGCACTTTATGATTTCCTGTGTGAATTCAACAGGGGTGATGTGACTTAATTTGTGTATGAAAACGTATTGTTCGTGCATAAAGGTGTCTTGTTGTCGTTTGCATTGATTGATCCGATATTAACACAAGCATTTCTTCCTTAACTTTTTTGTTTGGCTTTTCTGAAGAAAACACAAAAGAGAGTCTACATATGGGTCAAATCCCCTGTGTTAAACAAATCATACAATGGTCATATGCAGCCATCTGTTGTGCAGTTACCATGCAGAGACTCCTCTCAAATGATTAATGTTTCATTACACTTAGTACTGGTACGTAAAGGAAGCTACACTGACTCAGCAAATTATGTGAAAATGTGTGCAACGGTTAGGAAGATAACACTGTAATGTTGCCATTTGTGTCCAACTTTTCTTTTTACTGCATATGCCCTGAGGATATAGGCACCCCTTGGTGTAGGAAAAACTGAAGAATACAAAAAAGTTATGGATGGAATGCTTGACTTAATTGCAGCCACTGAATATTACTTGAGTTGCATGCCAGTCTATCACTGTTTTTCCCATCATGCCATCTCAGATTATGGTATGTTATGTTATGTGTATTTGTGGAGCACTCTAGCTTTAAGCAAGGTATCCTGGCACTTGTGATTAGATCTGACCCAGCAATATTTTATCAGCCTTGGTCCTGCTGCAATAGAGGTAGTCCAGCCCAAACTGCCAAACCAGGCCTCCTCAGAACTTCAGGACAAGCAACACAAGACCAGTTTTAGTCTAAATGGGACTCTTCAAGTCATGCTCAACTTGGTATCCAGGAGCATACTGAGCATGAGACACAAGTCTGGGTATTACCCGCCACACTTAGGGTGTTGTACTGGAATAAACAAGTGATGGATGGAATGCTTGAATTATTCTCAGTCTCTGCTAATTACTCGGCCTGCACCCTAGTCCAATGTTTTTTTTTACCCCCATGCCACCTCAAATTAGACCCTGGACGGTTTTCAGTCTTCTCGTAAATTTCTTCGTAATACTGGTGTAGAAGGTGTTCCCATATTTCAACTTGCTGGTGACTAGGGCATGAGTGACTATTTGAAGATCTTCCTCAGCATCTTCAGGGTGTGGAAGCAGGATGCAGTGACAGCATTGACTTGAGCAGTCATGCCTAGTTTGCTGTCATTGATTACTCTGAGGTTCCTGGTGTGAGTTCTGGGTGTGGGTCTGAGTTCCGTTGGCCGTCAGTTGTAGTTTTATGATGAGGTGCTCTAGCTGAAGATCACTACTGATGTTTTGTCTATGTTAAGCTTGAGGCAGTTGACTTTCTTCCGGTTAGTGGCTTTCATCATGCAGGTGGTGAAATTGTTTCTGGTGTTGGGGAGTCTTTTCCGAGAGGGAGAGTATGATTTGTATGATGTCTGTACAGGAGATATTGATGTTTTGTACTTGGATGACATTAGCCAGTGGGATCATAGGAATGATTCAGCTTTCACTTTCAGAAATTTAAAACATTACTACTGGATCACCAAAAAACAAAAAATTTAGAATCAAATAGCGTCGTCATTGTAATTCATCATAAAATCAACAAATCTAAATAAGGAAACGGACACTCTTTAAATCTCTCCTTCTTACAAAACGGCTATACTCTCTTAATTAGGGCAAATTTATTTTTAAGCAATGAGGTGGGTGGGCTGTACTAGTTCCTTACGGCAGGAAGTAATTTAGGATAAATTCATATTTAATGTTTGATTATCCAGCAGGAGGGACATGAGTGGACTGGGAGCTGGAGGTACTTGGATGGGGAGAGGGATCTTCCTCTTAGGGGCACGACGGGGGGAGGAGGAGGGAAGAGGCCAAGGCAGAAAAGGAAAAGTTTCTCAGGTACAATGGGGCGGGTTGTGGGAGGAGGTTTGGGAGCGGAGGTAGAGAGAGTGGTTGTACAAGGAGTAGGTGTGCTGGACTGGGTTGCAGGTCCATGTACAGTGTGCATGTGTGAGGTGGATGGCGGTGAATGTTGGTCTGATTCTGTGTGTAGGATTGGTGGGGGAGAGGGCTTTGGGACTATGAACAAGTAGTTGGAGGTGGGAACGGAAGAACCAGGGACACTGGCTGCCATCAAAGAGGAGGCCAGAGCCTGAAATGATCTCTGTAGGGCAGCCAAGCCACCATGAATGCCCTCCAGGTAGGCAGTGAATTGCTGCATCTGGGATGCCAGCCCCTGGATGGCATTCACTATGGTTGACTGTCCTACAGAGATGGAACTCAGGAGGTCAATAGCCTCCTCAGTGAGGGCAGCAGGGCTGACTGGGGCAGGGCCTGAGGTGCCTGGGGCAAAGGAGATGCCCACCCTCCTGGGTGAGTGGGCACGGGCAACTGGGTGGGGGGCTACTGGGAGGGCGGTGCTGGTATGGGGTGGCAGTAAATGTTGAAGCTGGGGTGGTCCCAGAGGGGTCTGCCACCACCAGGGAGCTTCCATCGGAGGAGGAATCTGAGTCAGATGTCATAACTCCTGTCTCTCCTGTGGTGCTCCCCTCGCCCTCCAACCCCCTGTCCCCTCTGCGTCAGTGGACTCGGCCTCCTGGGTCCGTGGGCTGCAGCTCCCCACTCACCTGTGCCCCTGCTCCTTCATCAGATGATGCTAATGCACACAAGGACAGGTTGAGAAAAGGAGATAGGATGGGGGAGAAAGAAAGGGAGCACAGGGCTAGTAACAGCAACAACAGCACATATGGCATACATATCACAATAATTCACTGGGACTGACACTGTGCAGTATGAACCACAATGCCAAATCATTACCTGGGAACAACAGCAGAAATTAACCCAAACACTACCATCTTGACACCTATTGGGACTCACTAAGCCATGTCTGATTTGGTATACCAGCTACTTGTCAATACCAAATATACATACGACTATACATTGCTAAGCAGGACTCCACAAGATTAGCAAACCGGAATACTGGGGCATCCACTGACTAGAACCTTGCACCCAAACACCATGGAAGGCAACAAAAAAGAATACCACACAATGTGTACTCACCCCCTTGTGGCTGCTGTACTGCCATCAAACGCCCATCCAACTCAGGATTGGCCATCGCCAGTATGCGGGCCATTAGGGGGTCAGTTTCCGACGGGCACCCCTCCCTCATTGGGAGGCTGTCCCCAGCTGGGCCTCTATGGTCTTCTGGGCCCAGCGTCTCAGGTCTTCCCACCGTTTCCTGCAGTGGGTGCTCCGCCGGCTATGGACCCCCAGGGTCCGCATGTCCTTGGCGTTGGCACGCCATAACCCTTTCTTCTGATGGGCGCTGACCTGCATAGGCAAAACAGACGAATGGACACCATTAACTCAACACTCCATTCTGTAACAGAAATGGCTTACATACTGCATAGATCCCACATCAAGCCTACACATGACCTGTACCTCTGCATACACATTGCATGCAGCAAAAATACACTCCCCAAATGATGCACTGCCAGCACACACATGCATCTTCATACAGCTATGTCACATCCAACGTACCCACCTGTTGGTCTGGAGGCCCATACCACTGTCCATACAAGCTTCTCCAACTCTTCCGATGTGAAGGCTGGGGCCCTTTCCTCTGTAGCATGGGCTATTGTGGGTTCCAGACACAGGACACAGCAGCACACGCAGTGGAGGTGTTGATTTGTAGAGAGTCAGGAATCAAGTGAAGTGGGACAGAGAAAATGGCGGTCACATCCGTGGCGGTGAACACCGTCACTGCCGGGGTTGATCATCTTGGTTCCTGTGCTCCATAGACCTCCGTGTTAACGAGTGTGGAGTTGCACGGTGGTGCAAACCGCCTTCTGCCATGACGCCAAATACCGGCGGAGTGAGGTCACTTCCACCTGTCCCTGCATACAGGACAGGCGGTTGTCAATTCCTAATGCTGGTACTCATGGAGGACAATTTAATGTGTGTCATAAGTACCGATGGTACACATCAAGGCAATTTAAGTGTGCTACATACATACATGCTCTGTGTACTGTGATATTGTGTGTCCATCCTTCTTGTAGTCACACATATCTCATGTTTGGTTTCTTTAGATACCTACCACTCCGGAGGAGGAGGCAAGCACCTGTGTACAGACCCCTAGTGTACTTGGCTACACTGGAGGAACGCCACATCATTATGACCTATCATCTGGACAGGGACAGAATTACTGAGCTGTGTCAACAATTGGAGCCAGATCTGATTCCTGCTATCCGTAGCACTACAGCAATACCCCTTGCAGTACAGGTAATGCCAGTGCTTCACTTCCTGGCAAGTGGTCCCTTCCAGTTGACTATGGGCTTGGCTGTAGGAATGTCAGAGCCAATGTTTTCGAATGTGCTTGGAAGAGTTTTGTCTGACTTGGTAAAACACATGAGCAGCTACATATAATTCCCCCCAGAGTGAAGATTTGCCCACTGTGAAGGCTAACTGTGGTGCTACATTTAAAATTCTGAGTTTGTTCGTTTCCAGACCAAGCACTCAAACTATACTGGCTACCAGTATGGATGGTTTCACTCCAGGCACCTTTTGCCTTCAACAGCTGCTTGATTCTGAGCTGTGTAAAAGGGCAGAGCAGGGTCACGAAGGTGGCTGGCTGGATCTTGATGTAGGCAGTGACCTCTGACACCTGTGAGCAGGGCAAGGTCGTGCTGGTCACTGATGGTTCGAAGGAGCTCTTGTCCCGATGACTGGCATAACACCATCTTTATTTTTGACTAAAGTGTCAGGACACCGGGACACTTCCCAAAAAAACATGATCATCCAGGGAAATCCGGGACGTCTGGTCACCCTACCCATATTGTCTTGGACCCTCCCAGGACAAATGAGCAGGTCTACAGGAATAGGAAGAGTTACGACTCTATAAATGTACAGATGGTGTACCTTGCTGATCAATACTGTATATCTCCCACATCACTGCCAAGTTTCCTGGATGATGTCTATGTGTTGAGGAATAGCAGCGTCCCACAGGTAATGGCACGACTACAGAGGCAGAGAGTGTGGCTCATAGGTGAGCTTGAGTCTTCACCCAATGCATGTCACTATATGCCACCTGAGGTTGTAGACTGTGCCATTGTACATGAGTAATGTGTGTCCATCACTACTTCCAGGTGATTCCAGCTACCTTAACCTGTCCTGGCTGTTGACACCAGTGAGGAATCCGAGGACAGGGACAGAAATTGGGTACAATGAAGCACATGGGCGTATCAGGAGGGTTATTGAACACACATTTGGGCTACTGAAAGCCAGGTTCCAGTGCCTTAATGTAACTGATGGATCCCTATTCTATGCCCCTAAGAAAGTCTGCCAGATAGTGGTGGCTTGCTGCATGCGGCACAATTTGGCACTGAGGCGACATGTGCCCTACCTGCAGGAGGAGGGGTGAGACAATGCACCTGTTGCAGCAGCGGACACTGAAGACAGTGATGAGGATGAGGAGGAGGAGGATGTGGACAACAGGACACATATGATACAGCAGTACTTCCACTGACACTCAGATAAGACTGTACTTCTGTTCATACCTCCATTACATTTAAGTGCTGTGTGGCTGCTGTGTTGTGCCAAGCACTACCTTTACTTCTCAAGTGACTGTCACTCATGCCTTTTTGCAGATGTTGGTGTGGTCACAACTGTGTACTGATGTGATGACTACAAACTGCTAACACACATTTGTTGGATGGATTCACACATTACAGTACATTTGCACAGGATTGTGCAGTTTAGGACATTGCATATTGTTGTAGGATAATGCACAGAAAATTCAGTTGTGTTCAAGGGTGTTTATTTAAGTGACAAAAATGATGGGATTGTGCAACAGAGTGGGGTGATAGTGGACGTAAACTTCAGTGTACTGGCCCAGTTAGTTTGTTGCACAGGTTCAGTTTCCATGGGGCCATAAGAAAAGGAGCAATGGCAGTCCAAAGTGAACAAGGTGTCTCAGTGGCACACAAGGGAGACATTCAGGAGGGCCTCATTTCCTGGCTGTGGTTTGGGTCTTGGCAACAGTCTCTGGTGGCTGTCTGGATTGCAGGGAACGTTTGTGGGGTGGTTCACCTTCTGCAGGGGGAGGGGTGCTGATGACCTGTGAGTGATATGGCAGGTCCTCCTAACGACTAGCTGCTGCAAATGCTGTTGGCTGGTGAGTAGACTGGCTAGTGGAAGGTGCCCACTGGGGTGCTGTGTACTCACACATTGTGTTGCCCATGTCACTAGGCACCCCTGCAATGGTGTCCATGTTGGCATTTAAGCCCTGCAACTGCTGCATGACTTCCTGGTGGTGTACCCCCTGCAGCCGCTGGTTCTCCTGCAAGATGGTAATCACCTGGTCCATCCTAACCTGTTGGTAGGCCCCCAGGACATGTGTGAGTGCCTCCTGGGCAGTTGGTTCCCTGGGTTGGGCTTTCCCCTGGTACACAGCTAGCCTCCCATTAGGCCTGCCCCCCTGTGCTTGTGTCTCCTGAATGGTGTGCCCACTCCCACTTACAACAGGGCCTTCATCGTCTTGCCTGTGTGGTGTCGACTCGGGTCCCTGTACAAGTGGGCACACATGTGATTGATGTGTCCTGGGGACAGAGTCTTGGGGACCTTGGGTGGCTGCTCTGGTGTTGGAGTCGGATGGGGGGGGGCCTGTGGTGGACTGTAAGTAGGATGTGGAAGCCGACTGACCAGTGGTGTCAGATGAGCCAGAGAGATCATCCAGATCAGGACATCCAGAGTTGCTGTCATCACTGAGGGCATTTTCTGGTAGGGGACTGGGTTTGCCGTGACACATGGTCGCCGCTGACATTGGCTGGGGTACCTGTGGACATGTGAAAGATTTGTTACAGTCATTGTCTGTCACATATTCAGAATTTCTGGCTTTCCCTATGGGTTGCATGTTGCCCTCCCACATTTGGTTAGTGTATGCTGGTGGATTGAGGGATTGGTAGTACTACATGCTGCCCATGCATTACTGTTGTGTATGCATGCAGAGGTGGGAGGGGTGTGCTTGCCGTAGGTAAGGTATGCAGGGGTACACAATTGAGGGTGGTTATGGGGGTGGTTCACTGTATGGGATGGAGGGTGGTGAAGGGAGCCAGGGTGAGGGGGTGACATGCCAAGCAGGTATCGGTGGTGGTAGGGTAATAATGGTGACTTACCAGTGTCCAGCCCTCCAGTTACTCCAGTGAGGCCCTCAGGATGCATGATTGCCAAGACTTTCTCCTCTCATTCACCGACAGTCTTCATAATGGCAACTTGGTGCCTGGAGGCCACTGCATGCATCTTCCCCCATAGGTCGTTTCACCTCTTGTGAATGTCCTTGCTTGTGCGTGGATATGTTCCCACGGAGTTCACCCTGTCCATGATCATCTGCATAGCTCCATCTTCCTGCCCTATGGATATCTGCTGGACCTGTGCACCGAACAACTGTGGCTGATACCCGGCGATTTCCTCCACCATCACCTGCAACTCAGCATCTGTGAACCTTGGATTCTTCTGTGGGGACATGCCTATTGTGTGGTGGATGTAGTGTGTGTGTTGCACAGAGTGTGATAGGTGTGCGGTGTGTGATGTGTGAAAGGTGAATATGTGGCTGTGGTTTGTGTGTGTAGTTCTTGTATTATCTTTTGCTGGCAAGGTGTAGAGAGTTTTGCATGTTTGCAAAGGATTGTGGGTTGTGTGGGGGTTTGTTTTATAGTGCTGTTGGTAGGTGTTGACGGTGTGTGTATATGTGTCAGGTGTGGGTTTTTCAATCTGGCCAATGTTGGCTTCTGTTAGTGTTTGGTGCCCAATTCTACCGCAGTGGTGTGCACTGCCAGTGGCTGACCGCCATTGAGTATCCGCTGTGGTGATTCATGGTCCTTAATTTGGAGGGCGGTGTATTGCTGGACTAGCGGGGAGGGTGATGGGTCCGACAGTTTTTCACCTTCATTGGGTCTGGCGGAATTGTTGTTGTGGCTGGTTTCTGTCGGTTTTGTGTGTTATATTCTGGCGGGCAGAGTTCCGCCTCCAACGCGGTCTTTTGGTGGCCATCTCCACGGCGGCCTTCGGAAAAGACCACCAATGTCATAATGAACACCTCTATCCCCGATGTCAGCCCAACCTTGTCACACGGCAAGCTTCAGACGACTCATTCATTCATCAATCTACAATTTTTACTACTATTATGTCTTTTGAATATTCCAGGCTGTCTGCCCTGTTCTCTGCTGCGAATACCAAACAAGATGGCAATTCTACAGGTTTGGCGGCCCCTAGTGCATTGCTGCAAGCCATCCCAATAAGGAGGTCTAATCCTATTTTACACGCCATCCAGCCCCATGCTCAGGGTTTAAATAGCTCTCCACACAATGCAATTTCCCAGTCAGCTAAATTTAATGTGTCACTGGATGCTTATCCTTATATTCTTATACTAGCTGATGTCACTGGTGCATCTCAATCTGAAACAACCTCTCAGCTCAAAAATAAAGTGGCCCATTGGCTGTGCAAACACTGGGATTTTAACATCAATGACTTGGAATAGATATGATGGTCAGAAGGGTTGGCTGGATCAAGACATCCAAAACATGTTTTGCAGACGATTGTGCTCTTGTGGACTGAAGTATCTGCTGCTCTTCAGTGATCTCCTGCTGATGGTCCAGAACGCACATCAATCAAGCAGCACTATTATGGTTCTACAACTTGTTTTTTTTTTATCGGCCAGCTGTCACTCCACTTAAATACTCAGCGGCAAGTGCTTTTAATAATACTTGGTGGGGGGAGGGAGGGACCATGGGGCGGAGGGGGGCGTTCGCACTGGGGGGCTGGATGGGGTTGTTTGCACCGGGGCAGCGGGGTTTTATGGGAATAATAAAACAAATAAATAAATAAAACCACTTACCTCAAGAAGGCCGCCTTGGTGTTCCTTGCCTCCTCGGTGCTTCTGTGCCATCCAATCCAGACGCTTGTCTGAGTGGCCTGAATTTCCACTCAGATGGGGACTGGGAGACTGCACTGGTTCTTCACCTGGGCTGTCATAGACATTCTGGGTGGAGCGTTCTAAGTGCGCATGTTGGTATGGCCGGCCTTTGATGCCGGCCAAACTGAAATGCGCACTTAGAAGTGCATACTACTCCTCCCCCGCTGCTAATGACAGCGATCACCCCACCCCACCCTATGAGGAGGAAGCAAAAAATCAAATGATAATACAGTAGTTGTATTATGAGAGGTTGTATTATCGTTTTATTTTTCTGCTGCCTTTCATCAGTGGTACGACGCTCCTCTGTCATAGCGGAGGGGCCGCCCCAGCCAACTTCACCAAGGGATCTGGCTGACTGCTACCCCGGCAGCTCTGCTCCCCTAGCCTCCCTATGTATCCTGAATTTAGCCAGCTGGAGTATAGCTGGCATCAGTTTGAAAATCAGATTAGCTGGTTGGGAAGTCTTTCTATCTGACTTTTACTCTGTTGTGTTCCAAGAGACCCGGGCTGTTGTGGACCTGTATTTTAGTGTTTCCTTATGCTATTCCAAACCTGTGGCCCAGACGGTGTGAAAATGCAAGCTTTGTACCTAGTTTAAGCTTCAATTAGTGCATTTGTAATCAAATTACCTGTCAATCACAAGGTGACCGATGCGTATTTGCCAGTTTGAAGAACTTGGAGTTTGTTTTGGTTTGTTTTTATATTGATGAATTTTGTTCATTCATAAGCTTTCTCGGTTGCATAGATTAACCATAAAAGCATACATAAATATAAATAATCTATAAAACTTTAAAATTGAACTACATAAAACAACCCCATCCACATTTAAAACACTAACAACAGCACAGCAATACAGTACATCGCCCACCACCTATGGTGGGTTAGTTAAATTCACACTCCTTCCTGTTTCTTAACCTCACTGTCCCCTTTCAAAAATTAAAAACATACAAAACCACATCACCCTTCAACATCTGTAAAAACATAAAGGATGGTCTAACTTGATCAAAATTAGCCCTTTTCAAAATATGCACAAGGTAAACCTTACCAGGCAACTGATAAAACAAACAAAACATAGCAAAGTTCATCCACAGGGTGCTAATTTCTGCCCTCTATTGGAACTCTGAGGGAATGCCAGTAACAGATGAAATAAATCCATCCTAAATCTAGAAAGAAGGAAACAATCCTGTCTAGTCTTTACCCAACGCAAATAAGGTTCAATAGCGGGGTGGTTCAGTAAGTGCCAAATCCTCTCTTGACACATACCTATTCCTAAAAAAGCACTCCTAAGCCAATATAAAATCGGCTTTACTGATTCCCTCAGGGCAACTAAACAAAAGATCACTTCTCCCCAGATGATGTAAAGCATCTCTAATATACTTAAACTAGGGGATGCGAAGGACATAATCCAAAGACAGACACTCCATGAGGATGGTCTTAGTTAATTTAAGGTCCTGCCCGAGCTAAACTTTCAGCCAAAAAGCAAGGGGGCCAAAAGCAACCAGGTCAGACAAACAGCCCATACCTAGTTCCTCATGTACAGACATAGCCGAAATACATTGAGGAAGACAGAGGAGTTTACACAGGAATCTGTTATCTCTCACTTGTAGTTTAGACGGGTTGATGTATCCCCAGACCTCACTACCATACGTGGCCTGTGATACACCTTTAGCCCCATAAATCTGCAGCAGGGCCTTCACTGGCCTACTGCCCAGCCTTGTATCAAAACTAAAAATAGCCGCATTGGCTGGCCCAAGGTCCTCACACTTGTTATACAAAAGGGGGCACAACTCAAAGCTGAATCGAAAAGAAGGCCCAGATAAGAAAATTCCCTAGCCTTAAGTAGAGTACATGCTCCTAATGTAAATCACGCCATTTTAGTGGTGTGGGGGACAACTATCATCACAAATGATTTCTTATCATTTATGGACAGAACCAGCCCCTCCATAAAAGAATTCAACAGAGACTGCACAACTCTGGGGGTCTTGGCCAGGAGTACTGCGTCATCGGTATATAATACCACTGGTAACCTGCGTCCGCCCACACATGGGCAGTCTGTCTCCACTCCCTCAAATGGCACTCTAACTGGTTTGTATACAGATTGAACAAGAAAGGTGCCAAGATACAGCCCTGCCACACCCCTTTCTTCATGCAAAAAAATGGGTACACTTCTGGCCTTTAGAGTGGCGTACAGCAGCCATCGTATCCCTAGGGAGATCTCGTAGGAATAAAACAATGTCTTTTTCCACCTATAGCAACAACATGATCTGCCACAATTTGGACCTGTTAACCCTGTCAACTGCAGATGAAAGATCCATAATACTCTGGGCGAGCCACCATATATTTCCCCAAAACCAAATATAAATTCAAACATTGGTCTACCATTGATCTCCCTGCTCCAAAGCCATACTGGACCTCATACAGCACATTATTTGTATTGGCCCAAGTCTACAACCTCTCAAGGAGAATATAGCCCACTGCTTTAACCACTGAATCAAGAAGGGAAATAGGCCTATAGCATAAGGCGCTATCCCTATCCCCCTTCTTGAAAAGCGGCACAATAGTGGACCATGTCCAAGACTGAGTGGGGCCCTAGAAAAGGACAACTTAACTTCCATCTTCAGTTCAGAGACCCTTCCCTCATTATTAGTAGGAACACAGCCATAAATCTCCTCAAAATAGGCCACCCAGGAATCTTGTTTTATGTAACCTCCACCTATTCTGCCAGTTCTGAGGCAAAAAAGGAACCATTGATAATACCCCAAAATTTGGAAGAACAATATAAGATACTGGGATCAGCCAAGTCTGCCCAGATCTCTTGCCTTCCTTCCTGTTTATGCCTAGCCAATTCCATTTTGTACCTCCTTTGATAATGCTTCACCAGAGTCGGGCCTCTTGGCTTTGTACCCACTGCCTGCTTCAGCTCCCTCAGCACCATAGAGCAGCCTGAATCAAACCATCTAGGACTGCTTTTACCTTGACACGTCAAGGGAGCTACCAAGAGGTCAGACACTATGTTAGAAATTCTCGAAAATTATACTCAAAATCGCATCTGGATCACTAGCTGGTGAAACACAGATAGCAAACTCCTCACAACTAAGGTGCAAGGTTTGAAACTAATCCTCCTGTGCAATCTGGATCCACTTAAGTCTCCTTCCTTGATTGGTCAGCTTGATGATCCCCCTATCCCCTATCCGAGGTATAGCGAATACAGGTGACCAGCAGAGCAAGAGACACAAAGGGTTATTATTGCTGAATGGCCTTAGCAGTATCCAAGCCTCAGAAACATAAGCTATCAAAGGGGTGGATAAAGAAATAAAGTCAATAACAGATTCACAGCCTCTTCCTTTGAAAGTGGCATTGAAATCACCCTTTGGCGTGGTTGCCCCTCCCATGGACCATGAATGCTCCCGGGGCTTCGAGTCCAGCCCCTCCAACAACAACAAAGTCGTGTCCTGTGCTGTGGGGCCCTGCAGGGCCTGATAAGTGCCTCCGGGCTTGATGACGTGGTGGCCCCTCCCGTAGAATGTGAATTCTCCTGGGGCTTTTAGTCCAGCCCCTCCATCAATAACCAAGTCGCGTCCGGCCCTGCAGGACCCTGCAGGGCCTGATAAGTTCCTCCGGGCATGATGACATGGCAACCCCTCTCATGGACCATGAATGCTCCTGGGGCTTCGAGTCCAGCCCCTTCCAAAACAACAAAGTTGCGTTGTTATTTAATATAGTGGACACTGTTTGTGCTATCCCAAAATATTCTCAGTATTCGTCTAATCTGATTCTATGTGGTGATTTTAACGCAAAGGTTTTGGGGAGTATAATGTCCTTTGATGATAGCCAGACCTATAAGGGCTCGTTTTGGCACCATCTTGATGCTTGCGGCAACCAACTGCTGTGGTACCCTGCTGGGGAAGCCCTAAATGCCCTAGTGTCAGACACGCTCATTCATAAGGGTATAACGACTTATTTTGACAGAGACTGTGTCTTTACTATTGATTTTTTTTTATCTATAGGAGCCTTTTCCATTATTCCCTCGAGGGCAAAATCAGTGATAGAAACTTCGGTGACCACAACCCCTTAAGCATAACTTTAACCATGCCACTCACCTCTGGCTCCCATCCGAACAATGCCAACTTATGCTTAGCAATTAAAGGTAAGGTATACGATTGGATTGGAGGCTAGCAGACATGGTTGCTGCTTTAATCACTATTGTGTTGAACAACTTAGCATATTTCTATACTTGTCTCTCTGGTGAAATAGATGACATGGAGGTAGTTTTACTTTGCTGAATGACTCAATTAAAAGTTTTTTCTTCAAACCCAGGGGTGATTGTACAGCAAGTACCCTGAGGTGGTTTGACTCCCCCCACCTCCTGCTCACATATTAATCGTTAGCTGCGCGCCTCTCTATCCAAAAGGCCCGCAAAAGGGGGGGGGAGTCATACAGTATAGAGCCCTCTATAAGCGCACCATTAAATGCAGGAAAACTTTTTTGGGAAGATCTGTTGGCTGCTTGCAATAGTAAACAAGCAGTTGCAATGCAACGGGTCTCACGTTTGCTCATGTTAGAGCTGATAGCGTTGTAAACTCCTAACCCGACTTTTCACCTATCGGCAAAAGTGCATTTATGTATGTAACCCGAAAAAGTGCAATTAACTATGTAAAGCGCTCGACTTCTGCCAAGTGAAATCGCGCTAGTAAATTAGAGAAAAAGTATTCCACGAGCCGGACAGAAAACAGCGAGCCTCGCATGTTTTCTGTACTTGGTCGATGCGCTCGAGGAGGGCTAGCCACCGGAAAACGCATGACATATGCATGCTTTCGACTAATGAAAGTAAGCAGATTTTATTAGGCAAGCCCACGAACCAATGAAAGACACTGACGTGACGTCGACAGGGCTCCGAGCCCTTTTCTAAACACTAAAGCGTCTCGCTGCGATACGCATGCTCGAGCGCATGCAACGAAGGCTCGACCTTAAAAATCGAGTTGGTTTTGACAAATTGTGAACGAAGCTAAGAAAAGTGGTTTTATTCAGATCTGGGCTCCACATCCCCATTGACCACTGGATCTCTCACTTTAACGCTGTGTGTAATAACAATAACGAAGCTCTCAGGTCCTCAGACAATATTAGTCTTACTCTTCCATTCTGCTTAATTGCTTTAACTTTCAATACACAGGAAGTCACGCACCAAATTTCCTGGAGTCCGCCTAGTAAAGCTCCGAGCCCCAATAGAGTCTTTATGGATCTGTAGATGACAAACATCAATCTTTGGGCTCCTCTCCTCACAAATGTTTTAAATAGTGCATGTAAATCTGGCTTGCCCCATTTCTGGTTCACTTCGATCATAGTTCCATTTTTCGGGAAAGGTGAAAGATCGGATTCTCATGTTCGAGGCCTATTTCTTTAATACATTCTGTGGTGAAGTGTGTTACACAGAAGAATCTTGGTTTGGGCTAAGAGCAAAGAAATCCTGTGCAACACACATTTTGGTTTCTGTGAGGCGCTAGATGCAATTGAGCAATGCCTCAATTTACATCTATTTATCGGGAGTATAACATTGCGAAAAGCTGTCCACTGTACCTCAGTTCCATGTATCTATTCAACATCTTTGACAGCAGTGATCGCTCCAAGCTTTGGAAGCATTTGATTGAACTAAGACTCAAGTGTGGATTTTCTGTTTGCCTTCCATGTGAATCTCACTACAAATGCTGTGTTTTAACCCCTTCTTTATGTATTTTGTACAATAACAGGCTTATTTCTGTTTTAATTGGATGCAGCTAGGATGCACCATTTGTAGACACTAGGGCACTACCTATGCTGGTATATTCCGATGATGCAGTCATTCTGGCAAGAGCACTGAATAGCCCTAAAATATTGGTGCATGCGTTAGGCAGTTTTATATACACAACCATGGCCGTAGTACTAATATTTTTAAATCCTATCCTATGACTTGTGACAAGAAAACCTCTAGGCTGTGCTCAATTTCTACTAATAATAGGACCATCTGCAGCATTCTGCAGTTTACATTCCTCGGGGTAGTTTTTAGGGTCGAGCCTGCGAAAGCATGCGCTAGCGCATGTGTATCACTTGCAAGATGCTGTTGTAGTTAGAAAAGGGCTTGGAGCCCACCTGTCGATGACCATTTGTTAGTTTGGGTGGCACGCTTCTTTACAGCCCCGCAATTCGTCCACTTCAGGCCTGGCATCATTTCCTTTCCTCTCTGTGGCGTAGGGACCAAGCACTGATTCATTTATCCTGATCAGTGCCTGTCCCCTGCTCCTGACGTGATCGAGGTACTACTTCTTTCACCCACTCAAACCCCCAGCCTGCTAGCATTGAGGGAGGAGCGCATCCAAGGGCACAGAAACACATGCACTCACGCACAACACATACATAGATGGAACACGCAACACATACACAAAAGTGGATAGTGCACACTTACGTACATGCACGTGTTTATTAGCGCACATTAGAGTGTCGAGTGCAAGCAAAAAACGAACAAAACACACACATTCACGCACCACACAAAGAGACATTCAAGCCAGACACACACACGTCCAGTGTTACACGTTCTCAGAAATTATTTGAGATGGCTACAATCCGGTTAAATTAGGTCTTGGTTTCCCTATTTGTACTGCAAGGTATATTCATACCCCAGGCACTGTCTTAGTTGGGTACAAATTGAGCACTGAATTACACTCAGAGATGGACAGTGCTCTGGCTGCATCTGTGAGGTGGGCTTGTTGGCGTAATTGGACGGGGCCACCCTGCCTGTTGTTCGCGCTAATATATCTGAGCCCCCGCTTGCACATTTACTGATTTCCCTTACACCAACCATTCTTGCCAAGTTCACTTCAAAAACCATGATCCAATGAGTTTCCACAGCAACTGCAGCGCCATTTCTGCTGCTGTGACTGCTGTTCACTTACAACAAAACACTCTGATAAAATACATAGCGGTAAACTAGAAGCATTACCAGCGAGGGCCCAATGCAAACACGGAAAGCACGTTTTTATCTGCGACAAAGAATACTAGTTAGCAGTTCATAAGCAGTTAACCTACTTGAACACCATAGTCAGGAAGAGATGGTTGGGAAGTTAATAACTGATGTGGAACGACTGCAGCTTCACTACTTGGAGTTTGGTTAGGTTTTATTTAGTTTCAGTCGGACCTCTTCCTGAACTTTGAACTCTCTCAGGCATCAACCTGTGCAAAATCACTGAGAGCGATTCTAACACACGCTCAGAGTTATTACTTGATTCTTCTCAGAGAGCGAAGGTAGCTGGGAGGAAGCACGAGGGGGTGGAGTGCGCTCGCTGGTTGTACCTATTTTAAGGGACATAAATAGGTGAATGGGAGGCACTCTCAGGGATTTGAGGTCGAAAATAATTTTATCTTATCTTTCCATCATCCACCTTCTTCATAGACAACAACTGTTCTTAAATCTCGGTATAGGTTTCTTCAAATTAGGTTCACTGTCTTTCACTGCGCATAATAAGTATCTAATCGGCAAACTTCACTTAATGGGTTACTGCCTTTTCACTCCAGAAAGTGTTTTCTTCTAACAACTGAATGTGCTGGAGAGTGTGAGAAGATAACAACTTTTTAAACATTTCTGTGGAATTAAGTTGCCTATTCTAAATGCAGTAAGGGTGTTCTAAGGAGCTCCTAATGATTTAGAGTTTTGATATCATTTTAAATTGGCAAGTTTATGCTCTTTTGGCGAAATGTACATACTTTGCAATAAAGTGCGAGTCAGTCATTCTAGACAACTTACCCCCAGTGTGCGTGCTGCCATTATGTAGTGGCATGGACACTGCTTTCTGTTTTTAGAGGACTTGCTACGAAGACTATTGAAGATGTACAGAGTTCAAAGTCTATCAACCCACCTATTTAGTAAGTAAGCACTAACATGAGCAATTCTCACCTATCAACTAGTAAATGTTAATTACCTAGTTTGCCGACCACCTATTAGCATTGCCACTGCAATTATATGGCAGAGAAAGATAACATTGTGTGGCAGAGCTGACTAAGTTATGTGTATCACTGCTTGCCCCCTCCTCATCCATTCCTCGTCCCATTCATAATTACATTGAGGAGGCCATTCTTCACATCAGTCACTCCTATCATGCAACTCACAAAATAGAGCTAATAAAAGACGAGAATCCAATTCTTCCCGTTCTTTTTGGTGCAGCTCCTTAAAGGTACTCTCCACAGTCCTGGGCCTCTGTTCTACTTAAGGAAAGCCGGTGCTTCAACAGGCTTCCTTCGTATATTGAATATTTGTAATTTACGGATCGCACTGAGTGCTTCTCTTTTTGTTTTCTTGCATGATGGGTTCACACTTATTTAGAATTTATGGTAAGTGTGATTAGTATGCTTTATACTTTTATCTTCCGCGCGCATTTTTCCTCGACTTCCTTTTGTTTTCTGTCTTTCTGCAAGTTTTTTTCGATGGGCGGTAACATATTCACTTTACAGACCTCATGTACATATAGCAAAAACCAGGGTGATTATTACTATCACCATGTAACCTATGAAAATATATCTGTAGTTATACTGCTGTGTTTCGGGTTTTATTGTGTGCGTGTGGATGCATACTACACTTTATCTGTGTCCAGTCTACACTTCCAACTTTGTTTTGCTTATTCCCAGTGACCATGTTATAGGTCTGGCTGATGATTTAGTAACAGAGACACCCGGTCCCTCTGTTATTTGTCTGTGTTTATCTCATAACTAGGTTCATTGTGAACCGGGCAACAGGCCTGCGTGATCCCATGAAGCCCTTTCTCTAATGGAGATGGTAAGCCCTCCTATATATCACGAGCATGGGTTGCTATCATCCACTTTATCACTATGTGTTGCACAGTTTGTCATTAATTTTTTACTTTTTACTTAAACGTACTACTCTCCGAGTGCAGATGAAGTAGTTACGCAATTTGTTAACCTCAGTTTTCTCCCTGTATCTAGGGTGACTGATAGGAAAGGAAAGCCAGTCCGGTTTACCTCTAGTAAGTGACTGATGACGTCTTGACTGTGAGCGCTAGATCGCAGGAGCTGATACTTTTTTTGCCTTTGTTTTCAATTGGAGAAGTCCAATGATTAAGTAGGTCCTGAAGAAGCATCAGGGGATCCTGTTGGACCATAAGAGACGCGAAACATGTCGACCGCATATTGACCACATATTGAGGGATTTCGGATAATCACCGTCTTCCTCTATCCTGATTTTTGTGTGAGTGTCTGAGCATTATCTCTTGTTTCACTCCCTTGTTACTTTTTTAATTTTGACCATTTCCCAACAGCAAGTAATAAATTATTTAGTGAGGGTCTTGAGCCAATTTTACTCTTTCTTCTTGTTTATTCCTTCCTCTTTCTCGGACCCATACTTGGTTCCGCGGCATCATCGTTAACAAAAAGATCTCCGGCAAAGAGCCCCCCTTCGGGGGGTGCCCGTCAGGCATTGCAGCGCCGGCCTGATGAGGAGCTGTCCGATGATGAAGCATGACACCGAATGTGGTGTGTGAGGACTTTTGCTCCTGATTTTTAGGACTCCTCTTTTCCTCCCGCTAGTTTTGGAACAGTGTATTATATTATATTATCAGGTTGACTGGAGGGTGTACACTGGACCATAAAATCCTCCGATCCCTTCTCTTTATTCGAAAAAAGGTAACATATTCATAACCTTCTGCACACATCTGTTTATCTTTCTTTTAGAGTGTTGGAGTCCGCTTTTTTCTTTTAGGAGATCGAGTTGGCAAAGGCCTTTGCAACTGCTTATGCCTGGCTCTCCTTTCTAATTTCTATGTGGGGCTAGCATTAAGTTACTTCTCCCCTGAGGGTTAGGAGCAGCATTATTGGCTTGAGCTTTCCTTTTAGCTGCTTATAAACTCGGTTGGTTGGGCCCTTGTTCTGTTGATGAATTACCTCCATTACCCCTTGTTTTTTTTTTAGCATTGCAGACAGCATGTTTGTATTTATATAAAGGAGAATTTTTGGGAGCCTGACTGCAGTATGATGAATTACAGGGACGGATGTTTATTTCCTGAACTTGTAGCGTAAGCCATGGTTTGTCATAAAAAAATGACACCTTATTTATAGGTTTCGCTAGCTGTCTCTAAAAGACATTTACAATCGCAATAGCCCTCGTTTTCACTCTGCAGTAAAGTGCATGATGGAAAGTGTGTTTCTTATGGGGATACCAAACTACATGAACTTCATCCCTGCACGAAATGTTACTGTCCACTGTCAGTTTTGCCCCACACCCACCCGCGCCACTAATGCCCTCTCTACCCTTTGTCCTCAGTGCATGTCTTTAGTACTGTCTTTTGTTTTTGGATTCCGCACTTCTGCCTTTGGACCCAGCTTTTGTCTGTCTCTGCAGTGAGCTGGCTCTCGGTTGCTGTGTTCCAAGACGGTGCCTCTGGGCTATTGATGAGTAGGCTTGTGTAAAAGAACACCGCAAAGCTGATGTAAAACATCTTTTGATTTTCTCTTGCAAGTCCTTGCAATCTTTAATAAAGGTGGTACTGGGCAGAGGCTTTGTGAATATTCAATATCCTCTGCCCCAAATAAAATAGGTCATCCTCGACAGCACTCCCCGTGACGCCCAGAAGCACTGATTGCTTCTGTGCAACCTAGCGCGAAATATTAGGGTTGCCGTCTGGTTTTTTCCCCGCACCGCTATTGCTCACAACTCGTTGCAGGCTGTAAAGCAGTCCTCACAACAAACCTGAATTCACAGACATTAATTTACAGCCAGATGTTTCCTGTCAAGCACATTCCTGCTGTACCTAATGTTGACTTTTCTACTCCTATAATCTCTACGATGCCCTCTTTTTCAAACATCTGATGGAATGGCAAAGCTAGTAAACCATATGTAAATGTTTATTAAAGCCCATTGACAAAGCCAATAGCTCTCAATCACCAAGACCAATTGGCTAGCAGTTCTTATTAGAAGTCTATTTAAGTAACGTGTGATCCTGGGGTTATAAACTGACTTTTTATTTATTCCCTTAGTGCCTCGTTTGTTTCTCTATACTGATGAGCACTGTCGTTCTGTGCGCCTCAGACAATGTAGAATTGAGTCCTTATAATTTTTTAAAATGCCCCGGCTTTTTGCTTTCAAGATCTGGTCACCATAACACATCAGTTCAATAAGATTAAGGCATGGGGGTTTGGGGATCGGGGTAGGAGGCAGTATTCAAGGGTTCCTTTGCAAATACATCTCCAATAAACCCCAACATGGCATATTGAGGCATAACTTGCCTCAATATGGTCGGAAAACAAGAAATGACCCTACATGCCACCATGTTCTCTCCGAAATCCTAAGTTTTAGTAAATCACCCTTCTGGTGGCGTAATAGCACAGTATTTCTGGTTTACTAACTCTTGGACAAATCTCAAGGTTCTTCTGGATTGGAGGAGAGCCGATAATTGCAAAGAGCAGTTTTTGTGAACTGAATCATGTGATCCAGATGATGGATCAGTCATAAGAAAACATTTCTGTACAGAATTCCTAGAGTCTTACATAAATTGCACAAATGCCATTATTATTCAGCTTCCTCGCCCTCACTTCAAAATCTTCATACATCTGTTGCCTCTCAGCAAACACACTATATGGTTTTGTTAGAAGAAGACTTTATTCCCATGCGAGTGTACAGAAAATGTAAAAAAAAAACAGTCCTTTAGGTATTAACCAAATACAATTCACACAAAAGCAAAACAGGCCAAATGGAAAAATGGTTTCACTGTTTCAATAAAAGCCAGTGGGATCAACTGTTAACATGAGCTTCTCTGGAACCCCTGCACCGCCTATCGGAAAATGTAAACATTTTGAGGGTGTGAAATTTGTGTAATTTGTTTATTAATAATTATGCATAATTATGAAAAATGTAAAATCAGCATTTGGCATTATATTGTGGCGCAAGATACATCCTTGCATCCACTACACAAATACACTCCACACCACACAATTCCTCCCCACACAATTCCACAACTAACAATTGCAATACAACCCACACAATTCTACTCAACACCACATACATCCACTACACTCCGAATCAAAACACAGAGATAAAAGGCTCTGTCACTTACAATGCCAATAGCTCTAACTCTTGCAAATTCCAGACCCATTGCATTGGTCCAAGGGTCTCCCTTGTGTGTCACATGCAAGGCACCTAGGATTTGTCAATCAATAGGGGCTCTTTTTAGAATTGCTTCTAATATTGAAAATAAGCCAACTGAGCCACTTTTACAAATCTTTATGCTGAATGTGTCCCTACTGCTACGTCCAACCACCGGGTTTGGGGCTATGTCAACTGTTCAACCTTGTAACTGGAATAAAATAGATTCTGTCCCTGCTTGCTCTTCCTACCTCCCAGCTACTCCTACTATTTTTGCCATGAGGACCGGGGCCTAACTTACTAAGAAGACATGATTAAATTGGCCCCACTTTTACTCTGGCTTTCGATCTAGACTAAAATGCATGCCAAATTGAACCAAAACATGTTTTTTTATTGGATTACCTAGCCGGCAATAAACGAACATTACCTGGCTGTCTTATGCACACCTGACTATGCATGACTTGGGCAGACTCTTTGTCTTTAATAATCCATGCTCCATAGTGAATCGTGATGAATCATGGGCTAAAAACATTTTTAGAAGCGTAGATGTATGGGCAGAGAACTGTTCTGCATGCCAACTCCTTTGTTTTCCTTTAGGCCAGTACAGCTCTGAAAATATAGGCCAATGCCCATGCGATGAGAGATCTGTCAAATCACTTTTATATTTTACATTTTTCTGTGAAATTTATCTCCATTTTGCTAAACTGTTTTTAATAGCATTACAGAAGAAATTTAATTTTTACCAAATGTGGAGCCGCATTATGCATCCTACAAATGCTGTAGTAACCTTTCATTATTATGTTCTATAATCGAATAATGTTTTAATTGATTGATTAGGTGGGATTTATGGGTTTATGCACGTTCACATCAAATGTATGAGTTCTACTGTATTTTATACTATAAAATCAGTTTTACTCAGGTGTTTTCTTTCCCCTGATCTTTAATATTTGACACTCAGACTGATCTCTGATTTATGACCTGCTAACTGATCTACACTATACTCTGTTCTGCTAGTTCATGATTTTCATTTTATTTGGAGATTCATGATTTTATATGAAAAATTATTTTATCCACACTACAACTTTACCTGACCACTTTACCATACACATTGTTCTCACAAATCATATCATTTGAGATGTTATAAGTGTTGGTGTAAAGTTATGATTTCTCATGGTATATGTGATGTAATATGAAAGGGTATAAGCAGTGCTTCATAAGTGCTAGTTAATAGTTAATGTAGCATGGATAGCGATTTGACAAGACTGAGTACAGAGGTACGTGATTTGTAGTAATTTGAAGGTGGTACGTAAATTATAAATTTAACGTATATCTATAACTTTAGAGTTGCTAATGTTTCTGTTTGGTTAGTGTATAAATATGTAAAGTTATAGTAATTAGAAGATGGTGCATAACCTATAAATTAAAGGTATAGTTATAACTTTAGAATTTCTAAACTTTGAGTTGTTTCAAATTGGTTCGTATAGAAATAATAATTACAGTATTTGTAACTAAAACTAAGTACTAACCTTTGTTTTTTCATTGAATTTGTATGTTTGTTTAAATATGTAAAAGAAAACACAAAGTAAGTCTAGCATTGTTTTTCTTTTTATGTAGTGGCATAGAGTGGAGTGGCATACAGTAGAGTGCCATAGAGTAGAGTGGTGGAGAGTGGTGTTGAGTTAAGTGAAATGAGGTAGAGTGAAGTGGGTTGGAGTGAAATGTGGTACAATAGAGTGGGGTAGAGTGGTGTGGTGTAGAGTGGAATAGGGTAGAGTGGATTGGTGTAGTTTGGAGTGGTGCAGAGTGAAGTGGTGAAGAGTAGAATGACGTAGACAAAAATAGCGTAGAGTGGAGTGGCATAGAGTGTAGTGCCATAGAGTGAGGTGGTGTAAAGTGGAATGCCAAAGAGTGGTATGGTGCAGAGTGAAATATTGTAGAGTGGAGTGGTACATAGTGGAATAGTGTAGAGTGCAGTGGTGTAGAGTGGCATAGACTCAAGTGTTGTAGAGTGGAGTGGAGTACAGTGGTGTAGAGTAGAATTGAATAGCACACATAGGAGGGGTGTAGAGTGGAGTTGCATAGGGTGTAGTAGGGCGGAGTGATGTAGAGTGAAATAGCTTAGAGTGGAGTAGCATAGAGTGAATAGCGTAGAGTGGAGTGGCATAGAATGGCGTGGGGTAGAGAGGAGTGGCATAGAGTTGAGTGGCATAGAGTGTAGTGGTATAGATTTGAGTGGCATACAGTGGAATAGTGTACAGTGGAGTCACACAGACTGGAGTGGAGTAGAGTGGAATAGCTTAGAGTGGAGTGGTTCTGAGTGGTGGGAGTTGAGTGGCATAGAGTGAAGTGTACAGTGGAATGCAATCTAATAGAGTGAAGTGGTGTACAGTGTCATAGCGCAGATTTGAGTGGTGCAGAGTATAGTGGCATTGAGTGAAGTGTCATAGAGTGTAGCTGGGTACAGTGGAGTGGTGTGGGGGAGTGTGTGGTAGAGTGAAGTGATATAGAGTGGAACAGTGTAGAATGTAGTGGCACAGAGTGGAGTGGCACAGAGGGGAGTGTCATAGAGTCGAGTAGCATAGATTTGAGTGGCAATGATTATCGTGGCATAGATTGGAGTTGACTACAGTGGACTAGTATATAATGGAGTGGGGAAGAGTGGAGTGCCGTAGAGTGGAAGGGCATAGAATGAAGTGACATAGAGTGAAGTGGCCTAGAGTGGAGTACAGTGCAGTGGCATAGAGTGGAGAAGCATAGAGTGGAAAAGCATTGAGTGGAGTGACATAAAGTGGAATAGCATAGAATGGAGTGGTGTAGAGTGACCTAAAGTCAAGTGCCGTAGTGTGAAATCAAGTAGAGAGGAGTGGCATACAGTGCAGTGGTATGCAATAGAGTGGCATAGAGTTGTGTTGCATAGAGTCAAATAATATACAGTGAAGTGGCATGGCTTAGAGTTGAGCGACATAGAGTGGAATGGGATAGATTGGAATGGCACAGAGTGCAATATCGTGGAGTGCGATAGACTGGAGTGGCGTAGACTGGAATAATGTAAACTGTAGTGGCGTAGAGTGATGTAGAGTGTAGTGATGTACAGTGAAGTTGTGTAAAGTTGAATACCTTAAAGTGGTGGAGAGTAGAGTGGAGTAGCACAGAATGGCATGCCTTAGAGTGGAGTGGCCTAGAGTGGAATAGACTAGAGTGGAGTTGCGTAGAGTTGAATAGCGTATAGTGGAGTATGCAGAGAATGGAGTGGCATAGAGTGTAGTGGCATAGATTGGAGTGGTGTACAGTGGAATAGCATACTGTGGAGTGGTGTAGACTGGAGTGGTGTTGAGTAGAATAGCTTAGAAAGGAGTGGCATAGCGTGGTGTATAGTTGAGTGGCATAGAGTGGAGTGGCATACAGTGTGGTGACATAGGGTGGAGTGGTGTACAATGGAATAGCATAGAGTGGTGTGGCATACAGTGGAGTGGCATACAGTGGAGTGGCGCAGAGTCTAGTTGCTTACAGTGGTGTGGCTTAGATGGGAGTGTGGTGGAGTGGTGCAGAGTTGAAATGTGTAGAGTGGAGTGGCATATAGTGGAGTAGCATAGAGTGCAGTGGCATAGAGTAGAATAGCGTCCAGTGAAGTGTGATACAGTGGAATGGTATAGAGTGGAGAGCATGCAGTGGAATTGTGTCAAGTGCAGTGGCATGGAGTGAAGTGGCAAATAATTGAGTGGCATATAGTGGAATGTGGTAGAGTGGAGTGGCACAGAGTGGAATAGCACAGAGTAGAGTAGCATGGATTGGAGTGGCGTGAAGTGGCCTACAGTGCAGTGGTGTGTCGTACCGTAGAGTGGAGTGGAGTGTCATACAGTGGCGTGTGGCACAGTGTCTTAGAGTGGAGGGGAATAGAGTGTAGTGGCATGGAGTGTCATAGTGTGGAGTGGATTCTCATAGAGTAGAATGGCATGTCGTACAGTGGAGTTACATGTCATACAGTGGAGTGGATTGTCATACAGATGAGTGGAGTGTTGTGTCATGCTGAAGAGTGTAGTTTAGAGAGATGGAGCAGAAAAATGGTTGAACGCATTTAGCTGACATTTTGCCGGAATATAGATTATGTGGTGTAAAATGCCCATTTTGTTAGTAGTTCTAAATTGGTTCAGTACTTTTAAAGTTACAGGACTTGATTCACAAATGTAAATTCATACTTTTGTGTAAGTTAATGAGTGTTTACTATTCACAAAGGTATCTTATGAGTGGTATTTTTATGACTGTGGAGTCTCTGCACATAAAAAATAGGACAGTCCTATTAACATACCATTGTTAATAGCAAACAATGGTGGTACATTGCTATGACAAAACAGTATATGACTGGGTAATGCAAGGCCTTACAAAATTAAATGGCAAGGCAATCATATTGTTATGACCACACTTAGGGGGTCATTATGACCCTGGCAGTCCTGCCCTGCCACACCTGCAGAGGTGGCCAGCCCGCCGACAGCATGGCGGTGCAGGATTGCCAAATTGTGACATTGCAAGTGAACAGACTGCCTCACAGCCAGTTCACTACCTGAACCACGAAGGAGGGTGGGGCTACCTGGCTGAATCTTGACCACCTTTGACCTGGTGGTCACCTAACACCGCCGCAGCATTTTGCGTATCCTTACCACCAGGGATTCCATGGCCACTTCAGGATTCCCCACCCCCTCCTCCATGTAGGATTCCCACCCACTCCTGACCCCATCAGAAGCCTCCCACCCCCCTTGGCAGCGACACCCCCCCGATCCCCATTCTGTATCACCCACCCGATCCCTGTTCTCTACCCCCTGCCCCCTCATCCACACACGCACACACCACACTTGCATACATGCACGCACACATCCTCCTCACTCATTCACAGACACAGATGCACACACGGCCATGACCTACCCCACCCCGTGTATACACGCACACATAATCCCCCCACCCTCACATACACGCATTCACACAAGCACACAGACACTTGCACACACACACACACACAAACACACACAACACCCCCCCTCCATTCACGCACACACACACACCCATTCACACACACAACACTCAACACCCCCCCTTCCCTTGTCAGTCAATCACATTACCCCGTGGTCACGGTGGTCATCCAGGAGGGAACGGGGTCCATGGCGCTTGCCCCACCGCCAGCGCCCCACCACCACAACAACGCCACGTCGTCTACAATGTAGTAATAGGGCAGACAGTGTTGTGGTGATGTGGCGGTGGCGACGGAGCGAACTCCACCAGACCGCCAACTGCCAGTATGGATGCTGGTGGCTTGCCCACCAAATAGTGGCGGAGAGCAGCCAGCAGCCATAATATGGCAGTCTGAAGACCACCAACACTGGCGGTCATGTGGTGGGCGTGAATTCGTTGGTCTAAGAAATAGACCACCAAAGTCATAATGAGGGCCTGCGTTCTGGGTTTTAAGTCTAAAAATAGTGTAGTACTGTTTTAAAAGTGTGTAGGAAGGGATGAGTCAGTTTATCTCAGTGTGTAAAAGTAAGTAAAAATAGTTTTGTTATATATTTACAAAAAAGATTGTGGAGTATCATGATACTACCATTTTGTTTACACCATACTTAGTTTGAGGTCTAGGTTTTAACTGTAAATATAGTGCATTACTGTTTTATAAGTCTGAATCAGTTTATATAAGTGTGTAAAGTTAGGTATAAGTAATTTTATCACATAATTGTTTTAAAAAAGAAATTTGCGGTGTACTGAGGTACTACCTAGAAAGTACCATGGTACTTGAGGAAATTAAAAAAAAACATGCATACAATAAAAAATACACTGTACTACACTATATTTCCCCTTAAAATTCACAACAGAGACTATGGGCCTGAAATAGAGTTTGACCAACTGGTTACTAGTGACGGATATCCCGCCCGCCATATTACAATTGCCATGGGATATTATAGAATTGTAATATGATGGATGGGATATTGGTCACATTTGTGACAGAGTAACCCCCTCCGCCAAACTCTAAATCAGGCCTTATGTGCTGTTTTGAACAATATTTTGCCCTCAACAGTATTAGAAGACAGCCATATTGTTTAGATTGCATTAGTCTGCTTTCTGGGTTTTAAGGATAAATATAGTGTAGTACAGTGTTTTGGAAATGATTATATTAAATTTAAACAAAAACAAATCACGTACCACAGTACATTTTAGTTAGTACCGTGTTAGTCTATGAATTAAAAAAAATATATATAAAGTAACAAAAAATGTTTTACCTACCTATCCATGCCTATATGAAGTGACTCATCCCTACTTCGCCACTTATAAACAGTTGTACACTATATTTATAGATAAACTCCAGAGCACAACCAAAGAGGGATCAAACAACATCGCTGCCTTTTGCTCTTGTAAGGCAGTCATCACCCAATTACACACTATCTTGTTATTGATATGTACCGCAGTATAGCGCAAAATTACCACGGTATACCGCGGCCCAATATATTGCTAAGTTTTGTACCTTATACCTTCAAAACTTCTATATTAAATTACATCTAATAGCAGAAAGAATCTTTTCTACACTGTAATCTATATACCTTCCAAATTTTAGGAAAATCTGACTGGCTGTTTTGCTGCTACATCTGTCTAAAAGGTCTATGGACAATACATTGGTGAAAAAACACATTTTTGAGCCCCCCCTTTTTTCCCACCCACTTAAGAAAACACCCCAAAATGTTTTATTGTCCGCTAATGTAGAAAAGGCAGTAGGTCTGCAAAGTTTCGTGGAGATTCATCAAATGGTGGAAAAGTGATTAGCAAGCAAAAATCAGAGTAATTCCTCTCTCAGGGAATCCTAACTATAACTATAGAGTGGCTACCACCATTCTGAAAAATAAAATATATATATTATGTTATAGTTAGCATTATTACAAGTAACTATAACTTGTGCCTGAAAGTAACTATAACTTGCACCCCTGCCACGCACAGTTTTCTCATCAATATTGTTATTACAAATGCAGTGATAATATCAATGATGCCAAAGAAGAGATCATGAATGATGTAATATGTGGGTAATTAGCTGTGCATGGCGAGAATGCAAGTTATAGTAACCTTAGGACACGAGATATAACTATTTAAAATAACTCTAACTATAATAGCTCGATTTCTATGGTTTTGTGTGTGTAAATTCAGAACTTAACTATAACGTCCTTGTAACCTTTGGTTTTCTCAGTGAATCTGTAAGTTTTTTTAAATGCTTATTCCTAACTATAACATCCCTGTAACCTTTGTTTTTTTCATTGAACTTCTATGTTTTTTTTTTAACAAACAGGGCAGTTGTCCACAGGGCCTGGCCTATGTCCAGGCCCTGCAGCCAACCCCTTGAGGCATCCAACACTGTGCCACACATTACTTCCGGCTGTAGCTGGCCTGTGACCTTCATCCCATAGGCATCCAACCATGGGCCATGCATGGCCTTTGGCTGTGCACAGCAGGGGTTGGGCACAGGGCCTGGCTTGCCATCAGGCCCTGAGGCCAACCCCTGCATGCACCCAGCCCCACACGCCATGCACATCTTTTGGATGTGCGTGGTGGGCATTGGATGTAGGGACTGGCTTATGGACAGGCTTCCCGCCCAACCCCAGTTACCAAACCCCAAGCCATGCATGGCCTTGTCACGCACTTATCACAGTCACTACAGAAGATTTTGCTCCAAAAGAGCAACAACGCTTTCACCTCCATCAATGATTTCAGATGATTTTTTTAGGGTGGAACTGTGGCCAAGAGCAAAAAGTTGGGATGATTTGAAGCAAGGCTTCAACTGGGGCACCTGCATTGTCTATATTTGTCAGTGCTTCCCATTCATATTTAATCTCTGTGAAATAAGCATTGGTTCCAGAATACATCCTGGCCAGCCTATTTATCCAAGAAGAGGCCACAATTTTGTACAAAATGTGTACCCAACTGGAGTACTTTCTACTGGCTAATTAGTAAGTGTTACCTCATTGGGTAAATGTATAGTGCATATTCCACACTAAGTAAAGAACCCCGAGGTAATGTCTCCAGTGACCGTATGTGTCTGTATTTTCGGCAATGTGATTGTTCATTGAGTGCCTCCATACAGAAATCTGCAGTAACATGAATGCTCATGTAGAAAAGATGAGGAGACAACAAAGATTTGAGTTGCAACCAAACAAGAATACTACCTATTAATTATATGTAGTAAGTGCTTCTTTGTTTGGTAGAGATGTGCTGATATTCCTCTGCATCAAGAACACATCTCCAAAATTAGCAGAAAACAAGCTGAAGTAGTCTTTTGGTAAGCTGTCCATCATCCTGGAAAATGGCAGAAGAAGCTGCATATCACTAACATATATGTGGCAGGGCCAAACCGGTGGCGCTACTATGTTATTTTTAATGCTAGTCATGATTAAAAGTGAGACTGACAAGCTCTGTTCTTAATAGGAGATTGCAAGAAAGAACCCACTCATCAAGCCACTAATAACATATTGCAGTTGAATGAGCAACAAAGCAAACCCATCTATTAAGGATTTCTTCTAACTTTTCAAGGTGGCACTGCACAGAAAACACACTACCTTGGCCTTGGCCAAGTGCCCAAACTCTCCTGGGGGCCATGGGGGGAGCTTCAAGGCCTCTGCCGGCTCCCACCTCCAGCGTGAGCCAACATTGCTCTTGCATACAGGGAGTATCTAAAAAATGCTGCTCCCTGTGTGCGGGAGCAATTCTTTCATCTGTTTTTCTGCTTGCTTGACAGCAGACAGGTGAACTGAAGAAAAGCCAGCTCCCAGTGAGTGAAAACAGTTTTCCTCCTCCTTCCACTGAGAATGGACTTACAGTTCACTCTTGCTTGGTGGGAGCCAATGGCAGTGCCAGAACAAGCATTTCTTCAATAAAATATGCCAGCACAGTGACCTTTGAGTGTGGTTCATCTTTTTTCCACACAATAAAGAGAGTAAAACTATATATATATATATATATATATATTTTTTTTTTCTATAATGTCATTTCACAATGCCTTGTAATCTCCCCAGGGTCAACTCGCAAAAATGATGATGACACCACCAAATCGGAAGTATGAAGATTCCACTTATTTAATTACATACAGTATAAAGTACTGGGTGCTATTCAGGACAAATGGCGACGGGTTTCGGCCTGAGCTTTCTACTGGCCATAGAGTTGCGCATTACCAGTGTATTTAACATGTGTATCATTCCCCTCAACCAATTAAAACATGACTACTACCAGACCCCTAATCATTCCTTTGTATGGATGCCCAACAGACTCAGTATGGTGACGGTGAGATTGTGATTCTTGTCGCATTTTTGATACCATTTTAATGAATATCAAAATTCCGTTGTTGTATACTTTAAACATAATATAATTTTATAAAGTTTTTAGATCAAAAATAGCTTTGGTAATTTTTAATTTTCATGTGCGATGCTTCAATTAAAGTATCAGAATTTAAAAAGTAAAAATCTTTAACTCAACTGTACAGTAAATTATACTCTAAAGTATTGCTAATGTTGCAGCTTACTATTCTTACTCCATTCACCAACTCCTCCAACTGATTTTGCATCCTTGAGTTTGATAGGGCAACCATACTGGATGATAGAAATTCCTGTTTACCATTAACTATTTTGGTAAAGTACCTTATCAAGCTCAAATTTTATCTACGTTCAATAATTTTTACATTTCTACTGTCTATAGAAAATTATTGGAAACATCTATACATCCCAAAGGTTCTAGCAACGTATTTGATACAGATGTACAATTTCCGTTTTGATCTTCAGATTAAAAATTATTGGAGTCCTAGCTCATTATGAAAAAACTGTGAAAAAATTATTGTCAAGAGTTGTTAAATAATAAACAATAATACCAATACATATATATCCCATATTTTTACATTTTACAATATTCACAGACTGTACAGAAGTGCATGAGCAATGATAAGAAAAAGAGCTATTTCTAGGATCATATCAGTTCTTAACATATCTATATTATACATCAAAGAGTCCTAGATTCTTAAAGTGTCAATGAACTTGTCCGAAGTCTTCTACATTTAAGATCCCTTGGGAAATCACTTCTTATTGCACTCATTTAACTAAATTCTATTTGGACAAAACATGTTTGTGAGGCCAATAAATTTATCCAACATTTTCTACATTTAAAATCCCATAGAAACTCACTTCTTATTGCTCTTATCTAATTAAATTCTCTTTAGGCAAAACATGTTTATGAGGTTCCTCCTGATTGCAAAAAGTGCGAATGCATCATATGTTTTTGAGGTGCCCATAGATTTTAAAGAAAAAGTGCAAGTGCATTAGAGAGATTTCTTTCTTAGTCCATATTGAAAGTTCCTCCTAATTATCGACAAGACAAATACATCTTATATTCTTGAGATGTCCATGAATTAAGAGAAATGTCATTTGGATTTGAATACATAGTTACATTTATAGGAAAGAATGACAGGTTCATGAGGTTTTCTCATTAGTATAAAGTGCTGATGCATCATGTGTTAGAAAGCTGCCTTTGATTTGTAAAAAGTGTACATGTGCTATATTCATAAAGTGCAATCCAACCAATGTATCCTATTGACCAGAGGTATTACATTCCAACATATTCCATATTCCATTCCATCGTTTTTTATAAGTGTAGATATAGTTCTGCATCTGCGTTTAATCCCCATGGAATCTCAGTCCCTACCAATATGATCAATTTGGATTCCATTCTTCATAACCTGAGTTCGCAATTTCCTCCTCTGGGACTGGGATTTATGCATTGGATGCCATAGTATTTTAATCCTGATTGAACACCGTGATGTTGTTCCCAGATGTGTTTGGCCATTGAATACGTAAGGTCCTTGTTATTGATTGCTCTAAGATGCTGTAATATACAAAGTTTTAATTTATTCAAAGTGCTGCCTACATACCTTTTGCCACATATATATATATAAATAAATATATGTTAGACCTGGCATCCTTGGCGTGGTCTCCCCTGTCTTTTTTGCCTCTGTTTCCTATGTTTTGACTGCGTGCTGGTCTCTGTTTTTGCTGGTTTGTTACTGTGGGCGCTTTACCACTGCTGACCAATGCTAAAGTGCAAGAGCTCCCTGTGCAAATTGTCATTGTAATTGGCATTTCCATGATGGGCAATGTATTTGTAATGTAAAAATATATATTTTGTTTCTTTATTTCTAGAACCAAAAGGATCTTGTTGCAAGTAAGTCCATTTGCAAGTAAGTATCAAGGATATGTATCAAATACACTTTATTTAGATTTCTTCAATAAAGTGGTTTACAGGCAAGTAACACTTTTCATTTTTGAAAGTTGACAGTGCTCTTTTCAGAACAGTCCTGGGGGGAGAAAGTGTTAGTGGAGTTTTGAGGTAAGTACTCGACTTACAATTCCTGTCTCTGGGGGTTAGGATGTCCACAGGTCAGGGTTCAGAATGGTACAAACATACATCATCAGCAACACGGGGCCAGCCGGGTGCAGAGGTCAAAGTTGAAGGTATATTTAGAATGGGATCCAATGGAGATTGTTGGGCGCTCGAAAACGGATCTGCTGACAGGTAAGTACCCAAAACTTCAGAGGGCAGACCTGGGGAGTTAAAGTGAGCACCGGGGGGCCATGGGTCAGCACAGGGGCAGACGATTGCAGGATGCAAACACAGCATGGGCTTCCTAATGCTTTTGAATAGGGGGACGCCTTGGGTCACAAAGATTTTGCAAGCTGGGCTTAGGGGGTTGGTTCCGGGAAACCACAGGCTGGATAAGGAGGAGGGCCCCCTGCTGAAAGGACTCATGGTTGGACTCTCCAAGGCCTGAAGGCTGTGGGTGCCGGGGTACCTTTAGGTGTCTGGAATCATCATCCGGTTCTCCTGCGGTCAGGGGGGCCCTTGGGATTTAGGCTGCAGGCGTCATCATGTTGGCCAGGAGGGGTCAACCCAGGGTGGGCACATAGTTGGATTCACCTGGGGACCTGCTATGGACTGGTGGGCCGCTTGGACTTCGGCCGTGGGCATCGAGTGCAGAGTGGGCAGGACTCACAGATCTGGGGCAGTTCTGGAGTCCATTTGGAGGTTTTCGGTCTGGACAGGGCAGCTATCCTCAGTATTTCTTGGTCCTGTGGTGGGCAGGTAGTCCTCTGGGGATTTGGAGAGGTCACTGGTCCTGCAGGATACATCACCTTTTTGTAGCAGAGTCCTTGAAGCTGCAGACAGGCCAGTAGGGCTAGGGCCAAGTCATTCGTCATCTGGAGTCTTCACTGCTGGGATCAGCTTTGCAATCCTTCTTCTTTCTTGTTGTCTCGAGGTCACCAGGAAGCTGTGATCTAAGTTCAAGGGAGCCCTTAAATCCTGGATTTAGAGGTGTTACAGGGGTCAGAGGGCAGTAGCCAATGGCTTCTGTCCCTTTGAGTTTCTAAACCCTTCCAGTGTCCTCTACCTTTGGGGTGGGGGACACAGATATAACCCTATTGGTCCCTCTCCTCCTAACCAAGATGGAGGATTCTGCAGGGAGGGGGTCACTTAGTGACAATTTGTTTCTGCATGTTACATTCAGAGACTCTGCTATCCAGTTTTTCAACTCATTATCCTTTCTGATAATATTCCAATTTTTTCTCAGAGCTGTTTTGATTTCCTTGTCAGAGTGATTGTAGTCCGTACTATATGTAATAAGATTGTCATGATCGCTCTTCCCTTCTCTTGAAATCTTTGAGGCTAATAAATCCTCTCTGTTTTTAACCATTGTTGTTTTCATGGCATCCTTCAACACTGACACTGGATAGCCTCATTTCATGAAACTCAAGAACATTTCATTACTCTGTACGTTGAAGAAATTCAGCTCTGAACAGTTCCTCTTGACCCTTACAAATTCTCCATAGGGCACACTCCCATTGAGTGCTTTAAGGTGTGAGCTATTTGCAAACAAAATGCTGTTGCACCTAGTAGGCTTCCAATATAATTTTGTACATACTTTTTATTGTCAACATAAGTCCCTATATCCAAAAAGATTATCATCTTTTTACTTGTTTCATATGTGAACTGTAGCCCAAGAGGACTGTGATTCATGGAGCTTGAAAATATATTGAATTCATCCTGTTCTCCCTCCCAAATTAGGAACAGGTCATCAATAAAGCGGACCCACAAAATTAGGTTTTTGAGGATATCAGCATTCTCTTCCGTCCATACATATTCAGCCTCCCAATGCCTCATTGTTAAGTTGGCATAGGTTGGGGCAAAGGATGTGCCCATAGCCATCACTTTCTTCTGGATGTAGTATTTTCCCTCAAAGATGAAGATGTTATTAGTAAGGCAAAACTTCATCATTTCTAACAGCATGTGCGTATGTTCTATTATACTCAGTGATCTGCCTCGTAGAAAGTATTCACATACTTTCAACCTATCCTCATGTTTTATAGACGTATACAGAGACACAACATCTTCTGTTGCATTTATATATTCTCTCTTTCATGGTATCCTATTCATTTGATGCAAAAATCCATGCAATCTCTAATAGAAGATGGAAGTGCTGCTACATATGGGAACAGGAAGATATCCACAAACACTGAGGCATTCTCAAATAACAAATCACAGGAGCTGACTATTGGACATCCTGGAGGGTTTTTCATACTTTTGGTAACACATATATGGTTGATGTTATCCGATTAGTCTTTTTCAAATACAACAATTCTATATCCTCCAACACACCTCTTTCATACCATGTGTTCAGTCTCTCATGAAACTTCCACATAATTTCCCCTGTGGGATTTTCTTTTAATCTCTCATAATTGTCTAGATTTGATAATTGCCTCATTATTTCTTATCAGCATTTACTATGGTCCATCATAACTATATTGCCCCCTTTATAAGATGGTTTAATCACTGTACTGCTATCTTTCTGTAAATCTCTCAGTGCAAACCAATCATCTTTCAATTACATCCCTGAGATCCTCTGCCATCAATTCCTGAAACAAGTCCACCTTATTACCAGGTGGTAATTGTGGGTAGAATTTAGATTTTAATTTGCAGCCACTTGCCACACGTCTGTCGATTTCCACTCCTATTTCTGTACAAAATTGCCAATCCGATATACACTCTTTATTTTCTGTGAGGGTTGCATTTGATTCCTGTTCCAGGCTCAATAAAACCCACATTGGGGAAATATCTTCCATTGTCAAACTAACATGGTATAGGGCACACTTGACCTCTTGCTCACACATGGTTTATTTGCAAATTTTGTTTTCAATTTTAATTTCTTGCAGTATTTATACAAATCGTTCCTCGCTGTTGGTAGGTCCATTCCCACACTTGGACAGAATGTCAATCCTTTGTTCAAGAGATTTATGTGTTTATATTGATTACAAGATTATCCCCCAAGCTTTATCTTACTTCTTTGTGCCCCTGCCTCCTCTTCCTCTTCCGACATCGCCTTGTTCTCTTTGGCTTGTCTGGTTCCCTGTCTTTGTGATTTCTCTGCCCTTCCTGCGAGTTGACATCTGTAATATATACATATATATATATATATATATATGTATATATATATATATATATATATATATATATATATATATATATATATATAAAATATCTTACACACACACTTACCATAAAGGCATGCATAGTAAATGTACATGTGTGTGTTAGAGCTTGCATCCTTACTGTGGTCTTTAACTCTACTGACTTTGTTTTTGCTGGGTTTAGGAACCCCCACACTTTACCACTGCTAACTATTGCAAAAGTGTGTGTGCTCCCTTGCTTTAAACATGGTAAAATTGGCTTTTATTCAATTGGCCTACTTAATTTACTTGAAAGGCCCTAGTAAAGTGGTACTATATGTACCCAGGGCCTGTAAAAGAAATGCTACTAGTAGGCCTGCAGCACAGATTGTGCCACCCCCTTAAGTAGCCCTTTAAACCTGTCTCAGCCCTGCCATTGCAGCCTGTGTGTGCAGTTTTATATTGCCAGTTTTACCTGCAAACTAAACCTCCAGCCAGGTCCAGAACTTCCTTTTTAACACATATAAAACATCTCTAGGATAGGCCCTGAATAGCCCAGAGGCTAGTCCGCAGTAGATTTAAAAAGTAGGACAGGTACTTTTCAGTTTTACCTGACATGGTAGTGAAAAGCTCCTAAATTTGTTTCACTACCGTAAGGTCTACCTCTCCCATCGAATAACATTGGAGCTACACTTAATAAGCTGTAACTTTCAATTGGGAGCAGGTGACAGGTCAAGTCTGGTGTCTAAACAATTGTGATTAAAAGTTCTCTTTAAGGTTAAAGTCCGATTTTAAGTTACAATTCTGAAAATGCCACTTTTTGAAAGTTAGCGTTTTCTTGTCCTTACCATTTGGTGCCTGCATCCTATCCTGGGTCATATGACTAGGTGTAGTGGGCAGTTGGTCTTTGTGTATTGCTCCCAGAAAGTGAGACAAATGGAAGATAGGTGTTGGCAGGTGTTGTGTCTTGTGAGTTAGAGATGACAGGACCCTTTTGCTTCTTGATGGACTCTATAGAACTGTGATGTAACTGGTATGGTGAATTTCTTTCATGTTTAGAATGTTGAGTTTGCGCTTGCACACAGAAGAATGAAAACATGTAAGACCAAGCTCCGTGTGTGGTGTGTTCATTTACACGTACCCAGGCTGGGGAGGACACTACAACTGGCGACGAGATAGGGGATACGTAACCCAAAAAACTGACAGTACTCTTCCAGAGAGTTTTCTATGGACCAGCAAAATGCTAGTGCATGTAACATGTGCCTTAGCCGAAGTGAAGATCGACATTTGGTGTATGTGTAGTGAAAGCATCACTGCAGCCAGTGCCAAGCTTTTGAAGAAGAAGAAGGCCCTACAGAGAAAGTTGTGTATCATTGGCCAGGAATCAGCCGGTGAGACCTTGAAAGAGGTACTGCACCACAACGCAACACAAAGCTATAAGATATATGGAACAATAAGGCTAATGGCAGCGATCACTAGGTACAGAGAAGTGCTCAAAGGCAGCAACAGCTGAGTGCAAATAAGCACTAAAAGTACTTATAGCCTGAGCCAAAGAAACACTAAAAGCATTGAAAACCAGGTACATAACATACAATGCAAAAGAGGCAAGAAGGTTGAAGAACCCATTCAAGAAACAACACTGCTGCTCACAGCTAAAGATGAAAACAGTGCTTCACAGCCAGAGAGTAGGTGCAATGACCCTGGTGGCAGCACACAGCTAATGTGTGATGAGGGTGCCAGTACAAGCAGACAGCAGACGTGCTGGACAGAACCCCGCTTTCAATGTCATTAAGTGTCATAAATGTTTATAATGCTGCTTCTTTCTTAAAACCACCACTTTCATTTTATACCACTAAAGAGCAAAATAGTGGTGACAGATGGACTGCTTGGATAGAAAACTTTGAAGATTTCATTGATTCATTGGAAGAAACAGATAACAAAAAGATTTTCAATTTCCTCAAAAATCTTGCCATTGAAGGAGTAAAAAAAGTAATAAAGAAAACACTACATGCTGACGAAGTATCATACCATCAAATCAAAGAAGTGCTAATCTCAAGTTCATTCCAATGACAAATGTTGATCACGAAAGACATATTTTCAGTCAGGAAAGACAACTCGCTGGCGAAACAATCAATGAATTCGTTGAGAGACTTGATACGTTCATCAAACATTGTAATTGAGTGAATTCAATGATGAAGAATCAATACATCTCAGAGTTACAGATGGTTGATTGTCAGATTCATTCATACAGCGAATGCTGAGAGAAACTCTTAGTCTGGAATGAGTACTCATGGCTGCCAGAACGGAGGTGCCCATAATGAGTCAGTCATGAACATGAAAATTAAGCAAAACCACAAGGCTGAAGGACACAAGGTGATGTCTCCAAAGAAAAGGAAACTGTGCTTCAGTTACGGACATTCATTTCCACATGAAGGTTAACGCCCCACCATTGAACCAATATGGAAGGACTGCAGTAAATGGAACCATTTTGTAATGGTTTGTAAGGTGAAGGAAAAACTAAGTGTGTCATGCAGAGAACACAAACAAAGTTCCATAAGAGACGTTCTATGCGAGCTCACAAGGCCAAACAGCAACATCAGCTGAGGCACATAAAAAATAAATGAAGTCGATCGTCATCTAAATCTTCCCCCCAGAGTTCCTCAGTTTCAGTGTCAAGTGACAGTAAGCAAGGTGGATGCGTGATGTTGATGTGTACTTCAGAAAAACGTGCTCATGTCGAACTGGCTGCATGTGAAGCAAAATACAAGTCGAAGAAAAGCTGACAAGATAAATCACAAAAGACATTCAAACATTGATGTAAAATTACACTAAATTAAACGTTTCTCCATACCTTTTATTATTGACAGTGGTGTGCCGATAAACATTGTGCCTGAGGAGAAATAAAATGAGGTAGCTCTATTGCCCCGTTTCACACCGTCGAAGACCAAAGTGTATACATGAGCTGCAGCCACTACAGAGTCAAGGTTCATTCGTAGCCATTATGAAACACAAAAAGACAAAGGTACAAGCTCCCATTCATGTACTTCAAGGTACTACATCAAGTGCCTCTTCACTCAGTTTCAATACCGCTGCTGAAATGGTGCTGATATCTGTGAAATACAACATGAATGCTCATCACGAAATAGTAAGACAATTCCCTTCATTGTTTATGGATTAGGAAAGCTTAAGACCATGAATGTGAAACTGCATATCAGGGAGGAAGTTTGTCCTATTGTTCCAAGACATAGACAGATTATATTTTCATTTCCAAGGAGCTGTTGAGAAAGAGCTTGAAACATTACTAAAGCATAATATCATTGAGTGATCTACTGGTCCAAATTTGTGGGTTTCACCCACAGTGGTAGTACCCATAAAGGACAGTGAAAGAGCTATACTAATCTATGTTGATATTCATTAAGCTAACAAGGGTACTGAAAGAGAACAGCATCCCAGTCTGCAAATTGCTGACATGATCACACAGTTAAACGGTGCCTAATTTTTATTTCATCTTGATCTGAACAAAGGGTATTCTCAATTGGAACTTGAAATACTCACATTGGTATATTCAGATATAAAAAATAAAGTTATGGTGTGTCATCAGATGCAGAACTTTTTCAAGATGTCAATCGACGTATAATACAGTCATTAATATTTTCAACTATAGTGGTGACATATTAGTCTTTGGGGCCACATGAAAAGAACATGATAAAGCCCTTACCCAAGTAGGTTGACTCATTGCTGATGCAGGTCTAACCTTGAATGCAGAGAAGTGTGAGTTCAGCAAAACAAAACTCAAATTCTTTGACCATATCTTTTATGTTGGGGGTATGATGCTCGATCTAGCTAAAGTGCAAGCCTTGTCAGCCATCAATCCCCCACAAGATGTTACATTGTTACATTCATTCCTTGGCATGGCCAGTTACTGTTCTAGATGCATATGTGACTTTGCCACAGAAAGTGCTTTCCAAAGAGACTTGACAAAAGGAAATGCTCCATTTTTCTGGTCACACGATTGTGAACAAAGTTTTAAGAAAATCAAACGTGCAATTGAGAACGCCACTGAAATGGGCTATTTTGATACGAAGCTACATATAGAAATTGCTGTAGACACAAAAGTGGTCGGATTAGGCACGATCCTAGCTTAACACAATAGGCACCCAAATGCTTGAGGCTCATTGGCCATATGCAAGCAGAAATGTATCACAAGCTGAGTGTGCCTATTCATAACTTGAAAAAGAAAGTTTAGTAGTCATGTGGGATTGTGAACATCTTCATGTATTCTTTAATGAAAAACCTTTCACTCTTGTACTGATCCTCAAGCATTGCTTGTCATATTTGGCAATCCAAAAGCTAAGATGCCTCCCAGAATTGAACGTTGGGGTTTGCCACTACAGGAATATGACTACACTATCGTGAACCAAAGATCAAAACCCTGCTGACTACTTTTCACAAGTGCCAGTACAGTGTCATGATACCCCTTTCGAAGTGGTTGAAGCCTACATTAACTTCATCATAAAGTCAAACACACCTGCTACTATTTCTTTGGACACATTTTTACTTCAAAGAGCAAAGACAGTAACATGGTGATACTCAAGGACATTATTGCATATCAATCCATGAAACAACACACTCAACCTCTCATACAAGACAGCAAATACAGAAGTTGAAGAATGTAAAAAATGAACTGTCCATTACTCAAGATGGTATTGTCTTACGAGGTTCAAGAAATGCCATATCAAAGAGTATGTGACAACAAGTAATTGAAGTAGCCTATGAAGGACATTGTGTAATTCTTGCCACTAAACAAGCTCCCTGAGTTTGGCTTCCTCCTCTTGATGAGAGAGTCGAAAAATAATTGAAGGCCTTTCATTTCTGCAATTGCTTATCTCACAAAATCACTCAACATCCCTTGAACATGTCAGATTTACCAAAACATGTATGGAAAAGACTTGCTGTTGATTTTTTTGATCCTATTGACAATGTACATCACCAGATGGTGATTATGGATGAATACTCTTGTTTTCCACTAGTAGAAGGTCTCTTGTCTAGTACTCAAGAACAAGTCACTGAAAGATTGGATGCCATTTTTGCAATGTGGAGTGTTCCATCAAGTCTAAAGTCTGACAATGGTATGCCTTTCAACAGTCGAGAATTAACAGACTTTCTTACTCATGTGAAGCATCAGAAAATCACACCTCTATGGCCATAAGCATATGGTGTTGTTGAACTCTTTATGAGCACCCTTAAAAATACTGTTCAGCGTGCTAAGTTAGAAACGCTTAATCTGAAGTCAGCTCACCATGCTAATCTTCGAGCTTATGGGTTGACGCCTCATTCAAGGACAGGAGATAGTCCTGCCACACTGATGTTTCAGTCTTTTTCTTCTATCACCCCTCATGTTTCCCTAGTGTTTTTTCCTTTCTCCCCTCTTCCTCTGATTACCCTCCCCGCGAAGCACCTTTCCCGCCCTCCTGCCTCCCAGCTGACTGCTCCTCCCACCCCCATCCCCTTCTTAATGGCGGCCGCAGTGCTGTGAGAGGGCAGCTGCACTGACCTCCTGGTCCTGCCACACTGATGTTTCAGTCTTTTTCTTCTATCACCCCTCATTTTTCCCTAGTGCTTTTTCCTTTCTCCCCTCTTCCTATGCCCCCTCCCCACGTGAAGCACCTTTACCGCTGACTACTACCCCCGCCCCTCTCCCCTTCTTAATGGCGGCCGCAGCACGGCCGTGCGCAGCGGGCGCACCGAGGTGCGCCAAAGGCAAGCCTGTCTGTGCCCGTCCGCACCTGGACCTTGCCCAGAACCACAAACCCTGGTGGCTTTGGTTGAGGTTCCCCCCGCCTTGAGACCGTCATGGCGTGAGTAGCCACGCTTTATAAGCATTGATTGTTGTTTGGGAGAGGCAAGAAAACCAAGTTACCACAATGGACCAACAGGATATCAACAACAGATGGTGAACTTCGTCAAAAATACTTGGTTCATCAACAAAAGACGAATGTATATGCTGACAAATTTCAATGTTCCAAAAACATTACTTTCATTAAAGGAGATTTAGTATTGGTGTGATAACAGAGGAAACATAAATCTGATGCTCCCTTTGATTCTGAACCTGTGGAAGCTGTGACTAGCAAAGGACGTGTGGTGACTGGTCAACACCCTAGAAAGCACATTATGTGAGATTCTTCGCACTTCAGACGTGTGCCTCATCATTCACCAATTCCTAATGTCAGAGATGAGACTGGTTCCATTGAGTCTGAAGAATGCCCTCTGACTGCATCTGTCCCTTCATCATCAGCATCATTCATGGACGCTTCTCTTTTCTCTTCCCAGCCTCAGAGGACTCATTCTAGTTGTTTAGTCAGAACTCCAATATATATTTAAAAAAATTAGTCATATTTATTTAACAAGGAACAAATGTAGTGTCTTGTGAGTTAGCGATGATGGGATCTTTTTGCTTCCTGATGGACTCCGAAGAACTGTGACATAAGTGTTAAGGTGTGGTGAATAGATTTTATTATTAGAATGCTGAGTTTGGCTTTCACACAGAAGAATAACGATGTGTAAGACCAAGCTCCATGTGTGATGTGTTCATTTATGAGTACGCAGACTGGGGACGCTACAACAGGATGGGACACTCTTAATGGGGTGGAGGAGATGCCACCTACCACACTTGTACATCACAAAGGCTCTGCCTGAGCACTCTCACAAGGGGTTGTCACTAGCCTTTGGCGACCCCAGACAAGCTGGGGCCAGGATAGTGAGGACGGGGATGCTTGACACCTCAGGTAAGTGGAAACCTCTTGAAGCTTCCTCTACTTCAAAGTGGGCACCAGGTATAAATACTGGACCTCAGGCCCCAACTCTTCAGAACACTTCTGAACCTGTGGACTCTGCCAGGGAGGGGGACTGCTGAGCTGCTGAAAAGACTGCCACTCTATTGAACTGCTGCTCTGAAGGACTACTGCCATGCTGTGCTGACCTGCTGCCGAGGTGCCTTCTTACCTGGGTGAGAACTACTGGACCTGCATCACTAAACCCAGGACCCCAGAGTGACTCCAAGAGCTTGGTGGCTGACCTCCTGATCTGAAGCCCTGGGGACCTAAAAGGATTCCAACAATCTTGAACCCAACACCTGGACTGTACAATCTATGGGTTCTGCCCTCTGAAGTGGTGACGCTCCAGTTCTGCAGCCTTGGAGTGGGCCTGAAGGTGATCTGCTAGCCCATCTGTGGATCCAGAAGAACCAATGCATCTCCTCCATGGCACGGTGCATCTTCAGCAGAACCAAAGCATCACCTCTGCTGCTCAACGAATCACCTTCCAAACTGACGCATCGCCTCTTCCGCTTGAAGTCCCCCGGGCAAGACCTTTGCATCTCCCATTGCAGCCCATCGGAACCGCCTCTGCATGATATATCTCCACACTAGGACATTGCTTTACCCAAGAGAACCCATTAGAACCTCTTTGATATGAAGCAACTCCTCACAAGGACATTGCATCACACTTCACAGCTCCCCAAAACCACAGCTGTGCAACACATCTCTTTGCCCGGAACTCACATCGCCACTGCTGCGTGACACAGCCTTGACATGGGACTCCACATCTCTTCACAACCAGGATTTAAGGTATTGTCACAGTCTGGCACGACCAGATAACCATAATTGGTGCTGTGCACTTTTTGGTGTTATTTTCACTCAAATCTTTAAAATTATGTATTTCTAGTTCTACTGATTGGATTTTTGTAATTTGGTTTTGATTCATTTATTTATTAAAATTAACTCTATATTTCTAATTGTTGCAGGATTTTTCTTGTGTTATGCTTTCACTTCATTACTGTTTGAATTGCTGTATGAATACTTTACACATTGCCTCTAAGTTAAGACTGACTGCTCTGTGCCAAGCTACCAGAGGGTTGAGCTCAGGTCAAACTTGGGTTTTGCTTGTTACTTCACCCTGACAAGGATTATTTTTCGTGCTTGAGTAGGGCTTCATCCCCCCTCCTTCCCTAACCAATAACCTAATTTCTTACAGCGTGGTAGAGTCCTGCTAGTAAATGCATTGCTGGTAAAGGATGCATGGTAAACTTTCCATTGTAAAGACAACGATGTAAAGGCTGTACCTCCCTACAGGCAATGTAAGGGTGTCTCATTCATCAAACCCTGGGCTGGCTGATTTGATCAGTCTCTGACTGCAGTGCAGACTTTGAAGTACCTGAGTGTGAGAATTTAGGAAGTCTTACTAATTGAATCACAGATGAGCACGTAATAGAAACAATTCATTTGCATCTAAGCCACTACCAAGAAATGAACCATGAACAACCCCACAGCCCCATACATACCTTTTGGGCTTCATCCAATACTGCATAGGATGCCCGGCAAAGACTGGTCCTCGTGCACCACTGGGATAATTGAAGCCTATGGAGTAGTGCGAGAAAGCCAGCTCGTACATCTGGTGCCCTGCCAGTTTTTTTTAGGCAAGCGTAGCAGTAGAATTGTTATTTTTTTATGTGACCTCCTTTACCTTCCTAAAGAAAGTAATAGCTAATGGTTGCGTAAAATGGGCTAAATTACTTCCCAGGTAAATATGCAGCCCCAGATATAATCCCATTCAATTTATCGAGGAGACCTGCCCTCATCTTTTCACTGCAAATTCATCATTACTTCAACAATAGCCATTGAGCATAATAGGCCAAGACTCTGAATCATACAATATTCGAGGTCTGTTTCAGTCTGTGCTTTTCTCGTTGTGGACTGACCACGTGATTAAGCTGGCCACGGGAACACAGTGTCCCCATCTGTGACATAAATACTGTCTGAGTCTAATCAGAAGAGACGGCCTCAACGTTTAATTTACGCAAGTAGCCTGGCAGCAGGAGTCATACAGAGCTCATTTAATGTGTTTTTCTGCTGTGTTCAAGCAAGCGATGTGAACAAGTCTATCACGTGTTATGCTTTCCTTTCTGTACAGTAGGGTGACTGGAGACATTGGTTTCGAACTGTAGATGACAATAACATCAATTTGGTTGAATCAAGTCATACCTTAATGAAAAAGAAATATGGTAGATGGGGTTTATAAGAAATTATATTCCGCAGTAAATTCACAACATATTTGTATACAAAAGCATTTTAGATTAAGTGAGTTATGGAGATTCTTCTCATAACAACCTTTCACAAAAATGAATAATTTTATACATGTTAAAAAGTTTTTCTAGTTTGATCTTCAATAAAAAGACAATAGTTATTAAAAATAATTCAGTTCGACTTCTTTTGTAGGAGTTGTACCATTGTTGGCAATATTAGCACGACATTTCACCAGTGGATCAGTCTATTGTTTACTTTTCAGTTTAGATACAAACTTACACAAATAGGCATTCTTTTATTTGAGTAGACATGGCTAAGATCCTAAATCATTTTTAGTTTGATGACATTTTGGAATATATTTGGCTGCATCTGATGTCTCACTGTTTCCTCTTAGTTCGCTGAATAGCTGCTCTTCTTCACTGTTTATTTCATCACAGAAAGCACGATACCGCTGTACCTCGGAAGATGAAGAAGAAAATGCATTTCTTTACTGTTTGTGCACCCTTTGTTCAATTCACGTCACTTTGCCTGGCAGCTTTTATCTTCTGGTGATGGCATTCACCAGTAAGTTCTCATTGGCTCCGTTAAGCAGTTTTTTTAGGTAAATGGCTGTTTTGGTGATTGTGGTTTGCCTTGGGTAATGTGAATTTGTTTACCTACAGTGCGGCGAGGTACTCCTCTCTCTTGGGAGCTGTTTACCTGTTTCCTTTGTTCAGGTCCATGTGTAATGGCCACTGACTGGTTGGGCCTGTCAAAGTTACCATAGGAGACTCACCTTGGGGTTTTACCTCCTGTCATTGGTGAAGTGTTCTTTCTACCCACACAGTCTTTGTAAGGTCATATCTATAGCAGCAGCATCCACCTGAACTCAATAGGACTCAGAAAAACAACACATACAAGACCCACTGCCTTGCACAACAAACACTACAGGAATCGGCTCAATCTTCATTGCTTTGATGAGTCTTATTTCTCAGGGAATGTCTAATTTGTGGCACTAGATAAAACAGTTTCACGAAAACTAGTTAATTTTGTGTACACCTGTTTTTCAACATTCATTAGTAGGTTTATTTAGTTTGATGTTTTTGTGAGAATGCCACTTTTAGTGTCTGGATATACAGGCTGGAAATGGTCTGTTCGCATTTCACTATTCCGGTATCCTAGAAGTGTTTTACCAGTGCTTGGGGTATATGTCTTTGACAAAGGCAACATATTGTTGCTCTCATAGCCTACATTACCAATCACAATTGAGTTATTTTTGTTCAATTTGATTGTCACTAATTTTATTTAATTCTGTGTTTGCAGCAGTATTTTTGTTTGAATAGTTTATTCACTTTTTCTTCTAAGAGTTCAAATCCAACCATGTTTCTTGCGGCATTTTATATTTTGGATATTGATTGATTTGAACACCATGGAATTGCTGCTTTGCGAAGTAGGGCTTTGTGATATCTTAATGCCAGATTTTTACTCTTCCATTTCAGTCATTTTATTCCCATATATCAAAGGAATACTGTTGTATGGATACCCGGTGAATACCTCAGTGAAGGTAACATAATGCCCCTTGTATCGCAAACTACGCCCTCACAGTAGAAAAGTGAAATCCCCCAATAAAATAAAACTGAAGACACTTTAAAGTAATACATCCATTTATTCAGACATCCTTCCAGATTACCCCTACTTCACCTTACGTTTTCCTTAGTTCTCTGTGTGGTCCAGTCCAATCCGTAACAGAAGCATGATGCTTATTTGGTTTTCCAATCACACCAGCTTCACTTTAATGGTGAGGATGACAGCAGTGAGAACACTACCCAATCCAAACTTCTTGTTAGTACTCTGTAGAAACCACTAGTACACTGCCGACTGTGCTAACATAAGATCCCTCGGTCTATCCTTCACATTGATTACATGCTTCTCCTCCCTAGTGGGACTTGTGTCTTCATGCCCTGTATTTGGGCAGACATTGGTAGCTTAGATCCTCCAAGAGAGGGTAACTGCATGTGGATCTGGAGAAAATATATAGTTGAGGGACTGATGTACCTCTAATAAATATCGAATACATACTCAAGATTTGACTGCAAAGGTGAACTGATCTTGTTTCTGTCCACCACCCGGCAAGTGGAGCTGATGCTAAGCTCCTCGGTGGATGTATCTGTCTTGATTCGTAGCTTGTTCTGCATCTCAGGTTCACAGTTTCAAAGTGTAAGTATACTTTAGCAATATGCTACAATGTTGACATTTGTGCCTGATTCATAAATATTTTGCTGCAGATAAGCCTAACCTATCCTTGTAGTACGTCTTTTTTTGTTCCAAATGTTAGAGGAAACTGAACTGTGGCACCATGTACCAAATATACAAAGTCTCATCCCCATCCGCTATGACTCCTTTGTGATACAAAGGGGCATATTTATACTCTGATTGCGCCGAATGTGCATCAAAATCTTTGACGCACAATCGGCGCAAACCCTGCCCCATATTTATACTTTGACGTCCGACCCCGCGAGCATCAAAATTCCACCATGTGTGTCATTTTTTGGAAGGGGGAACCAGCCTTGCGTTAATTATATGCAAGGTAGGCGTTCCCTTCCAAAAAATGACTTTAAGGCCTGTGCCCCTTATTTATACTCTGGCGTCATTTTGACGCACAGGAGGGGGTGGGCCTTAAAAAACGGCGCACAGCCTGATGTGCGCTGTTTTTTAACGCCTGGGTCAGGGCAGGCGTTAAGGGACCTGTGGGCTCGGAAGGAGCCCAGAGGTGCCCTCCCCTGCCCCCAGGGACACTCCCTGCCACCCTTGCCCACCCCAGGAGGACACCCAAGGATGGAGGGACCCATCCCAGGGAAGTAAAGGTAAGTTCGGGTAAGTATTTTGTTCTGATTTTTTTTGTGGCATAGGGGGGCCTGATTTTGGCCCCCGACATGCCACTATACCCAATGGCCATGCCCAGGGGACATAAGTCCCCTGGGCATGGCCATTGGGCAAAGGGGTATGACTCCTGTCTTTGCTAAGACAGGAGTCCTGTCAATGGAGGTTGGGCGTAAAAGAAAATGGCGCAAATCCGGTTTGAGGCTTGAATTTTGCCTCAGACCTGACGTGCACCATTTTTTGACGCACAACCCCCATTTTCTCATACGCCGCCGCTGCCTGGTGTGAGTCATTTTTTTTGACGCACACCAGTCCGCAGCACCGGCTAACATCATTCCATTAATAAGGCACCCGCATGGCGCATTGGAATGGCGTTAGTCGGCGGTAACATTTTTGACTCACAGCTGCGTTGGCGCAGTTGTGCATCAAAAAGTATAAATATGGGCCAAAGTCTCATCTCTATTCGCTATGACTCCTTTGTGATCGGTGACACCTATGCCCACATGAACAGCTTTCAGTAGTTTTTAGCATGCCCTCTCCATTGCTGACTCCAGGCCAGGTGCACACACCCTGAAGCCAAAGCAATGCCCCTCCATGCATGCACACAAAGAGTAAAATGCAGCTAAGTGCTCAGGGTCATGTGTGAGACAGTAAGATAGATTAGTGGGAACAGATAGTGCAGCGTCTGGCCGGATCACTATACTGCACATGTGCCCATGAGCGTATATATCCATGCATGCATTGAAGAGTGCCATAAGGTGCACTAGAAAAAAACAGCACAGCCCCGCATACATCATACTCACCTCTGTCATGCCCCATTGGTATGAAGGGACTTCATCTCGGTAGTGGACAAAATAATACAGAATGCAGACACCACCATTGAGGGGCATTGAACACACAATAATATCTCGGCCATTTGTTTACTGCAACATGTATCATCCAAAACACGTTTCATGTGCTGCCAGATATTACATTTGGATGGGGCTGCAATCTTAACATTAGGGAATCTGCAGTGTATCATGTCATGTTGTAAACAACGTCCTAAAGCTGGTACTCTTTGCATAACAGGCTACATATATTTTTTCAGCAAAGACTAGGACTACAGCTGTTGTAGCTGAGGGTGCTGGGGGAGAACTGGTTATTCACTGCTTAAACTTTCTCGTTTGCAGTTCATCATCCAGAATGTACTTTCTGCAGAGCAATGCACTTTTTAAGTACCTTTCATTCATTTGTTCTTTGTAGTTTATTTGAGAAACCCTGAGAATCTCTGCGTGCTTCCCTTGAGGCCACTATAAGACTGCTCTGGAAATGTTTTAGCAAGGAAGGCATAAGAGGGCAAGTTTGGGAAACCTTGAACCCAGGCAGTACTGAAGAAAACCCTCTCGAAATTGATTGAAAAATCAAAGGTTTAAATTACATTATAATTAGATGTTAGAATGAGACATGAGCTAATGTTAAAAAAAAGAAACATTGCAAAACACCAGTTATTGTTTAGATAAATAAACTATAACGTGTACCCCTATCATGCACTGCTTATGACCTCGCATGTTAGATCACCTATGACATGTTAAAATTTAAAAACAATGGGCCGAGAATGTGGAGTGGCCATTTGCTCCGGAATGGGTGCAGATGTTTATATACACATATATTTCGAATTATTTTTTAATTGACGATACTGACAGACAGCTAAACCGGTCAGACCTGAAGAAAATCTAGCAAGAAGTATTACTGTGTCACTTTTCTACTCTAAGTTTTGTCAAAGCATGTAATAAACACCGACATCATTGCCTAGAAAGTTAATATGTGACATTTCATGCAACAAAATATGTCTGCAGGCTTTGACATGGCACAATAACAACTCATCCTTAAAGGCTCATTAGGTTTAACATATGTGTTTCATAATAAATAAATCGAGCATACAGCCATTGTCAGAATGTTTTGTGATAAATAGATCAGACCTACAGCATACAAAATAACTTTTCCCACTGAATAAAAGAGGTGTATAGCTTATATTTTTGGCCTGGCTCCATAAATAACTTACACCTACTGTATTCCCACAAAGTAACCACTACGTATACAGTAGTAAAGCTTCTACCATGCACAATTACAGCTGTCAAAACAGTATGAACTTCATTCTTGGAAGGCAAACAGGATTCTATGCTCAATGTTTGTTTGATGGGGCCACCAGCACCAAAAACACTTTACTACCACTCGTATTCTGTAAAATTACTGGTACCAAAACACTTGCACCCAGGCTTTAGCACAGCATTTTAGCAATCAGCCCTTAAAAGCCCATAGCCTTTAAGACATGCTTTACACAATGTGGTTCTAAAAATTCTGGACCCATGTAATTTACTTTGCCACAGCAGTACGATTTTAGTATCAAAAGACAGATAATGACTAATACACTAAGCATGAGCATTTTCGCTCAATTCCAGCAGCGTTTTCACCTCGAAATCGCCATTTTCGTCCTGCACTCGTGGCTCCCATTTTATACACGGCAGCCATTTTTAAAAGTTGCCCTCACATAGGCTTATAATACAGTCAGATTTGATTCCAAGGACACGTACACCTTGATTGACTTTTCTCTGACCTGAGCAAGCTGGAACCATTGCCTCAGGCCAAACCTGTTTGGTCAGTCCCTCTCCCAGTGGCCGAATCAGATAGCATCAAGGCACACCATGCCATAAAACCCTTAGTATCGGTCACACACCCTGCCTAATCTTGCTCACACCTGCACCTGCTCTTTTCTTCTTCTTACTTTACGAGGGGGAGGTGCCCGTTTTTATTGGGGGTCCACACTTATCTGATGTAAAATACTAGGCCTTGCCGGGTAATTTATTATGGGTTGGATGACATGAAATATGAAGTTTCATCATGACACTGTTTTTTCCTTTGTAGTGAAAACATGTGAATGACCAACCAAAATGTCAAGAATGTTTGCCTGAAGCTTAAAAAACGGTATATAAGGAAACCTGACTTTGCATTGACACACAGTCTCCTGAGAACATACAAACCGTGCTGTTGTACTTCTAGGACGCTTGTTACTTGGCTGCAGCCAATAAATTCGATCTTTGACTTCACCTAGAAGACTCTGAGTTTCTGTGGTCTGAATCAGGAAAGTACCCGAGGTCTTTGGGTGTACCCTGGCACCGCTGGGTTACCGGATCAGTACCGGTTCTGAAAAACCCAGTACCTCAACAATCAGTGACACAGGACCGCTGTCTCTCTTGTAACTTTTCATGGCTGAAACGTGGAATCTGACATAAGGTGGCAAAACAATATCCAGTCTTTCTCAAAGGGGCCTAACAAGGATTCTCACACTGAAAATATTTTACCTTTTATCCGTCATGGTTTGTCAGCAGGGGTGATCAGCACCAAAATCCTTCACAACTGTGATAATGTGTGAGATTTCATGAAACAAACTACCTGTCTACATCCTATATCACAGTGTCATAACAATCCACTATTAAAGGCCTACTAGTATTAACAAATGGTTTTAATAGTGGCCTGCTGCCTTTATCATACCTTGTCACAATAAAAAGATCAGAGAAATAGCATTGAACATAACTTTTTTGAATGACCGATCAGGCCTATAGCCTTTATCACTGCCTGCGACCATAAGCCCCCAGGCCTACTGTATAGGGCGTAGGCTTTCCCACAAGGCAAATTATCAGTCCTATAGTATTAAATGTACAGATATATAGGAAATTACAGGTGAAAAAATAACACAATAACATTCCAAATTGGGCTTAACAAACAGTAGAACATTGGAATGTTGGCAAATCCATTGAAAACAATAGAGTGCTCCGGGCTTTTACTGGCCGGTAAAAGCCCGGAGTGCCAACATTCCAATATTCTTTGTTCACAGCAAGAGTTGTGAACAAAGCCTCACGGAGCCTGAGGGGATTTTAATCCCCTCTGGTTCCGTGAAGCCTTTGTTTTATTTGTGAGAACATTCTGCCCTCTAATGGCATAATGTTCTAATAGCCTTAGAACCCGCTGTAGCGGGCACTACCGGCTATTAGGGCCCTCTCCCTAGTTAAAGGCCCTCGCCTTTGGCTTGGGCCTTTAACGCGGGAGCGGGCCTTTAATAGCCGGTAGAGCCTGCTACAGCGGATTCTAAAGCTATATAATCACAGTCCAAAACTTTTATCCTCATGATTTGTTAGAGGGGGTAATCACCCCCAAACACTTACCTACAGAGATTTCATGTAACTAAATACCTCTGTGCTGCTTTAATACAGAGTAATAACAATCTGGTTTTATATGTATATTGCCTTCAACATACAATTGTCACAAAAAATAGATCAGGCCCACTGCCTCTATGAGAACTTTTCATAATAAACAAATATGCCTATAGCCTTATCATTGGTTTACCATGACCAACTCAGTCCTGCTCTATTGAGCACAGGTTTTCCCACAAAGCAAAAATTGCAATACAAGCACTCTTTTTCAGTGGAAGCACCCTTCTGCCCATTCAAATGTTGTCATAAAAACAACATGAGATAGAAGCCGAAGCTCCTCCCTTAGTAGTAATTTTGAAGGCTCTTTGTTGATCACATAGGTCTTAAACCAGTCTTAAAAAGAGGAAACCTCGAAGACTTAATTGTGCTAATTGATATTGATTTGCTACCCCTTTTAAAAACATTTGCTACATGTACAGGGTCTGTTTATTTCTCACGATTGCTGTCATGAAGGGTTTATGAGCCACTTTTAAGACCCAGCATTACAACTTTTGATTGGGGGTGTTAAAGCTGTGAAGTGAATGGGCCTAGTTGGATTAGCAAATACATGTGCAAACCTTGCCTCACACCAATGCATGTATTTATAGGTGGTGTGGGGAAAATGTCTCCTGAGCAGGAAATTATTTCACTTTTCTCTTCTATGACTTCTTTTTCCGTACCAAGTTTTTGCCAGCTACATTGTCAAATCTGTTTGCGTTATTTTTTCTGCCACTTTTTATATCCTTCCTCTAAATGTACTAGGGGTAATGCTGCTTTTTTTGTAGAAATAGTGTATATTGTATTGAGGGTTAATGAATGGGTTGTTGATGGGCAACATATGTTCTTCTCAGTTTTCATAAATTTTCAATCTGACTGCTGCTGCTCTTTGGATACTGAGGGGCAGATTTATGGAAAGAGTCGCTGCTCCCAGTGCAGTGCCACTTTCCTTGTGCCCCTTTGCGCCCCCCCCTACCGCCACCATGTGTGTGCTGTATTTAAAATAGGGTGCACCATTGTACAGAGTAGGGGGCAATAGCGTCATTTTATGTGATGCTATTGATGTACTCTGCAGGAGTAGTCTCAAGATGTTGGCGCTACTTCTGCAGAGTACATTTTCCTAATTTTACTGTTTATGGACTAATTTTCTGCTATTATGTTTGAGGCCAGTGGTAGCCTGCAGGCCCTGGATCTCATTTTGAAATTTAATTGATATTTGCCAGTTTCTCTCTTGCTATCCTTAGTAATTATGGATCTTTATGTCACCCACATATATTATTCTGAATTTCAAATTAATATTCGCAGTCTCACTGAAGCTGTCCTGGCATGCTAAAGGCCAGTTATAGGGATGCATTACATACCGATTTTGGTGTTTTTTGGAGCACGCGATTCCCTGCCTGCACCTGGTGGTGGTAGGGTTCTTTTTTCTGCATGCCTTTATTCTTGTCATGGGCTACTGCACCATTTTGTCAATATCCCAGTTGCAACTGTGTGCAGACCACGCACTGTTTTTTCTACATATTTGTTGTATTCTTCCAGTCACCCTGTTGCTCTCATGAGGGCTCAATGACCTTGGCTAACCATATTTATTACTGCTGTTTTTCCCATTTTTTTCAAAATGACTGCATAATGCCTTGGTAGGTGTAGGCCACAGATATTTTTTCCAGAATTTCAAATGTTTTATTCTATTCTTCCTGTACCTGTCCTAGTCCCTGGTCCAAACAGAGACTGTAACTAGCCATCGTTTTTTCCCCACATTTGCCATGTTTTCTGTTTAATGATCTGGTCTATGAGAGGCTTTGTTTACAATCCACAGATATTATTTTCCAGAACTGTAATTTAATTTTGCTAACTTCCTTGTTACTCTACTAAGAACGTCATGGACCCTATATGTCCTCCTGATATTATTAATTATTTTTCCAACTTTTCTCAAGCTAGCTGACTATCATAGTGGGTTTTGGTATGTTTTGTTATTTTGCTTGTAAATCATAGATATAATTGTTTCCATAATTTATAAGATGTTTTGCTACTTCAACTGTTGCTTTCCTAGAGCCACAGTGGCGCTAGTTGGCCCCCAGATATTAGAACACTTTTACCATTTTCCCACATTTAGGGTACATTTTCCTGAAGTAAGCAGACCTTATTTTGCTGTGTTGGCTGCAGATTTTACCTCCCCCCCAATGTGCATTGATTTTGGTCCCAGATAATATTACTGATATTTCCTCAAAAAATTGGAGATGATTAGTTTAATAAGGAATGCATATCTTGTGTGTTGTGTCCAGACTTCCATCTAAGACTTAATACTTTTCTGTTTACTTAGTACTGGCTATTTTTATTTTATTGCCATAGACTTATGTGAATGGAGTGAGGGTAGGTCACACTCATAGATTACAGCAAAGGCAGTTTTTTATTGTATGAGAAAAACATTTTTATTATGTCAACTTTCCATGAAGGTCTTAATCTAACAACTACGCCTGGCATTGCTATGTGCTTTGACATGTATTGAATTCACTTCAATGGCAAGGTCTGACAGTTTGTTTTCAAAATTCCTTATGTTTGTAGGTAGATGAAATAGAGCTCAGACTCTTGTCCTTTCCTAATTGTGAATTTCCTGTCTCCTGTCTCTTCATATAAGGATGGACCAGCTTATGCTAGGAAAATGGCCAGTGACGAGTCTACCACCTCTGAAACGATCACCTGATGCATCTTCTTGTGTATAGCAAGGAAACAGAACCACACCTGCATCCAGAATGATTGGGCCGAAACCATTGATTCATCAGGGACAAAAATGCCTTCTTCTGACTTATGCAATAAAGACATCCGTGGTTGAGGGTTTACAGTGAGATAGGTTTCTCCAAGAGAAATAATATTTTGACGCTTGAGTTAGGGGCAGAGCCATGAGTTGTACTTTCTTCATTTTCAAGCACATCTTCTTCTTATCCAGCATTTCTTTCTGCAGCTATAAAGATGGCAACTCTCTCAGCTTTAAGCCTGCTGCCTCAAAATGAAGGTGACAGTGAGCAGAAACCCAGGCTCTGCCATTTAAGTCATAGCAAAAGGAATCTTCCAGAAGGTACAGTGGTATGGAGTCCCACACAAACCTAATCCCACCTACTCTGGCACCACAATTTGTTTTAGGTTTGGCACTGTAAACATTACCTCACTGCTGGTTGGGAATTTCTCCACAATAAGTTAAAATGAAGAAAACGTTGCAGAAAGCACATTTTCACATGCTGAAGTGTGTCCCGGAAAGGAAGGCACACATCTTGGCAAAAGCAACCCATTTAAGAAGTGTGTAGCAAGAACAGGGCACACATCTTGGCAAAGGTAGTAAATTTAGGGAGCAAAGATTCGATTGCGTATTGTGGATTTGGCTCTTTCTTCAGGGTCATCCCGGACGTTTTTTTGCATTCCTCTTCCCCTTTTTTGCTGAATTCGTTTTTGTTGGCCTTGGGACACTGTGCAATTCACCTCTGCTGACCACTGATAAAGTTCTCGTGCTCTCTCCCTAAAATGTGGTAATGTTGGCTTTTCTCCAATTGGTATATTTAATTTACCTCTAAGTCCTAGTAAAGTGCACTATCTGTTCCTAGTGCCAGTAAATTAAAAGCTACTAGGGGTCTGCAACACTGATTGTACCACTCACATGAGTAGCCCTTTACACATGTCTCAGGCTTGCTATTGCAGAGCCTGTGTGTGCAGGTTTGAACTGCCATTTTGACTTGGCAAAGTGAAACCTTTGCCAGGCCCAAACCATCCCTTTTAATAGTTAAGTCAGCCCTAAGGTAGGACCCAAAGCAGTCCCACGAGCAGGGTGCACTGTATTTAAAAGATAGGACATATACTTTTTTTTTATATATGTCCTGGTAGTAATGCTACCAAAGTAGTTTTTCAATACTGCAAATCTTATCTCTCCCATAAGATAACATTGGGAGTACCTTATTCAGTTTTAAAAGTGTAATTCCCAATTGTGAAGAAATTGACTTTTCGAGTTTGGTGTGTCTGGAATTCAAATCCAATCTTATGGTGAAGTCGGATTTTAAATTGCAATTCTGAAAACGCTACTTTTAGTAAGTCGGCATTTTCTCATTTTAGCCATTTGGTTCCTGCTACCCGTCTATCCTCACATGTCTGAGGTGGGGTGACAACTGAGTTTTGCGTATTCTTCCTAGACAGCCACACACAATAGCAGCTTAGGTGTGCCCTGATGGGCCTTGATGGGACATCCTGGACAGGATGGGAGGGAGGAGTTTGGCACAGCCTCACTTACATCTGAATAAGCTGTGTCCTGTCTGCACAGAAAGGACTGCATAACTCCCTCTAGTGAGTCTGTAGCCAGAGCAGGAAGGGTGGGACTTTCTGCACTTCAAAGGCATGTCTTTGAAGTCTCCCCCACTTCAAAGGCCCAACTGGTTATAATTAATTGTTGCATTTATCATTACCATGCAAGTCCTTTCATGGTATTTTCATAGTTTTCCTAGCAATGTTTAGGCATATGAAAAGTGCAGCTTAGCCCTCACCAAAAACATATTTTATAATGGCTTTGCTTTTAGTTACATGGCACCCAACCCCTGGACCATCTAGGGGAGACCTTGGGGGTGAGTTATAGGTAAACAAAAGGTAGATTGGTACTTTGGAAGTGCTGAAATTGCATACATTTATATTTTAAAGACAGTCTGCAAGGCAAGGCTGCTTTTAAAAATGTCAGCAGGCAAACAGCAGTGCACACTCCAGTGCAGGAAATCTACTGGGCCTCTAAACTTCCCTGCCCTGTTATATACTAGGGGCTTATAGGGAGTTGGAATCCCCCTTACCCTATTATATACTAGGGACTCACAAGGTCTGCCATTGCCAATTGGAATTATAACATTGTGCCATTGAACATATACCTTTTATCTAGAACACTGGCCCTGGGCCTGTTAAGGTGAGCCCAGGACACAGTCAATTACTATCAGTCAGAAACATTGGTGTAAACATGTTAAAAGGGTGGCCTTCTCACACAATCTAGATGTAAGTTCAACATATCCCATTATTCTAGAATGTTCGGCAGTATAAGTAACCTACAGCAGACACGAGGCCTTTTGTTCAACCAACTATCTTCCTTGCCATATCTCCACAGGCAAATAATAGGTTTAGTAGCTGACACAATAAAGAAAAGCATCATGCCCACATGTATCTCAAAACAGGCATGCAGGGCAGTGGTCAATCTACAGGCTGTCTGTGCACTGCTGCACGTTTGATTTCTTTCAAAGGGACTAACATGAGAGCATCTGAAAGCTGTATTGTCTTTATAGGTATTTCCCTTGGCAGCCCATACTAACTGCAAAACCAGCTGCACAATTTACAAAAACATCACGACCAGCACTCCAACTTATTTTACAGACATTCTGGTGGTTTCCAGCACATTCACAGCCAGGACAAAATCAGACTGCAGATTAAGAAGTGCAAAAGAGATTATAAAACAAGGCAGCAGACCTTTTGCATCTATGCATCTGGAACAACCCAGTATTCATCAGGACTATCCCAACGATGCTCCAATTTAGGGAAGAGTGGAGGTCACACATCTTTAAGTAACCCTACATCAATATCCAGACACCTCTCCTATCACTGATTGACTTTCTGCTTGCCTTTGACCCTTTTCAGTGCTTCTCTGCAGCTGCGGTAGAGCGAACTTTTCCCTCTTTTTAAGTCCTCGACAGTGAACCCTTGCTCTCAATCTGGACCTGAATCAGACAATGGTCTTGCGAATATGCCCAGGAGAAGGCCAATCATTTAACGTCCATGGGAGGGGCAAACGTGAGGATGACAAACTGGAACATGAGTGAGAAGCAGACAAATAGTAAAACAAAGGGCAAACAGTGGTAAGCAGTGGGTGGGCTTCAAGCCTCTTTATGTTCTTGGCAAGCCACAATATTCCTCGCAGCAACAGACAGCACATACACTAATAGTCGCGACCCAAAGAGGAAGGATGATCAGACTGCAGAATATGTTTCAAAAGTTATGAAAGAAGTGACCTAAAGTTCAAGCTGCTGACGTTTATCATTGTGAACATGCTCTAGTCTTGTCCACGGCGCACCATCCTTTGAAAGGAGTAAATCTATGTCTATGTGTCACGCAGCCTGGTTCTCTTGTATGCACTCTAAAGCCCTCGGACGAAGTTTGCACTACATAAAGCTACAAAACAGCTCACAGTCATGTTTTCTTCATGCAATCATCTATTACTTAAAAACATGCTAAAGGGGGTTTGTAAACAAGCGGCAAGCATTCTAGACCCGTTTAGTGAGTGGCCCATACATGTTATATTCAAGGTACTTGTTTAAATATTCCTTCCTCTTCAGCTGTGCATCGTTTGTTGCACATTCCACAAGGCCAGACCTTTCTTCAGACCACTCCTGAAAATGACGTTCACCATCTGCAGATGTTCTAGCAGATGCCACGCTGCTCGTGTATTTTCTCAGCTGCCACTAACAGAAGCCACTTGTAATATCTTTGCGTGGGGGACAAATAAAGGATACTTGTCCAGAAAGCTGGTCTACTAGTCAGCTTATCACCGAGGAGGCAGAAGTAGGAGGGCTGAGTCAAAAGGTCGGCATTCTTGGATTCTGAAACAATAACTGGCACGATGTGTCCTCCTTTGTTTGAAAAACAAGATTCCTAAATCAAACTATAGGGGAAACTGTCAGCTGTTAGAAACGCCAAGAAAGTAGCCGTTCGGACCGGGAGATCATGTTGAAGAGTGGAGTTTGGGGATATAAGAATAGCTCGTGTGGTATTATAATAATTTGCAGTCGGAAAAACTGCTGTGTAATAAAAAGATATGGTAATTTTAGTTGTAATATTCAATCGTCTTAGTGCCTAAATGAGAGGACAGTGGGAGCACCGTGATCCCGTGTGACAACGAGAAAGTGAGAATGTGTAGGTGCCACCACAGAGCTTTATGCCTATGAGTAGGCGGCTGGTGGACCGCCAGTGGGCTGGTACTGGAACTCTATTGGACACTAATCGCTCAGGAGTGCGGGCAATCGAAGGGGTGTTCTTGAAAGGTTCACCAATACTCTGCAGATATTAGTGCACATTAACTCTGCACAAATGCTCATGCACCTAGCTAAGTGGCAGCGCTCCCCAGCTGCAAAAACTTCTCTTCACCATCATTGTATCTTCATTCTCTAATATCCTTCACCTTTTTTAGCTTGAAACTAGCACCCTGCACTATTCAACGCCACACGACACACATGCAGGTCACACCGACTACATCTCACAGTCTTTTCCCTAGAAAGTATTTCCCATGCAGGTCTTTGGAACACTGGAGGGAAGTTGAGGGAGGGACAGAGGGTACTACCACCAGCCCCGAAGTGATACCGGAAATATCTTCCCTTTTCACAGCCTCATCTGCCAATCTCTAAACCGCGTGTCCACCCTGACACGTGTTCTGTAGGCCAATGGTAGGGATCGAGTAAAAGGCGTAGGCAGACATGACTGTCAAATACATTTTTTTACACCAACATGCTCATGTCTTCGTGCCCCTTGAAGTATTCTTCCGGACAAGCAATGAAGAATTGATGGGAAACATAAGGCACAAGAAAAAACAAGCATTACTCTTGGAATGTTAATGCTCTCCCTTCTGCTCCCACGCTTCGCATCTCATTCCACACACAATCTTAATTAACCTTGTGTAAAAGTGCCTAATTCTACAGTGAAGGTCAACCCTTCACTAAGTGATCTATGTGGTCAATTATTCTGAAATGTTTTTGTAACGTCTCCTGAAACCTCCATAAACGGACACCACCTTGTGCTTAGTTTTAATATTTTTTGCTTTTTCCTTCCACACTGCTTTTTGCTTTCTCCCTCCTGTTACAAGCTCTATCTCATCTGCATTATTAGTGTTGTAAATTCCTAACTGGGGTTTTCTTGCCACATAAATTGAAAATAAAAAGTAAAACAGTTGACATAAGCAAGCCGATTCAAAGCAGCATGGCTGCCATGAGCGTGAGTGTGAAGGAGAGACACAAAAGGAAAAAGAAGTTCGCTCGCAGTCAAACATATCAGCAAAAGTGCAATTATCCATTTAAAAGGGTTGATGGCCAAGGCGGTGACAAAACTGCCCCAAGGAGGGAAAAACGTAAAGCATTTACCAATGATAACAAAGGATTTTTGAAAGGCAAGCCGATAAACGAGTGATAGTGCTGGGCGTGCGGTGGGTGTGGTTAAAAGCCCACAGATAGATTACAACGCTCAACCTAGAAATTATGCTTTTGTCATTTTATAGGGACACATGAATGACACATGCATGTGTACATATCATTATGCATGCTCATGCCTACAAAATGACACGGCTGCTGCGGCCGTGTCATTGCATCATATGTCTTTTGGCCATGATTTTGCAGCTTCTGTACAGCATCATCAAAAGGCACTGCAAAACCATCTGGTCCCAAATGCAAGATGCTAAACCAATTCCCTGTGTTTTACTATCTATAAATAGTCGATAATCTGTCAAGTAGAAAGAGTCCACTCTTCACTTTGTTTTTTATTTTGTTGTTATGTTATTGTAATTGTATTTATTGAACTTGCCTCGATGGAAAATGGAATTCATCAAAGGATCACTCTGAGGCCAAACAGAAAAAACATTCAATTAACAGAGGATTGGTAACCTCACAACGTTTCCCCAAGTGAAGCCTGGATCGCATCCTACACTGCAATATTAGATCTGCCTGGTAACAACGTGTCTCTCTGGCTGCAAAAAATTCAGGATCTTTTAGAACTATCATCATAGGAAAGAGCTAAGATTGTCAGAATCATCCCACCGGTCAACCAAGACTGGTTTGATGCCGAATGCCTAAAGTAAAAAAAGTCCCTATCACAGGCTCTGCAGAATCGGCGTACGAGCAAGATAAACAGACAACAATTCCTAGAATGTAGGCACAGCTATAAGACACTACTAAAATACAAAAAGAAAACCTTTCCACACAAGCTCTGGGAGAACGTTTGGTCGCAATCTCAGCGGGAAATTTGAGATCATTCTGGGAAATTATCAGGTGGGGATGTGACAAGCCGTCAAAAAACCTGGAACTGAACATCAAACCACAACAGTGGGTTGACCACTTAACTGCCTTGTACCAAGGAGATGACAAGATATCAACGGAACTCATCATGGACTCAAAAGATCATTTCACAGGTCTACACCAAGGAGTCAATAACACATCATCGAAACTCATGTCAGACACAAAAGGGCACAAACAAAGGCAGGTTGCAAGTAGATCTAACCTACACAAGACAAAGATGCTGCCAAATAATTGTCTGATAACAGCCCAATGGTCCATAGCTTCCATAAGCCAACCATCCGACCAACCAGTTGGTATTAATAATTCTCAGACTATGTCCGGATATCTCGCCTATGCTATGCCCCGTGTCACCATGATAGCGCACAAATTCAATGAGAAAGAAGTTGAGCAAGCTATCCTCTCCCAAAAACTGCACAAGGCAGCGGGACCAGACACAATACCTTTAACTATATATCATAGCCATCTAGCCTTATGGATACCAATTCTAATTCGTTTATACAACAATGTCTGGTGCTCCAAGGAAATCCCGCCGGACTAAATCAATTATAGTCCCAATACACAACAAGCATTTGCAATGCATTAGGTCTCGCATTTTCTTGAGTTAGAGCTGTTGATATTGTAAATTCATAACTGGACTTTTCTCCCCACATAAACTTGTCAACCCTGCCTCATAATTTGTTCTTTTCCTGCCACGTAATTCCAGTGGCCCTGCATATAACTAAAGCATTTACCTTCTTTCTTTATCTGCAGCCAAAATGAAAATATTGCCACATTCACTCAGTCAATTCCATGCACATTTTATCATCGGTCTAAAGACATATAATTCATAGCACTATGTGCTCACTTTAATAAAATAAAAAGAATATATAAAACTGAAAAACTGATTTACCAATGTGGTGAAAATAAGGAAACAGCGTGAAGCGTACTCTGTGTGAGGAAGAAAATTAACTCACTTAAACAGCAAGTGTGGAAAAAGAAACTTTGCTGAAGTGGTGCAAAAAAAAACAATATAGGAAGCGTTTTGGATAGGGAAACAGCAGGATAATTGTGGGCTAAAAAATAAAATGTGTACTTTACACTGAGTCTGTTGTCAAAATGCTCCCGAAAGGCCACATGAAGAACGTGCTGAATTTTCTGTTTGGGAATGGTTGCACTCGAGCTGCTATGGAAACGAATGTGTGAAGGAATGCCGAGTACATCAGTAAACTTTTCCCTCCTCTCAGACTGCTAGAAACACTACCACCAATCTCATCGCCTGGGGCTGAAACGCTTGAGTTCGATCTGCTCTCCTCAGGGTGTTGGAGTTTGTCTTTTAAAATTAGTATTAACATGAAAAGTTTGCAATATATTGTGTAATGAAGCTGCATAGAAATTGTGTTAACGTAGAAAATAATACACAGGCGTGAAATGTGCCCACGGGGAGTAGCTACCAATGTATACGAAGACTAATGAAAACGTATTAATGATGAATTGATTGTGTACTAATGTTTTGAATTTATTTTAGCATATTGTAATTAAAGTCATGTATTAAGAGTTTTGCTTTTTGAAGTTAATGGCCTTAGTTTAGCGATGGTCTGGGCCTAGCTGCCTGGTCTCATATTAAAATGTATTTTCTAATGTGCAATGTGCTGTTTTTCTGAAGGACACAAAGCTGTACTTTTCCAGAAGTTATGTGTGTGCAGCTGTAGTAAATCCTCTCATGAGACCCGACTTGCTCAAGGAGACATTCCTGCTGAATGCAACAGTGTAATTCGTAAGGCTGCCTGTAGTAGGAGAAAACAATAGGGACACTGACTGGAGCGTAAAGTGTAACTTTTCTTACCTGATATTCTAATTGATGAAGACGTCAATAACTTGGTCCAGTCAACAACATGAGAACTGTGACTTGTGGAAAATTCTGGTGAAGCGTAAACTGGACTATTGGACGGAGATAACGATGCACCAAATATTATCCAATGGGAAAGTAGGAACTTGTTAGACAGTTTTGATTTAACCGCATGACCCGAGGAGAAATCAGCTTTTCCAGCTTTTTTTCAAGCCATTCCAGTTCATTCATTCCTTTCCTGCCGAGCCATTCTTTTGAGACCTTGCTGTTTTAGTCTTCCTGATACTCTGAACCATCCTCTACTCATTCTTGTCCGATGCTTACTTCTCCTCCATACAAGGGAAGGTTCTATTCCTTGGCTATGCTCTGCTGAGACTTTGCCCCATCCTATCTTTGCTGATGGTGAATCGACTGATGTCCTTAGGACGAAGACTGATGCTGTTTGCTGAACCGTTGGATGGGTAACTATCCAATAAAAATTGTGAATTTGTCTGTTTGCCTTTTCTTTCTGGGTACCAACTGCTGAATTTTGTGAGAGGCCTTAGTTTGGATGTTTTTCTAGATTTGTGTTCACAATGGCCCATATTTATACTTTTTGACGCAAAACTGCGCCGTCAAAAAAATTACTGCCGGCTAACGCCATTTTGTTGCGCCGTGCAGGCGTCATATTTATACTTTATACTTTGACGCACGCGGCGCAAACAACAGGTGGGAGTCATTATTTTTTACGTACACCACAGCGTCAAGTCGTAAAGGAAAACAACGTTAACGCGGTGGACATGACTGTGGGTCAATTTACGACACCGCAACCCGGATATGTGCAGTTTTTTGACGCAATAGCGTCAAAAAAACCCGCGAACACTGACAGTTCACCAGAGGAGAGCCAAAATGGATCCCAGATGCCACTACAGACCCCAGAAAGATGACAGCAGACCAGGAACCAGCCAGGAGGATCCATCCAAGAACCAGGACCTTTATAGAAAGAAAAGAAAGTGTCGCTTCAGTGCAGAGGAGCAGGAAATCCTGGTTAAAGAGGTGACAGAACACCAGCACCAACTGTTTATCACCTCTAAGTTGCCAATCAGTAGGAGAGAGGCTATATGGCAACAAATTGTTGACAAGATTAACAGCCATAGCACACCATTACACTACACCAACAACTGTACCATGGGGGCATGCTGTCATGTGAACGATGGAGCAAAGGGAAGGCCACGACAGGAGGGAAGGCCACTACGTCAAACTGACATCCTGGCACTCGTCAGCCAACATATCTCCTACATTAACTATGGCCCTATTAGCAATCCTATAGCCAAACCGACAACTGCAATGTAACCGCAACAACAGTTGCCACTACCACCTCTGATCTGTGTGTAGCTCAAGCAGCCAATGGCAGTAGCCTCGCCATGGAACATACATACTTAAATTAGGGGGTGAGGATGACATCTGCAACAATCTCCTGAAACACGACAAAGGCCCCAGTACACTCAAATGTCAATGCCCATAGTTGTCACAAACATCAGCCAATGTAAACAACAATAGGAGTGACACAGCACTAAGGACACACCCATGCTGCATATGTCAGGGTCCATCCTGTGCCTGGCTAACAAGGCAACATCACAAATGTCATACTGCTCAGACAACAACATTGAGGAGGCGACACATGTAACTGGTCACTGAAATACACCTGCACAGTTAGAGAACGAAATAAGACACTGATACGACTATCAGGGCAATCCAATGTAACACACATTAGCCAACATCAGCAGGACACATCAACAATGTCAACATCCATATCACATCATAACATTGCCATGCATAGGATATGCTACATGTCAATTACAATTAAGTCGATGTGAAAGATCAGGGATTGGGGCAGGTCCTGACAGCTAAGTGTGCTGCCTGGGCCATCAGAACACCCACAGCCAGTGAAAGGTCTCACCATGACAATGGATATACACGGAGGGTCGAGTAGGAAAAAAAGGTGGCTTTTCTCCATTTGGCATAAAGCAACACCTAGAGGCAATGAGGCTGACAAGTCTGATAACTCAATAACATACATGTAACACACAGGTGGGCCATAGGCCTGTAACAATGCCCATCTGAAGGACTGCAGATATTAATACAAAACAAGATCACAAAGTGAATTCATCAAAAGGCAGGCACGTCACGTCAAAATTGTCACAACACAGACACACTAATTGTACCCTGTTTCATTGCAGAGGAAGATGGATCTCCTGCCGATATGCCTGTCCCAGATTTCCCTGATGACATGGATGACGAGCCCATAAACATTCCCCAAGAGACCATCCAAAAGGTCCTTAAAACCCTCCAGACCCCACCTTCAGTCACAAAGAGGAGCACATAACAAGCAGCCATCGCAGAGGATCCACCCACCACCCCAATTGTAAGACCTGCCAGCTCCAATACAGCTGAGGACTCAGACGACACTGGAACCAGCTTTGAGAGAACTGTAGTTGGAGTACAGCGGGAGCTGGCCAAGGAGGTGCGGGTTGGGATGCAAACTATGGCAGCCAGCCTTAAGGGGGTGCGCTCGTGCATGATGTCATCTGCAGATCAGGCAGCAGCTATGCAAGCCCTAACATCCATACTGCAAGGACTACAAGAAACTGTCAAGGAATTCATCACTGCAGTAAGGGAGTTGCCACAACACCTCGCACCCCAAACCTTCCACTGCATGCACAAATGCAATCATGACTCCCTCAGGGCCGACCTGGCTGCCTACCATCGTGATGTGGCTGCTATTCTCAGGAACAAGCAGATCCTCCTTGCTGCAGTACTGCCCTTAAGACCTTCACAGGGAGCAGCGACCGGGATGTCTGACTCCACGTCTTCTAACACTGAGGTGTGTGTTGCCCCTTCACAACCAACAACAACAAGGACAAAGCAGGCAACACACACATCAGAAGAAGAAGACATGGAACACATCATATTCACACGGAAGAGTACCCGGAAGCACTAGTTCCTGCACCATGGCCTACTTTTACCAAGGTCCTACGTTTTGTCAAATGCCAGTCTTACAACAACTCTACTCAATCACTGTTCTGCTAACCACTGTATATCTTGTCAGCATGCCCAGTTAATGTCTCTCTCCTACTAATCGGCAAATCCTGTCCCTCTGCACTGTCTGTAACATCACCCCAGCATGTCAGTAGCATTACCTACACCCCTTCTGTAGGATCACAATGTAAGATTTCACTAGAACGGACTCATCAAACATGGACAATGTATATATTGCACTACAGCACTTTTCAATAAATAGCACTTGCACAACAAATATGTCTCTGTGTAACTTGACACATCAACTGTGCAGTAGATAACACAAATGTGCCTGTGTTCCAATCATGTAGCTTGTCAATACAACTGTCCTGACATCATGTAGTCAGATACATCTGCACTGTGCCCAGGATTGCATCATAGCCTGCCCATCCTGAGGAGAATAACTGATGAAGTGAGAAACCACACACCATCATGCTGTGTTGGACAGAATAATGCTTCCTCAAGGGATATCAAAGTCAACTAATAGTGGCTGATAAATGTTGTCACCATGCAATACTAACACATAGAACTGTGCAGTCTAATCTAAGCAAACACTACAAAACACAGCATGAATCAATCTTTCTGAGTTAACATCCAAATAGGTAATCATGCTGAATATTGACACAAATGATCTATGTCAGTTATGAAGACAAGAAGACAAGAGTGTTAACATGAACTCATCTTAGAAGGTGTCCCTGAACATCACACTGCAGTCAGACCTAAAACTGTCCCCACAATACCAAGTCTGGAAGCATACTTTGTGACGTAGAAAACATACTCATCAACAAAAATCCGTTGTGATCCATGTCAACTCCGATTGGTGGTTCAAACAAATGGTGGATTCTTACCAAGGTAGCACTGTCGTAGCTGCCATTTTACACCTCAGTTTGTATTTGTTTGTAGCATAGGACACAAATGTGATAGAACAACAATCATCTACACTGATGCCAAGGCCGTGATCAAGTAGCAGTTAACACATAATGTAAAGGGTTATCTATATATTTATTCAAAACTAATCACACAAGAGGAAACTAAGGGAAAAGTCATACCTACCCTAATCTAACCTGACTACTCATTACCCACAACTGTCCCTAACTAACCTAAGCTAAACTTACTCATCACATATAACGAATCGTTCTAAACATCAACCCCCCACCTCCCATTATGAGACAGGACACATGGAGGACAGCACATACTAACCTACACACATACTATACTATCCTAAACAATCATATATTTTTTTGTAATTTTGTTTTCATATTTTTTCATATATATATATATTTTTTTTTTAAACACACAGGAACCCCAACATTGCCCAACACACACCCACCCACACACTTAATAAGGAAAAGTAGAAAGAATCAGGAACCCCCACCCCTCTCCCTAACACTAACTAAACTAACAACCTATACTAACCTAACACTAATCCCCCAAGCCTACTAATCATGAAAACAAGGAAAGAGGAGGGAGGGGAGGGAATCATGTCCATTGCAAAAAGATATTCCTAGAGCTTGGCCCTCCGGAGGGTCCGCCTGATCGATTTGACCCGCTTCTTTATGTAGCTGACATCCTGGCTAAGATTGTTCACCTTCTTTAAAACTCGGTCCATCTTATGTTCCAAAGCCAGGAATGCCGCTGGGTCAACTGTTGGTGCTGGTGCCGTTTGTGTCCCGGCCGAGGTGCTCTGTGGCCGTGTGGAGCCTAGCCCAGTGGACTGTCCGGCAGCTGTCACACTGCTGGGGCCTGGGTGTGCTGCAGATGTAGGGACAACTGTCCCCGCTGTGGGTGGGGCCACCTGGGGAGAACTGGTGGTTGTGGTGGTGGTGGCTGTAGTGGGCAACCTTGGGCCACCCTGTGGTGAAGCCCACCATGCTCCGGAGGCCGGATCGGACTGGTATGTACGGGCCATACTTCGGAACCCCGACTGCACCTGCAGGATGTGTCTGTATCTCATGGCCCGCCTCTCAAATTCATGCTTCTGGGCGGGTGTCATGTTTGCAGCTGTGAAGACAAAGGGCAACTATTTACCATAGGAACTGCATTGTGTGAAATAGCACAAGTGGTCAATCTGACAATACATCTACTGTACTTGTAACAGCTCATATCACCATACAGATCATTGAAAGTCTCAGAGGAAGTACATTGAAAGCCTGCCTACAAAGGTCATCTCACACATAGCACATCCAAAACCTACATGATGGGTAGCAACTGGCAATAACTTGTCATCAAAGTACTGACAGTTGTCAGCTAACAATCATGCTGCACATCCTCCGCCTATTGCCTGGACTACATATGTCAGTGTATGTGATGATAATCACAAACCGCAAGGTCTGCTATTTGTAATAGGATTTGCTAGTACAGTACTCATGTGCCATTCCTGAGTGTGTACACTAGGTTCAAAACAAACTTTCAAATAGTCACAAGTATGTGTAACATACTGGTTGCTTCAGTCCTAGGTACCCTATTCACAAACCCATGCCTGTGTTTGAGGGGGGGGGGAAACAACAAACAATCCCAAACTACAGGCACACCCAGGAGTGTATGGAAAGCTCAACATGTGTTTGGCTCTACACACACACCACCAGTAAGGGCTATCAACAAATTGGAGTCAGCTAAACCTTGTCCTATCCAAGGCCCACACATGTCAGAATGTGCTGACCTAGGTCAACATCACATACTTCCAGTGAGGCATAATTTTCAACAGACACAGAGTAGCAAGAACACCCATGATCATGAATAGCATGCACACCTAGGCCTTTGCACTCTAGTTCCACACACTTGTAGTACAACATGTGGAAGTACATGCTCCCAGAAGGTTCAACCTACAGTGTACTCAGTACATCGGTTAATAGGGAAGCAGCAGTCTTCAGAAAAGCCATTTGCAGAAGCTATCTGGGAGAATGTGAGTCTGACATGCAGACGAGTCCCAGTCCAACTCTTATTGTAACTAGTGTATTCCACATGAATCACCCCAGTTCTCATAGTGGGCCCTACAGGAATGGCCTACAAACCCTAGATCAGACAAATGGATAAGCATTAGTCAACTCAAAATCTTCTAAGAACTGAAATCCCACTAATGGAACAAGACTAATGATTGGGCAGCGCATCACACCTTGCAATGTGTTCAACACACAGGAGTCCATCACACATCACCAGCAAACACAAAACATAATACACATGTCAACACTCACTGTAGGTGTCGGGGTCCTCAAAACGAGCCACCTCTCCCACTGTGTATGGTGCAGGTCCACCTGTAAAGCATGGAAGGAAGAATATGCTCAGAATCAGTGCACTGACAAACAATTTCAATTACAAAAACAATGTGTAAGCTGACATGAGTAATGAAACACTTTCAGACATGCTCATACTGCATGGAATATTTTACGGCCAACATTTACATAGGATGGGTCTCCTGCTACAGTTACACACACTTCTACACACATGCAGTGGCCCTGACTGTCATGTGGTGGCAAACATGCACCTCCATTAGTGAGCAGCAACAATATTGGTCTGTATTCGTCTCATCATGTGCATCCAAGAGAGACATCCAAAGGCTGGTTACTTGAGGACTGCATGACCTGTCAAACAGCCTATGTGGTCATGACACATTTGTGACAGATAGGTACATTGTACAGAGGGGCAGGGACTTTGGCAATACCTCATGTAGTTAAAGTTTCATAAATTGATGTGTCCCAAAAATGGTTATTGGCACCAAACATAGATGTTTGTACCCTAGTCCATACCTTTGGACTGCCATCCCTAATCGGATTTTGGCACAAGAAACAAAAAATACCTGTCTAAGATGTTAGCTGAGGGCACCTGATTCCTTTCCAAAAATGGTTCATGTTCAGATCTGGCATGTATCAATAAAATGTGAAGGAGCACAGTAATCCCTAACAGGCATAGCACTTCCGTGAACACTTTCCTTGCACACTCACCAGACACACATGAGACATATGTCTGGGCCACATTGCTATCATCAATTGACGTGAAGGCAGCACTCATTTTCAGCATCAGGCAGGGTTTCCAATGTCAGTGTAGCTATAGCGTCAACATATGTAGGTATGATGTTAGTACATCCATACTTCACTGGCAATTGTGACCTGTAGAGTCATGATTGCCTCATTAATGATTCGCTTGTCTGACACAAAGGCGGCACTAAATTACATTCAGCAACAAGCAACCTGTATGTTTGCAGAACATGAGCTGCCTGACTGCTAGCATTTGTCATCCTTCACATAGTGCATCAATTACCCTGTATGTTTCCTCAGCATTACACACAGTCAGCAACTTATCTGGTAGATCGTGTACCAATCATCTCATGTCACTACACAGCTTTTTATTGTGCACATTTACATGATCTGTACTCACCAACATGGCCACCAATCATGATTCCCAGGTGGTCCAGCAGATCTTGCTCCCTGGAGATCAGGTCAGCCCAGCGGTGCTTTAGCTGGTGGTCATTGCGTTGGCTCCCATGCAGACGCACCAAGTGATGGCGCACCTTCCCCCACCGGACTTATCGGGCCTCAGTGTGATACCCCTGTATCACCCTACCCCCAGCCTCGAGCATCAGTGGGAGGAAATGGCACACCAGCCATATGAACCCCCCCAATTCCTCCTCACCCATCCTGGAAAGACGTGGCCTACCCGACATTTCTGAACAGAAAAGGGGAAAATGTAGTGGGAAAAAAAGAAGAAAGGGGAACATGGGGAAAGTAGGAGTAAGGAAATACAAAGTAAACTTGACAAATAGAAGAGCCCAACTATCCCCTATATAACAGTACCCACAACAGACTCCCACAGACAATAAATACAACACTGGACTGGACAAATGTAAACAACACACACTCAGACAGTATTCTACAACAATATTTAAATGACAAAACAACAAGTAAGATGGCATTCTGGACACAAAAGCACAAAATCACAGGACAACACTCTGCACACAGCCACACAGTCTAGAATAATCACAGACTGCAAAGTGAAAGTGAAAGTGCACCCACTGTACAAAATCTGTAAACAGGATATCCTATTACATCACATCCTGCATAACATGACTGCAGTTTTTTTCCATTATGCGTCATATTTTCACGCATACAGCTTGTGCGTCATATTTTTTGACGCACAGGAGTGCAAATAATGCTGCATCCAAATATTTTGAATAATTGGTAAATAATATTTGGATGCAGCATAATTTTCACTTCCAGATGTGAAAATGATGCCGCATCCAAATATTATTTACCAATTATTAAAAATATTTGGATGCAGCATTATTTGCACTCCTGTGCGTCAAACAATATGACGCACAAGCTATATGCATGAAAATATGACGCATAATGCCAATTATGTAATTTTTATGTCCAAATGAGTCATGCAAATTTGATTTACCTAACGGTGCTACATGCTAAATACTGGGCTTAGCGAAAGCAAATGTGCCTTACAGGATGTATGGAAGGCATTCACAGTGCAATAGTGATGATTGGCCAAAATAGAGATTACTCATAATTGCGCACACATGTAGATAATTGCTAATTGCGACTCTCCAAATATGAAAGAGCTAACAGAATGTCTTTATTAGCTAATTTGTGAGCACATGTATCAAGCTTTTTAGCCTCTGAGGAAAGAGAGGTTTTGAACAGCAAGTGTGGTCCATATGTGGCCACCGGGAATCTTTAGGGTGACCCACGGACAGGTGCCAGTCAGGCTGACAGGATGCAGGGTCAATCAGGATCCAGCTCTTTCACAATGGACATGATCAGTGGTCTGACTAAGACTGGTCGGAGGGAGCAGTAGACAGTTGACATGTCAAACTGTGTATGTCCTGAGTTGTTTTGAAGGTGACACATGAACCCAGATTCAGTGTTACACAGCTATATTAGTAGCAATGCTTAACTGTGTAATTGCCAAAATGACAACATCTATGCTGTAGGAGGCATCAGCAGGGACGGTGCATGTAAATGTGGGTGGTGTGCATGAAGGTGATCACTGGTGTGGCCTCCATCAGTGTCTCACAAGTCCTGTCGGATGAGATTTGCTTTCAAATGGCCTACAGTACCTTTCACACGGGAAGCAATCGACAGGTGATACCAGGCCCTATAAACTCCTAACCAGTGTATTATTTGAGCTGACGTCCATGCAGTCAGATAGTACTATGACAATGGTATACCATAGGAAAGGGTGTGGCACACTGGATGACTCTTGTTAGTGTGTGTGTGTAGATGAGGGAATATCAGGGTACACATATTTGTATTCCAGGGACCTCTTCAGACAGGTGGGGTGTGACCAGGCGCATGGGTGTGTCAGGTTTTTAGAAAAGGGCTGACATGTAGATGGGATGTGATGTGCTGGATGTTTGTCATATGTGTGGCACTTGTGCTGTGTATGTTCTGCTTATGTGTAACTCTAGTGACAGATAGTCTTTGCAAAGAATGTATGTAGTTGGACTTACTGCTGTCAAGGGTCTGGTCATACATTCCTGTTCCTGAAGCAAAAGCATGTCAACTGCCTGATGTATGAGGCCTGTTTTCCCTTAGTTGAGTGATGGTGTTTTAGTTGTGTGCCATATGCTGCGATGGACCATGTTTCCAACATGTATGTGTATCATAGGTGTGGTCCTCAGCTATTGCCCTTGAAAGGTGAACTGTACAGGATATCAGTCATTTACATTGTGTGTGTATGTGACCGTTGTATGATAGGCATCACATTTGTAGTGGGATTTTCTGTGTCCTAATTGTTATATCATCAATGCTCCATGAGGCAACACTCTTCTTCTGATAGTTAGATCTAAAGGTGTGCAGAAATGATTAGCCAGACCATGATGTGGTGTTTCTTATCAGTGTTTATTTACAATAGTTCATTAAGTGGTGATGGTGATAATATTTAAAAGAAATTGTTCACAATGTGTTGGCGCCTACGCACTCCAGCAGCCGTGTTTGGTTGTTCCCCCTCATGTTGCAGGGCAGCATCCTCCTCTTCCTCGTCTTCAGGCATGTATGGGTCTGGTTCCAGGAGGGGAATGTTCCTTCTTATGCAAATGTTGTGCAGGATGGAACATGTTAGTATGATCTTCCAGACCATCTCGGGGGAATATAGTAGGCTACCACCAGTGATGTCGAGGCACGGAACCTTGACTTGAGGATGCCGAAGGTCCGCTCGACAATGCTGCGTGTCCTCCTATGGGCCTCGTTGTATGCACGCTCTGCAGCTGTACTCGGGTTGCCAAATGGTGTCATTATCCAAGGCTGGATGCCATACCCCTGATCACCTGCAAGAGAAAAAGAATGTGATCATGTTGATGTAGCTGGCACTATTAAAAAGGCCTTTAATGGCAGTAGTTGTCTTGTGTTGTCTGTGACCCTTTTTGTACTAATGTGACATCCTATACTTGTAGGCTATACCATCTGCATTGTGTTGTTTCCTTAGCTGAGCAAGTGTTTGTCTGCTAACCGTTTGTCAGCAGTATGTTTTGGGATTTTCAGTACAGTGTGCCCTCCCTAGCATTGTGACTTGTGATACAGGTGTCTGTGTGTCTTCACTGGGGGTGAGATGATAGTTCCATGCAGAGTTAAAATTGAAAGTGTTGTTAACACGTTCATATCAAAGTACCCTGGACATCCCATACCTTTAGACTTATGCAATGTATTAATGTAAAGGTCATTGGGACACTTACAATTTGCAAGGTGACATTGCGGCAACCACACTCATTAATGTCTTAACATTGGGTTGTACAGTAAATTCCGATGTGTGACAGGTTCAATGGTGTCTTAAGAAACATGGCTAGTGATGTCAGGACCTCAGTGTGTTCCTGTTGACATGTTGCTGTTGTGGTGTATGTGTTGTGTGTTCTAGAGGGTTGCTGTGCAGTGTATATATAAGTAGGTTTTTGTACTTACCAACAAGTAGTCCATTGCCATACCGTCTATCCTGGAAGTGTTGATTGATGGTGTAGTGACGGAAAATGAATGAGTCATGTACACTCCCAGGATATTTAGCCACGATGTTGGTGAACATTCCTTGGTGATCGACAATGGCCTGCATGTTGATTGAATGTGTGTGCTTCCTGTTGTGGTAGAGGTGTTCAGTTGCAGCAGGTGGCACAAGGTGTACATGTGTGCAGTCGATTGCACCAAGGACGTGTGGGAACCCACTGATTGCATAGAACCCCTGTTTAGTTTCCTGCTGCTTCTGCAGTGTGTTAGGGAAGCAGATGTGGTGGGTGTCAGTCGAATGATGGCATCCAGTACTTTGGGCAAAAATGTGGAGAATTATGGTTGTGATATTCCGCCTACCAGGGCACCAGTTGTTTGAAAAGAGCCACTTGCCAGCATGTGAAGTACGGCAAGCAGCTTTGTTTCTGTTGGGATGGTGCGGGGTGTCACCAAAGTGGGGGCCAACTGCTGTTCAATGTTTCGCAGCAGCTGCTAAATGGCCTGCCAGTTCAACCGGTACCTCTGTATGATGTCGTGTTCCCTGAGGCCCTGAAGGGTTGTTCTTGGGCGGAATATCCTCTCCTGCCATCTGCGCTGCCTTTGGGGTCCCTGCTGGTGTTGTGGTAGCTGCTGTTGTTGCTGCTGGGCTCTGCGTCTGCGTGCACGCTGGATTAGGATCACCTCCATGGCTCCCTGTTGCTGCTCTGCTGCTCTGCTGTTTGTTCTAAATACAGGTGTGTTTGCCCCATTTTAATGCCTGCCCTGACCCAGGCGTTAATTGTTTACGCAAATCGGGCTGTGCGTCATTTTCTGGCTCCGCCTCCCGGCCGTGCGTCATTTTTGACCGAAAGCATAAATACGACGCACGGCCGTTTAAGCCATTTTTTGGACGGGAACGCCTACATTGCGTATAATTAACACAAGGCGGGTTGCCGCATCCAAAAAATGACGCACACGGCGGAATTTTGTCGTCCGCGGGCTCGGGCGTCAAAGTTTAAATACGGGGCAACGTTTGCGCTGATTGTGTGTAAAAAAAATTGACGCACAATTGGTGCAGACGGAGTATAATATGCCCCTAAATGTTTTTGCATGAAGCCCAACATGCTAATGCTAATTCGAGGTTAGTTAAGGAGTTCACTAAGATCTGATGCAAATAGACAAATGACTAAGTTCTTGCTTTGTTGAATAACGTACTAATGAGACTCTACTAAAGTTGATTCATATTGATGATGTGCTTAATTCTAAATGTTCATGATCTATGCTTTGATTAAGTTTTGTTCTGACTGCCAAGTAGTAGTGGTTTTGATGTGCTCATTGCTACTGAGACTAATAAATATAATATTAGAGTGTAACTAATAGGGAAATAAATATCTTAACACTTAACTATATTGGTGTGGTTATTCATGACTGAAGGGTCATGGTGTTTTTAACTTATTGATTCCTATTAATGTTATTGACTAGCTTGTTAATCAGTTACTGTGATTATTGATTGAGTTATTGATCTATTGATCTGTGATGCCAAAAGATACCTCGCCCTGGGAAGTCCCCGAACGTGGTCCAAAGGTTCATTGACCTAAACGCGTCTCCTTGTAAGTTTACTTATTAAGGCTCTGACGCGCTAACAAGGGGAAAGATAAGATCACGTGCATTTCAAAATGTACTTATAAAAAATAAAAGTGATACAGCTAGACTAATGGAAACAGAAACGTTCACCTACATAATTTTGACAATTTGTTTTCTTCACTACAAAAATAGATTGTAAAGGAAGGCCTATATGATTCTTTTCCATCTCCGTTGACAACTCACACACCAGCTATCGTCCCAACCATAACCCCTGTCCCAAACACACGTAGATGAATTGGAAGGAAAAGAGCACCTGGGACACAGGCGCATGAATTAATCCTCTTTACGTCACATGGTCCCGGCAAGTCCTTCCTGCTGCAGCCTGCCAAAGTGTCAACTCCGACAAAAGCCCTAGCATTCCTCCCTGCCCTTTTGCCAGGCCAACTCACAGTGAGGAAGGAAAGAGAAACACTGGCTCTATTAACCCCATTTGGAGGAGATAGAAAGAGCTGGGAGGCGACTGCAGGACGAGATCCTCTCGGCTTCTGTTCATGAAACTCCACAAAAATGAGCTAGTGTCTACTAACACATCCCTTCCATACAACTGGGAAGCCGGTTACCGACCATCCACTCAAAACAGGAGTGGGTTGGGACTGCTGTGGGTCCATGGCTACAGCTGCAAGAGTAAAGGCAGAGACTAGGGGTGTGCATAGGGGTGATGGAAGGACTAGGACTGTACAGATGGAGATCATCCAAAAAAAAGCGTTTGACTGCAGACGGAGGAAAGGAAGGGCAACATGAGAGCGAGGGCGGTTTCAAGGGACCCCTTAATGAGGCAATGCCAGTTATAGCCTTGTGGGGCCTAAAGCTGCCCTCGCAGTGTTTTCTGTAGTAACACGAAGAGAGCGAGGGCGGTTTCAAAGGACCCCTTAAAGAGGCAATGCCATTTATAGTTTTGTGGGGCCCAGAGCTGCTCTCGCAGTGTTTTCTGTACGTTTTTGCGCCTGTTTCTAATTTTTTTTACAGTGTATTTAGTTTCTGGAAATAAATAATAAGTTGCATTTTCGCTGTATTTAAATGCAGGCTTGTGGGATCATACTCATACAAACATCGCACTTTCAGTCACTAATCAGCAGGGCACTCCCTTGAAGTAGCTCCCATCAGAGCACAGCAGCTGGTCTTTTATGGCTATGTCAGAGGCAACAAGGAAATTAAAGCTCTCCATTACAAGTCAAACATGTAGGCTAAGATAAACAAGGGGGACTGGAAAAACCCCTCTCTGCTGTTGGTTTTATTTGCTGAGGGAGCTGGTGGGGAGGAGGGACTGAACACACACCCACAGTGTAAGACCAACAGGCAAATTCTAAAGAAAAAAAGTCCCCTACAGACGAGATAAACAGGACATAGCGTAATAAGACAGTACTTTGTGCTGCTCCCAAAGAGAAAAAGGCAGGACAAAGAGGCAGAACTGACCACTAGCAAGCAAGGATTTTTGAAGGACACTGGAACCAACAAATGAAATCGCTTGAATTTGCTTGAACCCATATTATAGTATTCTTAAAAGTATACAAAACGTTGAACGCTACGCTCAACCTAAAAAGGGCCCACAAGATAACCCGTGAAATGTTATGCCCATCTCACTGCTTGCCAGAGCAGGAAAAATCTTTGGCAAGCTGCTGCAATCGCGACTAGATCTGTAGCTTGAAGAAGGAGAACTACTATCACCATAACAAGCGGGGCTTAGGAGGGGCCAAAGTGCAGTAGACCAACTCTTAAGAATGACTTTGATCTGTTCCAAATATGTCTCCCTAAAGAACACATTCCTCTACCTGGTATTTGATGACCTCCAGAATGCATTTGACAGTGTGGATGACCCACAATTATGGCACTTTTTGTCAGAAATGGGTATCTCAGGAAAAATCTTAAGTTTGCTTATTTCATTACACATTGCAAACTCTACAAGGGTTAGATATAGTATGAGAAATGAGCTCACAGCGGAGATACCAATCCAGCAAGGGGTCAAACAAGGGTGCATCCTTTCCCCACTTCTATTCAACTGGTACATAAATGAGGTGGCCCAAAAACTGACAAACTTAAATCTTAGCAGACAAAAGCATACCAATACTGCTCTTCGCGCACTATGCTGTGCTACTAGCAAGATCCGAGGTAGCAATGCATCACTTGCTAAAAGGCCTAGAGGACTTCTGTGCATCAAAGACACTGACGATTAATGCAAATAAAACTAAATTCATGATCCTCAATCAAAAGAAGGAATTGCAAGCAACCTTTAAGGCCAGCAATAGCCTCTGGACCAAGTAGCGAACTACGATTACTTGGGCTGTCGGGTTGATGAGAAAATGAACTGGAACCCTCAGGTATTTAAAAGTAATATCTCCTTGATCCAACAAGCTGGTGCTCTATCAAGATTCTCCAGAGGCACGGGGAATCATTCCGTAAAATCAGCAACATTAGCATACACACAGCACAGGCTGCTGCATTGTATGGTGTGGAGGTCTGGGGATTTAAAAAGATCCCAAATATACAAATATTCGAAAACCACTCTATTCAACGCTTACTCTACCAGGGCTGTGGTACCCTATGGATGCCTTAGGAATAGAGTTGCAAATGGAGAAAATTGAAGATCATGTTGCATTGGCGCCAGTAAGGTACTTATTTTGTGTTTGGTCCAAGAAGGATCTAACAATATACAAGGAGGACGCTCTGAAAGACATTATGAAACTACAAAATTACCAAAAGCTACCCTGGTTTAATCATGTCTGAATGACGCTGGCGGCCTTGCACCTATAAGATTACTGATTAAATCCAGAAAAAATTAGGACGAACAGTCTTTCTGCAGTAATAAGGGCATATTGGGATCACAAAACACAGAGGACTCTCAACTTACCTGGCCCTTTGCTAAAACGTTTCTTATCCATTAACCCAGAATGCAAATCAGCTACTTTTATTGACACTATTTACCTGGTGGAAATAAAATCCCTTTATCTTAAATATCGCATGGGTACGCTACCAGTGAATTCAGTGACTAAAAGATGGCATACCGATTAGAAAGGGAGGCTGGACAGCTGCCCCTGCCACCTGGGAGGCAAAGAATCACTTGTCCACTTCCTCCTACTATGCCACTTTACAATTTTACCACGCAGACTGTTATTATGCCCTCTTTTTAAAAAGTATGGCGTAAGAAAATGCAAGGAAGCTGAAGTCCTGTGTATGTGTTGTGATGACAAAGACATTGTGACGGCTGTTTCTGTACATATTTATGAGGCCTGGAAATTAAGAAAATTAAATTATGCATAGTTCTTATTGTTTTTATAACCAACCAAGGCAAAGATTGCTAATAGTACTGGTCTAATAGATCTTTGCATATGAGTTGGTTGGGGATATTTCACTCTCTTCCAACAAAGTAATTTATGCTGAAAAGGCTAGAGCAACCTAGACAGGAAAAGCAATTGTAGGATGCTGACTCTGTCTGGGGGCCAAGCATACGGTGGTTCTTGGTGAGACCTAAAATAACTAGATATATTGGTCTAACAGTGCTATGAGGAACAAGGGCAGGACATGAGTAGCAGTAGCCATACGCTGTAAATGCTCCAGTGCTGTATGTGTCACTAGGACCACTTGAATATTGTGAACTGACATTACCTATAGCTGTTTTTAGGATACTGTGTACATTTGTTTTACGGAATTTTATAACAATGTGTTTTTATATGGTTGTCATTTGTAATCTGGAAATTGTTTCGGCCGGATAGGCTGACATCAATGAAGTCTAAAGTCTAAAGAAAGAAAGAAAGAAAGTATTTATAGAGCGCTTACTACCCCTGACGAGGCGTCAAAGTGCTTTTCCGCGAATAGCGCGTTAGTCCGGAACCCAAAAGGATTAGTGGTGGATTAGTATAGGGAAATGTAGGAGGCTGGCCTGGTTTGTAGTCAGTACCAAAGGTACTTACACCTTATACCAGGTCCAGTTATCCCTTATTAGTGAAATGTAGTCAGTGTCTAGAAGCCAGGCTACCTAGGGGTAGCTGTAGCTGAGCAGCCAAGGCTTATCTAGGAGACATGCAAAGCTCATGCAATACCACTGTAGTCACACAGTAATACTCAGCGTTACAAAAATAAAGGTACTTTGGCCCATATTTATACTTTATTTGCGCCACATTTGCATCGTTTTTTGACGCAAAATCGGCACAAACTTACAAAATGCAATTATATTTTGGAAGTTTGCGCTGCTTTTGCGTAAAAAAATGGCACAAATGCGGTGCTAAAAAGTAGAAATATGGGCCTTTATTTTTAGTGCCACAATTCCAAAAATACCTTAGAGACTATACTCCCTTAGGCGGTAAGTAATATACACAGAATATACACTAGAATGCAGAAATAGCTGTAAAAACAGTTAGAAAACAGTGCAAATAGTGAAAATCACATCAGGATGCAATGGGCCTGGGGGAACACAAACCATATATCAAATAGTGGAATAAGAAAGTCGGTTTCTCACCTAGGCAAGTGTAGTGTGTAGAGGGGCGCTGGGAGTGTAAGAAAACACCAAAGGTAAGTAATAGAACCCACCCCAGAGCCCAGGAAAACAGGAGTAAATCACAGTAAGTTGCCTAGAAAACACAAGAAGTCGTGATAGAAGAAAATGCAAGAGCCAGAGAAGAATACAAGACACCAATGATGGATTCCTGGACCTGAAGACCAGTAGAAGAAGGTGACGAAGTCCAGGAAGAACAAGAGCCCCTGCTAACCCGGATGAAGGTGCAAAAGAAGAACCACCACTGAAGAAGAGCAGTCAGTACTGCACCCAAGAAGACGGATGTGGGTTCCTGGTTGGTGCAGATGAACTCTCATGCCAGATGGATGATTGCAGTCTGGTTTGCGCCACTGGATTCCACCATTAAGCCTTGGCACATGCAAAACTCACAGTGAGGGGAAAATGGCGCTGCCTGGGACCAGGAGGGACCTGGTGGCCTCTACTGAGAAGAGGGAGACAGAGGAGGCTCTCAGCATCTGAGAGAGCCCTCAGAAGACCAGGCAGCATGCACCGGATTCCCACAGCATGGGGAAAAGGAAGGTGCAAATGGAGACCCACACAGCACGACACAAAGGGATCCCACGCCGCCAGAGAACCACTCAGGAAGCTGTGCATTGCAGGAAGGAGTGCTGGGAGCTGGAGCTGTACTGTGCATGAAGAACTTTGTGGAAGGATGCACACAGCCTTGGCAACTGCAAATCACATGGTGTACGGGGGCACTGTCTTGTGTGGGAGGCAAGCTCTTATCTTCACCAAAGTTGGACACCTGGACCTCAGGACCATCGGGACAACTTCAGTCCACCACCTGTGATGCTGGATCCACGCACTTTGTCAGGAGAGGGCACCCACACCACCGACTGTTGCTGCAGAGGAGTGCCTGCTAAAGCACAGAAGTGACTCCTTTACTTCAAGGGAGATTCCTTCGTTCTTCTGGTGCAGGCTGAAGACAGGCAGTCCTCGGAGGATGCACGACCTGAAAACAGTTGCATTTGCTGGCAGGAGCTGAAGATATAATTTTGCAGAAATTGTCTTTGCTTCTCTGTTGCAGTTTGTAGAGTTCCGGGAGGGTCCAGATGCAGTTTCATCTGTAGAAGGTGGGGGAGGGCTCTGACGTCACCTGCTGGCACTGGCCACTCAGATGCTCCCAGAGTGCCCCACCACCTTAGAATCCATGATGGCAAAACTCAGGGACACTCTGGAGGAGCTCTGGGCACCACCCCTGGGGTGGTGATGGACAGGGGAGTGGCCACTCCCCTTTTCTTTGTCCAGTTTCATTCCAGAGCAGAAACTTGGGGTCCCTGAACTGGTGTAGACTGGATTATACCAGGAGGGCACCATCTGTGCCTTTCAAAGCATTTCCAGAGGGTCTGGGAGGCTACCCCTCCCATGCCTGTAACACCTATTTCCAAAGGGAGAGGGTGTAACACCCCCCTCCCAAAGGAAATGCTTTTTCTACCTTCCTGAGCTTGAGCTGTTTGAGCCACAGGAGGACAGAAACCTGTATGTGAGGTGGCAGGAGCTGGGGCTGCCTAGAAAACCTCAGAAGGCTGGTCTGGCAGTACTGGGGATCCACTGTGGAGCCCCCAGAGTGAATGAAACTGTAAAACCAATACTAGAATCAGTATTGGGGTACACTTACCAGGTGTTAGACACCTTACATGGCCATAATCGGAGTTACCATTGTTAAGCTGGACATAGGTATTGACCTTTGTCCAGTACATGCGTAAAATGGTGTCCCTGCACTCACGAACTCCGAAACAATGGTCTTGGACGATGTGGGGGCACCTCTGCTAGTGCAGGGGTGCCCTCACACACAGGTACTTTGCACCCAGCCTTCAGGGTTGGAAGGTCTGACATATAGGTGACTTATAAGTGCCCTGGTGCAGTGTAAGTGGCTGTGAAATGGTGCATGCAGGCCTGCTGTAAGGGTGACTTACATATATGATATGCAGTGACTTTGCATGGCACACAATGAGTGTGCCATGTCATGTTTTCACACATGGTTTGCACCATGTCACACAGCCTGCAGTGGCAGTCTGCATGTAATTTTTATGCGGGTCTCTTAGGGTGGCATACTACATGTTCTAGCACTTAGGGATTGTCTTTAGTACGCAGGTACCACTTACTAGGGACTTATAGGAGTGCTAAAGTGTCTGCCAAGTGTGTTACAACTGAGTGTTTTCTTTTTATGGGAAAGAATGCTAGCACTGCAGCCTGGTTAGCAGGCTTCAGTGCACTGTCAGAGTCGAAACCCAGCATCTAGTAGTTCAAAATAGGAGAAAAACATTGGGGGACATCCTGCACAAAGCCTGGTTTCCTATGCAGTACCTCATGACTGAAAAATACTTCTTTGAAGAAAAGCAACTTCTACACACCTGAGCCCAAAACCAGATGCAGGAGTATGTACAGCAACTACAGCTGCACATACTACAAACATATGATATTTATATTTTTAAAAAGTGTTCTGGAATCCACACATGGATGGAATCATTCAAGTGCTATGCCCACAAATATTGCCCCAGAGGAGGCTCATTTACATGGAAGATGAAGGGTGCTGAAGGTGAACCCATTATCTAATCAAAGATGTATCTGGATATGGTCTAAATGCACTTGTTTTTGCAGCCCGCATTAAACACTAATGCAGAATTTCAAAGCCTTAATGAAATTATGAGGAAGTGTATATTAACAGGGTGTATAGGTTGCAGCAGTGAGGCTACTATTAAAAAAATGCAGTAATCGATATCCCCTGATTTGAAGGACCTCCACTGTCTGTCAATTAGGGAGAAGATCCTTCTGAATACCCTTGTTCTGGCACACACAGTTTTTTTTATAGTTCAGATTCTCTATATCTCTCAAATAACCAATTATCGCCCGGTTAGAATTCTCCATTCCTCTAATGCAGGACTGTTTTATGTCCCTAAAATCAAACACAAGAAGTGAGGAGGCTCTTCCTTCTCCTATGTAGTGGCACATGGTTGGAATTGCCTCCCGTTGTATTTCTGTAAGATCAGTGCCCAATGTCATTTTAGAAAGTCCTTTAAAACTGGGTTGTTCACGATTGCCCTCAGAGGATGGTTGCTTGATATTGTTGGGGTATCGTGAGAGCCATTTTCATAGATCCAGGCTACTCCTTGGAGTATCAATGCACTTTAGAAATAAGTTGATTGATTGATTGACCTTAACATCTAATGCGTACAATGCTCTTTCTGCCAATGTTTCTGGGCTTGGAAAGAAAATCTGCATCTCAATAATTTGGTTCATATGAAAAGGGAAAACCACTATGGGAAGAAAACATGGATTTGTTCTTAAGACAACTCTGTTCCTTTGTACATGAATGAAAGGTTATTCTACTGTTAACACTTACAACTCAGTAATTCTTCTTAAGGAAGTGACTGCTACAAGAAAAACTACCTTCCATGAAAGGTGTTACATAGAGCAGGGTTTCCCAAGCTGTGAGTCATGACCCACTGGTAAGTCGCAAGCCGATTTTTGGGGGGTTGCCAAGTCCAGGCAATAAATAAAGATGACTTTAAATTCAGTATTTATTGTGTCACATTTACTGTGCTTCAAAGAAAGAGGTCAAATGTCATGCTATGCCTTCTGCTGCTTAACATGGGACACAGCTACTGGAGGATTTCCAATGTACTTTGCAGTGTCTGTATTCTTTTTATAGGTTTTTCAAGCATTGTGTTGATTTGAGGACCTAGGAGGTATTCTCTATTGACGGGACCATAAATGGGTGTTGCTGTACCTAAGGGCAGACCCACAGCATTCTCTAACACACATACCTTCGAAGGAGGATGCTGGCGTTGTCTTCCCTGGAGACAGTGGCCCTCATTACAACATTGGCGGTAAATCCCGCTTACCGCCGTGCAGAAGACTGCCAACACACCGCCGCGGCCGCGGAATTCCGCTACAGCTATTACGACCCACGGCTCGGAATCTGCCAAAATCTAGACACCCATACACGTCCTCCACACCAAAGGTAAGTGATAAACTGTCGATAACAAAACCTCCACCGTCACACCAACAGGAATACGCCGACACTATCACGACCCACGAATCCACGCAGCGGTCTTTCAACCGCGGTATTCCATTGGTGGTACACACCGCCACGCTCAAAATACACACACATTTTCAAAACACTACCACATTGGACAATTCCAAATACACACACCTGATACACATACACACACCACTCCCACACACCCAATCCAATATAAAACACCCGCCCACATCACCCACAAATCCTTACTACCAAAGATTTTGACGAAGGCCAGAGAGACAGCACAGCAAAGACAACACCAGCATACAGAGGCACACAACACCATCACACATACAAATCCATGCACAAAACACCACACAACCCTAAACATCACCCCACACATCACAACACACACAACCTCACACATATCACCCACACCACCCCTGGGCACCACAAAGACACCCCAGGTTTTCTGAGGAAGAGTTCAGGGTCATGGTGGAGGAAATCATCCGGGTAGAGCCACAGCTATGCGGATCATAGGTGCAGCACACCACCATAGCTAGGAAGATGGAGCTATGGCGCAGAATCAGGACAGGGTCAACGCAGTGGGACAGCATCCAAGAACACGGGATGACATCAGGAAGAGGTGGAACGACCTACGGGGGAAGGTGCGTTCTGTGGTCTCAAGACACCACATTGTGGTTCAGAGGACTGGCGGCATACCCCCACCTCCTCCCCCACAACTAACAACATGGGAGGAGCAGGTCTTGGCTATACTGCATCCTGAGGGCCTCGCAGGAGTAGCTGGAGGAATGGACTCTGGTAAGTCAAATCTTAACTATTACATCCCCCACCCTCCCTGCATGCTATCACATACCCCCACCCTCGCCCTCACCCCCATCACTCCAACTCCTCACATATGTCCCACTATCACAAACCATACATCCTAACACTAAGCCCTGCATGCAACAACAAAGCATGGACACCCATCACCAATGCTTGTCAACTACACATACCCACACAGATCCCTAAACAATTAGCACACAAGGTCCTACACAGGAATGCAAGCACTGGGGTACAGGGTCACCCACCCATTGCACACCATGGCACACACAGATGCAATAATCATGCCTTTACACCCCTGCAGGAACCCTACCCAATGTCACCGGACAGGAGGTTCCAGACATGTCCACTCCACCCACAGAAGAGGCCCACAGTGATGACAGCAGCTCTGTCTAACTGGATCTAGATGACCAGCCCGGCCCATCTGGGACCTCGGCACAGTTGGTTCCCCTCACACTGGCACAAGCCACCACAGAGCCTCCCCCTTCAGGAAACACCAGCACAGCACCCACCCAGCGGGCCCATACCTCTGTCCCCAGGACACGTCAAGCAGCAGTGTGTTCACCACTACAGGGAACCCAGGCTAACCCACAAACCCAAGAACAGCAGGGACCTGGGGGCAGTGGTAGTGGGCACACGGTTCAGGGGACAGAGGCCCAGGAACACAGGGGAACTGGGAGGGCTGCTGTGCGACAGGGGGAAGACAGGCCCAGGGAACCCACTCTCCACAAGGCCCTCTCCAACATCATGGGAGCCTACCATCATTCCCAGGAGACGATGGCAACGGTACTGCCCAAGTTTCAGGAGACCCAGCGGCTGCAGGAGGAACAGTAGTTGGGGTTCAGGGAGGAACTCAAATCCATCAATATCACCCTGGGCACCATTGTAGGGGTGCTGAAGGAACTCGTGAACACCAGGAGGGACACTGTGGCACAACAAGGGGCCCCTGACACTAGCCTGGACGATGAACTGCCCACCACCTCCGCCGGCGCTAGTGGACAGGAGGCACCGCCACAGGACCACGACACCAGCACCCCACCCCCTGCAGATGGAGAACCACCCCGCAAGCGGTCCCTGAGAGCCAGGACAAAGACTGAGAACCCTGATTGTCATCCTTCTGTCCCACTTTGTCACCCTGCCATCCTTAAACTGCCCCAGCTCCATTTCCTTTGCCCCTTTGGACAATGCACCTGTGAGACTAATAGACTGGACCCTGCCATGGACATTCCTCCACCATCACCCCTGACCATTTTACAACCCCCCCACTATTTAGCGCTTAAATAAACACCCTCAAATCACAAAACTATCTGGAGTCAGTCTGTGCTTTCACAAATGTGTATTTGTAATAATTGAGGGAAATAGCATTGTCCATTGTATTGTCAACATACCTATGTCACACAGCTCTAGTCCATGAGGAAACATAGCAGAGGCCACACAGTGGGACCCACATCTGTCAAATCGAAAGGGAAACTGACAAATCAGGGTCCATACACTGGGTGAAAGTGACAGACAGATGAGAGGTAGAACAAGTGTATCAGATGTAGGAGGCAGTGATGTCTTCTTACCTGTGTCTCACTGGAAGTATTGATGAATCACGGTGTTTCTGTTGTCTATGTCCTCTTCTTCTGCCTCCTCTTCTTCACTGTCCACAGGCTCCACAGCTGCCACAACACGTCCTTCAGGACCATTCTCCTGCAGAAAAGGCACCTGTCGTCGGAGAGCCAGGTTGTGCAGCATACAGCAGGCCACGATGATCTGGCACACCTTCTTTGGTGAGTAGTATAGGGAACCACCTGTCATATGGAGGCACCGGAACCTGGCCTTCAGGAGGCCGAAGGTCCTTTCTATAACCCTCCTAGTTCGCCCATGTGCCTCATTGTAGCGTTCCTGTGCCCTTGTCCTGGGATTCCTCACTGGGGTCAGTAGCCATGACAGGTTGGGGTAGCCAGAGTCACCTGCAAATGTCGAGGGACAACTGTTAGACACACACTAACCCTTAGGGACAACCCCAGACCCAGACAAATATTCACACTGTATAGGGTCCATGTCCTCACCTAATAGCCGCACACGGTGCCTCTGGAGTTGGCCCATCACATAAGGGATGCTGCTATTCCTCAGATTGTAAGCGTCATGCACTGAGCCAGGAAACTTGGCATTCACATGGGAGATGTACTGGTCGGCCAAACACACCATCTGCACATTCATAGAATGGTAACTCTTCCGGTTTCTATACACCTGTTCACTCCTGCGGGGGGACCAAGGACACATGTGTCCCATCAATGGCATCTATGATGTTGGGGATATGTCCCAAAGCATAGAAGTTAGAAGTCACCTTTCACTGTAGGCAAATCCTCCACCTGAGGGAAAACGATGTAGCTGCGCATGTGTTTCAGCAGGGCAGACAACACTCTGGACAACACGTTAGAGAACATAGGCTGGGACATCCCTGATGCTATGGCCACTGTAGTTTGAAAAGACCCACTTGCCAGGAAATGGAGTACTGACAGGACCTGCACTAGAGGCGGGATACCTGTGGGATGGCGGATAGCTGACATCAGGTCTGGCTACAACTGGGCACACAGTTCATGGATTGTGGCATGGTCAAGTCTGTAGGTGACAATTACATGTTGCTCTTCCATTGTCGACAGGTCCACCAGCGGTCTGTACACTGGAGGATGCCGCCATCTCCTTACCTGCCCCAGCGGACGTGCTCTATGGATGAGAACAGCGAGCAGCGGGTCAGCCAACACTGAGGTACGAAAACACAACTTTATTTCACACATTTCTCAATCCGCTATGTGCCTGTCTTAGGGTGTATTCCAGGCCTAGATATGTGTGACACCTTTAAAATTAATGCCATGTGGCCCCCTGAAATGGCGGCTGCCTGACCTGTAAGGTGGGACAATGGGATATGAGGTAACTGCGCTGGCGTTGTACACCATTGCAGTAGGCGGTCGAAGACCGCAGAGCAATCCTGCATTGGTTAACATTGGACCCTATGGGTCCCAGGAGCCAATGACGATGTACGCCGGCGGTGACGGTATGCACCACAGCAGACGTGACCGCCATTTACTCTCTGTTCACTCACTTGATACCTGATCTTCGACAGGAGAGGACCTACACTGCACGTGCTACTGAGAACTCAGTCTGGAAGCGAAAATGGCTACAGTGTCTGGGGAAAGGGCCCCTGCCTTTACTTCAGAGGAGTTGGACAAACTAGTGGATGGGGTCCTCCCCCAATACACGCTACTCTACGGTCCCCCAGACAAACAGGTGAGTACACTGTGAGCATGCTGTATGGGCATTGCCTGTTTGGAGTGGTGTGGATGGGAGATGGTGGGGGGGGAATGAGGCGTTCATGAAACGAAGGTGAGTGTATGTGCGTCAGGGCAAGGGTGGGAACGTGGGCCAATGACAATGACAGTCCGGACGGTTATAGTTTTTCCTTTTCCCCTGTACTATTCCTGTAGGTCAGCGCCCACCAGAAGAAGGATATTTGGCGTGCCATCACCAAGGAAGTCCGGGCCCTGGGGGACCACCACAGACGGAGCACCCACTGCCGTAAAAGTTGGGAGGACATTCACCGCTGGAGCGAGAAGATGGCCGAGGCCCAGCTGGGGATGGCCTCACCACGTGGGAGGGGTGCCCGTCGCACCATGACCCCCCTGATGTTCCGGATCCTGGCGGTGGCGTATCCGGAATTGGATGGGCGCTTGAGGGCATCACAGTAGCCACAAGGGGGTGAGTACACTTTCATTCAGCTGATTCAGGGTGCATGGGAGGTGTCTGAGTGGGGGAGGTGGGCAGTGGGTTACCTCAGGCCAGGGCGAGTTTTGCAGGCAAGGACCCTTTGTGAGGCAGGCTCAGTGGCACCTCATCCCCACCAGTGGTAAGAGCCAGTGGTAAGAGCCATCTACCCCTAGTGTCATCTACCCCTAGTGTGACTTCCATGTGTGCAGCAATCGGGCATAGGCCTTGTACCCCATGGCCCTGTGATTAATTAGGGAACTCAAAGTGCATGGCGTAGTGCAGAGGGCTGCTGTGTCTGTAGTGTCCGCCAACGGTAGCGGTATTGCATGCACTGAACATGTCTTTCTACTTTCTCCCCACCCCTCTTTTTGTGGTCTCCCTGTTCTTGTGTGCATTAGCATAATCAGGCGGAGGAGCAGTGCCACCGGAGCAGGAGGGAGCTGCATCCCACATGCCCCTGGAGGGCGAGACTACGGACTCCGAATTTACCAGTGGGGCAGAGGGCGAGGAGAGCTCCAGGGCGGGGACAGGAGCTGAGACCAGCTTCACCAACTCCTCTGATGGGAGCTCCCTTGTGGTGGTGGGCCCCTCTGTGCCCACCGCATCTACAGGTACTGTGCCACCCCCCCTACCATCACTGCCCTCCCAGCAGCCCTTCAGCGTGTGTCATGTGGCCGCTCACACAGGAGGGTGGGCTTCTCCTTCGCCCCAGACACTTCAGCCCCTGCCCCTGTCAGCCCTGCTGCCCTCAGTGAGGAGGCCATTGACCTCCTGAGATCCCTCAATGTTGGGCAGTCTACCATTCTGAATGCCATCCAGGGTGTAGAGAGGCAGTTCCAACAGACAAATGCATACCTGGAGGGCATTCATTCTGGTCAGGCAGCCCAACAGAGAGCTTTTCAGACTGATGGCAGCCATTGTCCCTGTGTCCAGCCTCCCCCCTCCAACTTCCTCCACCCAGACCCAATCCCCAGTACCTCAGCCTATCCCAAGCACCCCATCAGACCAGCATGCACATGCCTCAACACACAAGGGTAGCTCTGGCAAACATAAGCACCACACATCCCACAAGCATCATACCCATGCACACATGCCAACATCCACTACCTCCACTGTGTCCCCCTCCTCCACATCTCCCTCCTCCCTCCCTGTCACGTCTCCACTCACACCTGCATGCACTACATCTTCAGCCACTACGTCCATCACCAGCATGCCACTCACCACACACCGCTCACGTGCACTCACCACCCCCACTACCATTCACACATCCCCTGTGTCCTCTCCCAGTGTGTCTGTGAGCCCTCCTCCCAAACTACACAAACGCAGTCACACACCCACCCAACAGCCATCCACCTCACGACAGCCTCCAGCCCTTGCACCTTCACCCAAAGTCAGCAAACGTACACCTCCTACAACCACTACCTCTTCCTCCACTCCCAAACCCCCTCCATCTACCCATCCCAGTGTGTCTAAAAATCTTTTCCTGTCAAACCTTGACCTCTTCCCTACACCTCCCCCACCCCTTCCGTCCCCTAGGGCCCGCCTTTTCAGGTCCCAAGCCAGCACCTCAGCCATCACATCACCGGGAACAGTGGTGCCAGCAGTAACCGGCTTCTGGAGTGCACCAAGCAGCAGGGCAGCCAGTGTGCCAAGGAGCCAGCACAAGGACATTCCCCCACCTCAAAGACTAAAGAAGTTGGCCACAGCCCGGGTTGGAGAAGGCCAAAACACCTGCCACCAAGGGCTCTCCCAGGACTACAGTTGTGAGTGGCAAGACAGCTGCGCCACCATCCAAGGTGGGGGAGGGCCAGAGGAAGAAAGGGAAGTCTCCGCACGGCAGACAAGACCACCACCGGCACTGCCACATGCACTGTTACCACGGGCACCGCTGCCCAGGACACCGCCGCCAGCAGCACGCTCACTGAGCCACCCACCGCCACCAGCAGCACGCTCACTGAGCCACCCACCAGCACCGCTGCCCAGGACACCGCTGCCAGCAGCACGCTCACTTAGCCACCCATCAGCAGCGCTGTCCAGGACACCGCTGCCAGCAGCACGCTCACTGAGCCACCCACCAGCACCGCTGTCCAATGAGCGCCGCAAGCACCGCCGCCACTGAGGCCGCCGCCAGCACCGCCAGAGGCCACGCCACATCCTGTGCCAGTGGCACCACCGCAGACATGGCTGCAATCCCCAGTGGTCACTCGTACGTGGCTGGTGGTCAGTTCCAGGGGCTTCCATGTTGGCCCACCATCAGTGGAGAATGACATCCACTACCTCTGTCCTTGGCAGGATGAAGCACTCTGGGCACAAAGCCCCCTCCAGAACCAGTGGAGAATGACATCCACTACCTCTGTCCTTGGCAGGATGAAGCACTCTGGGCACAAAGCCCCCTCCAGAACCAGTGGAGAATGACATCCACTACCTCTGTCCTTGGCAGGATGAAGCACTCTGGGCACAAAGCCCCTTCCAGAACCAGTGGAGACTGTTATCCACTTGAGAGTCTGTGGCTTTGCACTCCCCAGGATGCAGCAGTGGCCAACCCACCCACTGGAGAGACTTGAGAGACTGTGGCTTTGCACTCCCCAGGAGAAAGCAGTGGGCAAACCACCCACTGGAGAGACTTGAGAGATTGTGGCTTTGCATTCCCCAGGATAAAGCAGTGGGCATACCACCCACTGTAGAGACTTGAGAGACTGTGGCTTTGCACTCCCCAGGATACCTCAAAGGGCATGGAGCCCCCTCGTGGAGCTGGTGTCGTGCACTCATCCGGTGCCCCCCCCTCCCTTCCTCCTGAGGTGCCTGTTTTATTTTGATCTGATGCCCCAGCAGTGTTCTCTCCATTTGAATCGGGTATCTTGTGTGGGCCTCGCCCATGCATTTTGGGCCCAGTGGTCCACGGACTATGTAGGTGCAGTACATGGACTTGAAATCTTGCTGTACATATTTGTTATTAGTGTATATATATATTTTTGACTAATGGATTTTTACTTATTACAATTGTTCAAATCATTTCCTTTTGTCCTTGCATTCTTCCAGGGGGGGGGTTGGGTGGTGTAAATGTAATGTTTCAACATGTATTTGTGTGTATGTTGTTGTGGGTGAGGGTGGGGGGGGGGTGTTGCGTGTGTGTGTCACTCTCTTTTCCCTCCCCCCTCCCCTGTGTCGTAGGTGCAGTACTCACCGTGGTGGTCGCCGCCGTCGGTCATGCTCCTAGTAGAGGAGCAGGAAGAGAATGGCAGGTACAATTTGGAGTTCCGGCTCCATGGCGCCCTGGTTCCTCGTGGGGTGTGTAGAGGTGAGCGTTTTCCCTTCCAAGTCCTGTTTCCGCCGTGTTTTTGTTCGCGCTGAATCCACTCCGGAAAAGGTGGCGGATTGGCCTCTCATAATGGTGTAGGCGGTACATTGTCTTCCGCCTGTCTGTTGGCGGTGACCACCATGCTGTTTGTTTGTACCGCTGTGGCGGTCGGAGTGTTAAAGTGGCTGTTTATGTTTTGCGGTTTCCGCCACAGTCATAATTCCATTTTTTTTACAGCCGGCCTGTTGGCGTCTTACCGCCGCTTTAACACCGTCCGCCAGGGTTGTAATGAGGGCCAGTGTCAGCTGCATCCAATGCTCAGCTGATATTTACACTGGAGATAGGTTTGCACTCAAGCACCACCTCACTGCGTCTTTTTTGGTATGCTTCCAGGTCTTTGATAAGCTGTTCTGTCCATATGTATTATTAATGGGCACTGCCAAGCAAAACACACTGTTACAAGTAGTCTAAAACCAGGTTGGGTTAAGTTACTCATGAAATGGGGTCATTGACGTCCATGCTGCCTTATCCTTTCCACCTCCTTGATTCCCCAAAACAGTCCACAATGTAAGGAAACATAAAAAGTATGAGTATTTTAGGTTTTGAGTCACTCTATGGTGCCCATCAGCAATCCAACTAAAACAGAAAGCAAACAACTTTCATAAATGGATGCTAAACAAGACAAAGCAAATTCGCAAAGGAGAGAGATGAAGTAATGACTTGGCCCAAGGGAGAGTAAATTAGGAAAAGTTGTGAAAGCATGTTAAAGCAGTACAATTATTTTTTTCAGCAGTTTAAACAACTCCATGCGTCTTCATCTCTGCATGACACAGACAGTACCTCATACTGTACTTTTTGATTGGCTGGCAAATCAGTGAGCTGCACTTGCTACACACACAAATATGTGTTAGTGAGCATATAACACCGATCAACACCCTTAAAGATCACAACAGCATCAATGGCATAGCACATAATGTGTTCACTTCTTACTTTTTGCATCAGTCGCTGCTGGTCAAATAAGGCAATTACTTGTCTATGAGCCTATAGCAAGGTGTCGACCAATGTTTTTGTCCCCTACACTCTTCCACCTCTGTATGCAGCCTTCTAATGCCATCTTTAGCAACGTAGGAATCATCTACCACTATTTGGTGAATGCCACCAACATTCACCTTAAAAGGAGAATAAGGAGAGAAAATAGAGTAAAAGGTGCGAGTTAGACATTATCATTTATGGTGACCATATTAAATGGAGTCACTCCACACGTGTCAAACGTGCTCCTTGCTCATTGCGATCAAAAGCCCACAGTATACTTCATACACGAATACGGCGTTCTGCACTGTGCTCGACTTTTTACAATGAAACCTATTGTGTGAATCGTAATATTCATTAAAGATTTTTCTTGCCCCCATACTTCATCAAATTAAAATACTAACGACACCCAGCTTGCATTGACCCTGTCACAAGAGCCCATTTGAATAGTTATGGTGGAGTTAGCACAGAAGCAACTGAATAACTTGAACCCTGCTGTCTTTATGAATTTGGGGTTGCTTGTGTGGGGTATATCTTGAAATCAAATATTGTGACTAACAGAATGACGAATTGTACTCCATTTTAGTCATGCAGAAGAATTCCTAGAACTTTGCGTAATTCGGCCAGAATAACTGAATTTCTTGTTTGCTACTAAGACGTCGAATTGAATAGAAAAAATCCCCAGCACTCAAGTGGGCGTCAGTACATTAACAAAGTCCCCCTTTATGGTATTAAAATAAGACAAATATTAAATGTTGCATGTGTCGCAGTGGCCTTTTGTAAAAAGAAACAATACCACAACAATCTAAATAGTATTTATTTCCACAAAATCGCCACTTGTGTGGTCATTTGACAAAATAAGATTTTCTTAATTAAGTATAAAATGCATTTGCGAGGAAAGAAACATAGTTTGTGGTTTAACTTTCCCGACAAAGAGATTTATATTCTCACAAATTCAGTTGGCACGCGGTAAGAAGCTAGACGAATACATACAATTTAAGCACGTTTTTCATTTTCACAATGCCCCTGTGTTCGCTGATTTCCCACTATTGATAACAGCAGCCAATTCTGTGGCAGAAAAAGCTCTCTTTTCAAGCAGATGAACTTTACTTTCTAATCAGAGCTCCTTTATCTGCACTTGGTTGCACTGCTGATGCCATGGTTGCTGGTCGCTTGTGAATTGCTTTTGAATATCACTGCTTTTCTCATTTCCCGAGCAAGAGAGTGAAGATTAGAAATGCTTCTTTGGAAACATAAAGCTGCATCCTTACAAGATCATTACATCTGGAATCCAGAGAAGGGTGGATATACTGGTACCTTCTGAACACTCAGGGGTTTTCTCTGCTTCAAACACAGTTAAGTCTGAGAAGTGTATTCCTCATGGATAAGGTCAAAAGCAAAGTGTTAGACCTATCAGCTCTTGGTGTGGTTTCCCCCTTCTTTTTGCTTCCCACCTCCTGTTTTTGATCCTGTGCAGAATTTCGTTTTTTGCTGGCTTTAGGACTTTGGGCACTCTACCACTGTTGACCAATGCTAGAGTGCCACCACTCTCTGTCTAAATTGTATTGGTGATTGATTTATCCATGATTGGTATACTTGATTTACTAGTAAGTCCCTAGTATAGTGCATCATGTGTGCCCAGGGCCTGTAAATCAAATGGAGCTAGTAGGCCTGCAGCACTGATTGTGCCACCCGCATGAATAGCCCTATAAACATGTCTTAGACCTGCCACTGCAGTGTGTGTGTGTGGGCAGTTTTAAACTGCCATTTCGACCTGGCAAGTGCACCCATTTGCCAGTCCAAGCCGTCCTGTATATTCTATGTAATTCACCCCTTAAGTAGGCCCAAGGCAGCCCCTTGTGCAGGGTGCAATGTATTTAAAAGGTAGGACATGTACTGTTGTGTTTTACATGACCTGTCTCTCCATAGGGTAACATGGGGATTGCCTTGAAATACCTCTAAAGTGTAATTTCCCATTGGGAGCAGATAGAGATATGGGCCCATATTTATACTTTTTTCGCATCACATTTGCGCTGCTTTTTGACGCAAAAATGGTGCAAACTTTCAAAATACAATTGTATTTTGAAAGTTTGTGCCGCTTTTGCATCAAAAAATTACGCCAATGCAGCGCTAAAAAGGTATAAATATAGGCCTTGGAGTTTGGGGTCTCTGAGCAATTTAAAAATAAATCTTTTGGTGAAGTTGGTTTTTGAACTGAAGGTTTGAAAATGCCACTTTTAGAAAGTGGACATTTTCTTGCTGAACCATTCAGTCCCTCTGCCTGCCTGTGGACTACACGTCTGGGTAAGTATGACATTTGGGGTGGTTTTGCATACACTCTAGACAGTCACACAAAGGGAGATGAGGTGTGCTCTGGTCATGGCCTATCATCAGGCTGATGGTCTTCCTAAGCTAGAATGGTGGGAGGAGCTAATACTTGCATCTGAATAGGGCTTAGCCTGTCCTTACACAAAGCAGTCTCCAACCCCTTGGATGTGTCTGGAGCCAAGGCAGGGAATGGTAGTGTCTTGTGCACTACAACGACTTCTCTTTGAGGTTTGCCTACTTTAAAGACAGAAATGAGTATAGGTACCGGACCGCTGACACCACATAGTTAAAACACCTCAGGAGCAAGGACATTCTGGAAGGAAGAAGAGCTGAATGCTGTGGGAGGGACTGCCACTCTGCCTGTTGCTCTGCTGTGCTGGCCTGCTGCTTGCTGCTTCTGTTCTCGGAGTGAAGGGACTGACCTGTGCTTTATACATCCTGCTTTTGAAGGGTCTCCAAGGGCTTGAGCTGAGCTTGCCTCCTGTTAAGAAGTCGCAATGCCATCAAAGACTTCACCTGCCAGTGCCTGGGCTCTCTAGCTGAGAGTTCTAACTTGCCAAATGGTGCCAAATCCAGTTCCTGGGCACTTGCAAGTGAGATCTGGTGCAAATAAGAGAAACTAAGCACATCAACTCCAGAGCGACTTCAGAACCGGTGCTGCTCTCAGACTCCCTGCTGCTGCCTGCGCGGGAACCATGGTCCATGCTGAGTGTAACGTCTGCGACCAGCAACACAGACCCGACACCGCTGCAGCACTTCCCAAGTCCCACCACAGGATGAGTCCTGAGTGTTGTGTCACTGACGTCCGTGACACCCGACTCAGACTCCACTGCAGCTCCTGTGACCCCATGGTCGGATTGCAATACTACAAAGTTGATGCCTCGCATCTTGATCTGCTATACTCATCGATCCCACCTTGTCGTAAGGAACCGATGCCTCGCAACTGACGTCGCATCACCTCCCCTGCTACCATAAGTAACCAACGCCTCACTTCCTCAGTAGTGGTAAGGAACAGATGCTGCACTTGCTCCAGTGGCACCTTTACTCCCCAACTCCGGGCAGCATCTTTGTTTCCTCACCGTTTTCAAGGTACTATACCCAAGGTCCGTGTGCCTCCATGACAGGCCCGCACTCCCTCAAAAGTGGCACCGGACTGCTGGAAGCAACTCCATCAAGACGTCGAGATTGCCCCAGTTGCAGGTATTGTGCTTCTAAGTGCTATACAGAGATTTAATCTTTTGAAAATTCATATCTTTAGTTGTGTATTTTGGATTTCTGTCATAATGGTCTTGTTTTACTCAGATAAACATTGGCTATGTTTCTAAACTGGTGTGGAGTACTGTGTGTGTACATATACTTTACGCATTGCCTTTCAGATAAGCCTAACTGCTTAAGCCAAGCAACCAAGTGGGTGAGCAGGAGATACGTTAGCTATGTGCCTCTCTTTCCCTGACTAGAGTGAGGGTCCCTACTTGGACATGGTGCAAAACAGTTCCAACTAGAATCCTCATTTCTAACACAAAGAAATATAAGGCTGTGGCATTATTATGAAGTTGACAAATCCTTCTTTTTAAGGAATTAATACTTAATACTTAATTTTTTGTATGTTTAAAGTTCAAAGTGTATTGATTGATCAAAATAAACAATTTCATCTTCACACACTGCAAAACAAAAATCACATATAGATCCAATGTATAAAAAACACAATTTTTGAAAATACAACAAAATATCAGATTAGATATTATCACTGAGCTGATAATGTTGATGTAGACTTTCTTTAAAATCCCTAATATAGGGAAAACAATATTCCACATAAAAGGTGTGCAATATGGTCATCGGATAAAATCAAATCAAAATTACAGTACTTCTCTAGGCTTCAGACTAGTGCCAACAGTTCTTTGTGCCTGATAGTCCAAGCTGCATGTAAAAATTTGGATACTGCTATCACTAACATCAGTGAGGGATCGCTCTTACATATTCTATAGATAGACTTATGCTCAGCTAAGGATACGGTTTTACAAAGGGGCACTATCTATCTTCGTCTGGGAGCAGAATATCTAGGGCAAAAGATAATCATATGCTCTGCTGATTCTTCAGCCAGATGACAGAGTTTAAACTTTTTGTCTCCCTCTATCGAAGAGATCCAACCTGCAGTAAAAAGAGCTGTAGGCAACGTGCCATAACTGAATTGTAAAAAAACAGTGAACGTGCACAAGTAAGCCTAATCACATCCAGGAAGGGCTCTATATAGGGTTCACACTTGTGCTGGAGAAAATCTCTGTCACCAGACTGAACATTTTAAAGCGAAACAGTCTCCCAAAATGTTCACTTTGCAATATGCACGACATTTGATGGTATTGTTTCTGGAGTAGCCCACAATTCTTTGAGATCTAGCATTGCCCAAGTGGAAATCAGGTTTCTCACCCATCCTACTTTCTCTGCCGCTTGAGAACATCTTAAAATATCACAAAGGCCAGCCCTGTAATTGTGCAATTCATTCAATCTCCAGATACAAATCCAATTAAGCAGAGTTTTTAAAACTGCCACAACTAGTACTGAATGTAATCGTAGATCGAACCTGAGCGAGATCAAAGGGGTACCCCTCCCCAACCCTGTGATATTCCTAAGAAAGTTGTTTTCCTTTACAGCAAGAGCTTTTAAATTGCTACGGCCCCACAGCTTGGCCCCGTAAAGGGCTGCTCCCCTCGTCTGCATTTTATGGATATCTATAGCAGGGCTTACTGGGAAATACTGTACTTTATTTGCCCTCCTAACTATTGCGGCCCCTCTAGAACTGACGGCAGGAGAACTTTTCATTATTTGAGCTCACCAGGCACCTGAGTCCACTAGTCTTATTCCTAAACAATCAAATTCATTGACCCTTTCTAAAGTTTCAGTAGCCAAGGTCACATTGGCTTTCACATTCCTTCTCCTAGTGTATATTATCAGCTTAGTCTTCATTGCTTTTATCTCTAGCCCAAAATCCTTAAAAAATTCACAAAAATTATCTAATAAGTTCTGGAGATCCCTCCTGTTCTTGGCAAGTACAAGAGTGTCTTCTACGTAAACAAGGCCTGGTATTTTTTGCCCAGATAGAGTGGGACAGTCATTGACACACCTATTGTCATTAACCAATTGTTAATATAGGAAAGAGAGTGGGTGTCAAGATACATCCTTGAGGAACTCCCCTCTCAACCCTTAATGGATCAGTTAACTCCCCCTTATTACCATACCTAATACACCCAAAAGTGTCCTTAAGCAGACGGACAATTAAGTCAAGCAAGTCTAACAGAAGCCCCATCTCTTGCAGTGTTCTCCATAACCTCTTTCTCAGGACTAGGTTGAAGGCTGCACCAACATGTATGAAAGCCACAAACAGATCCCCCCCCCACCTATGTCTACGGTCTTCCATTTGGTCAACAGGACTCAAAGAACCTGATCAATAGCACTAGTCGCTGGCCTGAAGCCTGCCTGCAGGCTTGAAATGGCGACTTTCCTCAATTCATTCCAATAACTGGTCCAAAGTCTGCTTACAGAAAATTTTCTGAAGAATGTCTAGCAGACTAATTGGCCGGACACTGGGGTTTCATTTTTTTTAAAGATCAGCACTATTTCCACCCCCTTCCACGTAGGTGGAACCAGAGCTCCAGCTACAACCGCATTACAGACAGTATTTATATAAGGGTCCCAAATGTTTATGTTAGATTTATAAAGGTCCCTTTGGTAGTTTGTCAAGACCTAGGGCCGTGCCCAACTTAAGGGAGTTAACAGCTGATAGAGTTTCAGCAATGGTAAATTCCAGGGTGGCTGTAGCTTCCTTTCTGGATGAGTAGGCCTCCTGGTTCTGTGACTCCTCAGAAATTGAAAAAAGGGAGCTGAAATGTGACATCAATTCACCTAGAAATATTGAGGATCCAGAAGGTGATAGTGTATCCCCGTGACAGTTGTTTACCAAAATCTGGTCATTTCTTCTAGCTGCCTCAAGTAAGTTATCCCAGCATTCATTCTCCCACTGTCGCCTGACCCGGATTGGTTCCTGCCTATAATCTGCTCTGGTTGACCTGATCTTGTTTCTGACACCTCCTTTAATTGCCTTCAACAGGATGGTCTTAGCTTCTCCACACCTTTTGGTGAACCACCTGCTTTTAGATTTAGGCCCTGTTTTCCCTATTTTATCAGACACAAAAAGAGTACCAAGAAAGTCGTAGAAGGTCAAATGCTCTTCAATCATCCTCCTCTAATCCCACCAAAATGAGGCCATGACTTCCATGTGTTTGGCTAGTGTCTGGTATAAGATGACAATAATAGCTAGGGTGCATTCTACATCTTCCCATTTAACACTCCTCCTGTTATTAGTCAACTTCAGTTGCTGGGCATAACCATTTAGGACTCCAGCATCGGTACAGGGGAAAAAATAGCAAATGGTTGGTATAAGGGGGTTGTGATCACTCTCTTCATTGGCCCATACTTCCATATCTTCCATATATTCCCAAAGTCGGACAACATGGAGTATATAATCAATACAGCTCTCACAACTCCCTTTTTAGAATATGGGGGCCAAGTGGGCATCCGAGCACGAGTGCCAGTTACAGGCCTGGAGCCCATGTGTCAGAGTAATGTCCACTAACTGCAGCGCTACTCTCATTAACTTGCGCTTACTGGACATGGATAGTTCAGGTATTCCCCAAAGTCTGTCCTCATCCACACAAAGTTCCTGGGCTACTGAACAGCGCTCAAAAGTGGTATTAAAATCCCCTACCACTATCAGATAATGGACTCCCTTGAACTCAGCAAGGAAATTGTCCAAATGACACAATGTTGTTGATTAATCAGTAACACAGTGACTTCTTTGTTAATTTTCAAGACTAGACCCAGCAGATCATCTGAACACAGATCCAGTTCGGTCACTTGCAATTTAAGGGACCCATTGATCCAGATTAGTAACCCTCCCAAGGCCCTCCCAGCTGTTGTCCTGTGTGCAGGCACCCAGTAACGTTTAAAACCAGACCTATACTTGGGTTCCAAAGCCCATTTTTCCTGAAAGGTACAGATCTGGTGTTTGTCAATAAAATCCCCCCACTCCTGGTTTGCTAGCTTCAGCCCAATTCCTGCTACATTTCAGCTAAGTAGTTTCATCATATGTGATTGGTTATTTGGCAACCTAGTTGGAAGAATATCCTTTAAATTCACACAAGGTGGTCCCAAAGGTAAAGGATGAATTGGATGAAGTGGGGGCAACGGATGGGATTCCTGCACCTCGGCAAGAAGAAAAGTAATACCATTTTGGATCTCCGTATACAGCCTCCCACCAGTGGAGGTAGGGCGATGGAGGGTAAGATGGAATAACCTGAGACCCTGTACAACTTGGCTGTTCACCACTCGGCGTCAGCCATCTCTGACAGGAAGCAACAGCACATATAATGACACTTCTCTTGATAACTTGGATCGTTTTGTTGTCTCGACATGTAATAGTTTGATAGTAGCCCTGCTGATCCTCGAGGGGCTGAACAAAACCTGGTCTGGAGTAAAATGCTGCCAATGGTTGCAGAAACATGCCCTTGTGCTTTGGACCCACCTTGTAGTAGTTTATAAAAAGCTGCTTGATCCTCATGGGAGAGTCAAATTTAATAAGGATGCACTCTCCCTCACATTGCTTGGGCAATGTGCCCACCCATTCCACCCTCCTCACCATAAGTATAGTTGATGTTAAATGATAAGGAAGGTCTGCATTAACAGGTAGCCAATGGAGCATCTTGTTTTTCAATTCCATAAAGGATTCTGTTGCACTTGGATGCAAACTGGGTACACTGACCAATACCACCATCAAGGGGCTTGATTGTGGAGGTAGGGTAGGTATACAAAGTCCTAGTTTCCTACTGCCATTCACCCTAGTGCCCTTATGCTTTACACCACTCTGTTGGTTCGTTCCCCCTGAATTCAGCTCATTATGGGTAGGATCAGAATCACTCAAGGTGCCAACCTGAAGGTCTGAACCACCCGAGTTCACACTGGGTATGGGAACATTTACATAAGGCTCTATATCATTGCTAAGTAATACTGAAGCCAACTCTGAACATGGCAGAGAGGACACAGGAAGTGATAGGTGAGCCGGTGCAGTAAGTAACAAAGCAGGTGCTCGATAGGGTACAAACTTTAACACAGGTTCATGTTTCAATAATTTGGCATGGTCCCCCGATGCCTCCTCGACAACAGAAAGTTGATCTAAAACAGTTATGTCTTTTCTCAAGCTCCTCAGAAAATGTTTCTATAAGTGGGGAAAGTGTACCTTCAGGACAGACCTTATCATCCCCATTTGCAATTTGTTGGTGAATGTCTCTTATTATACGTGGGAGTTGGGTCTTTGTGCTTTTTTTCACCCTTTTCCTCTTTGCCTTCGTATCCATACTGACAGGCTGCTGGACTGTTAAATCAGCCTATTTTCCTGTGAATGCTTCAGGAACAGAAGGAGGGGGTCCCTGCTGCAAATTTTCCTGGATGATGGGTTGAGACAAGGTAGGAACCTTGCTGGGGGCGTATGGGCAGGAACCAAAATTGAAAGGAGCCTCTCAGCTGACTCAATCTCTTTGTCCAATGCACTGACCGCCTTCTGTAAAATCACATCCAATGTGTTGTTGGCCATTAGTTTATCAGCCGGTGCTACCGGGTTGAACTTCCCCATTTTAACCAAACAAACTTCCAATTCGCAGGCCAGTAAGATCTTCTACCATAGCCAGCCCCATCCCAAAAGGGAAGATAGTTTTAACAAAGCTTGAGCTGTGTTTAAAGTCACTTATTGCAACAACCTAGCTGAGTGCGGATGAAAGGGGGTGACCCAGCCTCCACCTTGGGAGTGCTGGGGGTTGTGGTCCCTCTCAGCCCTTACGAACAAGCAGTGAACAAATGGTGCCCTGCACCACGGGTCAGGCGCACTATTTTTATAGCACCTCCGGGTGCTCAGGATGCAATCAGGGCCTCCACCACCGAAGATACTGGGCGTTGGAGCCCCTCTCCGTCCCCACGAACAAGCAATGAACAAACTGTGTCCCATATGTTAGAAAACACATTTTGGATCTCATTTTCTGGAATGGTTAATGTTGTTCTACGAGTACACGACAAGTAGGGTCATTATCTGTAGGCAAATGACAGAGGTAGGGACAGAGACAAGTCAGAGTTGCCCTCTAATGCTAGACTGTTCACACTGGAAGTATAACCTCTAGCATGCATCTTAAAGCCCAAATACATGGAAAGTGGCATTAAGATGGCTTGCAGAAATCATGTCCCAGATTACAAGTTTGGCCTTTACTCGGCACAGAATTACAACACACAGCGATAATAACACCGTGGCCCACCAGTTGCCTCTATGGCTGCTTTTCTCCTGTTGGAGGTGAGGATGCACTGTATGGAAGCACCCCTGCTGCAGGTGCTACCACAGCTTTCATCACGCCAGCTGCTGCCATAGCCTCTCTCACCCCAGCTGCTTCCACCTTTATCACCCTGCCACCTCAAACACTGCTATTAATGCTGCTAGCTCTGTGGTCTCAACTGCTGCTCCTCCACCTCCACCACACCTGAAACTGTTGCTGCTTCCATCCCCACTAATCCTCCTCCACTGTCCATCACTTTATGAGAAGAAAGATGGAGTGGTGCCATCACCATCAAATGGTCACCAGTGGGGAGCATGACCATATCAGTTAGGCAGCTGCGATAGAGAGAGCTGGCCATTTAAGAACAGCATGCCTCCCTACGTGTGGCCTCCAGAAAGGCATCCTTGTCTTAGGAACACTCCCCGTGGTCAAAGGCTACGCTCTTGGACTGGTGTAAGCACAATGGCAGTAAGCGAGTTAAGCACTCCCCTTCAAAATCCTACAGCAGGGGTAACAAGGTACCCCTCTAGTGTTGGACCTGGCCCTTATATAGGGTCATTCCCCAGACTTTTTGCTTTTTGCCTCCTTATGTTTCTGACCTTTGTTGGATGACGTTTTGACTCGGAGCACTTTTTCACTGCTAACCAGTGCTAAAGTGCATATGCTCTCCCTAACAAAATTGGTATGATTGGATTATACCTAATTGGCATATTTAATTTACGTATAATTCCCTTGTAAAGTGGTATCCCTATACCCAGGGCCTGTAAATTAAATGCTTCTAGTGGGCCTGCAGCGCTGCTTGCGCCACCCACTGAAGTCGCCTGTCAAACCTATCCAAGGCCTGCTAGCGCAGAGCCTGTGTGCGCAGTTTTCTGCCACAGGGGCCTGGCATCTAAATTTAATTGCCAGGCCCAGAACTCCCCTTTTACTACATGTAAGTCACCCCTAAGATACGCCCTAGCTAGCCCTTTGGGCAGGGTGCCATGTATGTAGAAGGCAGGACATGTGCCATGTTGTGTGGCCTGTCCTAGTAGTGACAAACAGCCTAACTTGGTGTCTCACTGCTGTGAGTGCTGCCTCCTCATAGGATTGCATTGGAAATGCCCTGCCTTATGTGTAAGGGGTATTGTCTGATTTATGAGGGGTAGCGTAGGCATGTTTGGTATGGTTGTGATAGTGGTGAGAAATGCTGCTTACTGGTGTAGGTGTATTGTTTATTACTGTCACAGAAATGCCACTTCTAGAACATGCACATTTACCTGTGCTTTGACTTTGGTGTTTTGCAGCTTGCCTCCAATCCACGTGTGGGCAGACTGACAGTTGGAGCTTTGTGCATACTTCTCAGACTGTCTGAACACAGGGAGGGTGGAGGTGTCACAGAGGTGCATCTACATATTGTAAAGCCTTCCTGGGCTGAGAGAAGGGAGAGGCGGGGCACACCTGCATTTGTAAAGTCTGCGCCCTTGCCTCACACAATAGGGTTGTTTACCCCCCACTGATGTTTGGAGCCTGTGCTGAAGGAGAGAAAGGGCACTCCCAGAACCAGTTGTAACTGGTTGGAACCCCCTCTCCTGGCCATTGTAAAACACACTGTAAACCTAGTATAAGTACAGGGGAATGTTCCCCACAATTTAGACATCATTGGACATCACTTTGAACTCCAGGAACCTTACCTGGAGCTGGACGCAGGACGCTGTTGAGAGGACTCACCAGGATCACCTTGGACTGCTGCTGCTGTGCTGACCTGTGACCTGCTTGGTCACTAGGAGAAACTACTGCTGCTGGCATCCCCTTGTGTGCTAGTCTGTAGCTGGGCTCGCCAGCCCTGCACCCCTCTGTAGTCTCCAGAGGCAGGGTGCTGTGGCCCCTGACCTCTGTAACCTTTTTCCAGCACGAGAAGTGCTGCTGTGGCTACATAACGCTTCAAGAGCACTCCTTTGTGACTATTAAGTGCTTCTCAAAAGCGCGTTTTGCCTGCTGAAGAAAATCACTGCCGCAGCCCGGGCTGTAGATTTTGCCTTAGCGCTTTGAAAAGCACTTTGTTTAGGTCCTCGAATCACTGCCGCAACCCGGGCTTTGGATTTTTGTTTAGCGCGAGGTCTGCGCTATTTCTAGTGCCCCCGGGGCACAAGGTGAAGCCAAGTGGAGCAAGCGTGCTCCTGTCGGTGCACCAGGGGCACGGTCCGCTTTCGGAGCACCCCAGGGGCACCAGCCGCCTCCGATTCACCAAGAATCACCGTGGCAGCCCAGGAACAGCTGAGGACACTCGCGCATCACGTCGGGTGCGGGCGAGTGCCTTCTTGGGCCCCAGAGCGGTCCGAGCTTCAAAGAAGCCACATCGCAGGACTCAGGAAAGGTGTGGGGAGCGCCCCATTCCCCAGTCTCTGCAGTAGGAACGGGACGCTCCTGTTCCTTTTCCTTTTCTTCCTTTTTGGCAGCTGCACCGTGGACAAGGGTGGCTGCCTATCCCTAGGCAGGACACAGGGCAGAAAGGGAGTTCCCTTTCCCCCCGTCACTGCCCTAGGGGCGCGATCGCCCCAACTACTTGATTCTTGTGTGGCTTTTGGGCCCGCCCCTTTCGGAGAGGGCCATTATAGGCCTGGGGGGCCCCACAAGGATCATGGGTCCCCAGAGGGGCCAGCCTCAAACACCGCAGAGAGGGCGCCTTCTGCCCCTCTCCCCAGGAGTATCACGTGGCCCCTGTGAGTGCACAGGAGCGCCGGGGGCCCCCCATACTACTCTTTCCAGACACTAGGAGTGCCTTTATCTCAAAGACAGGTACTCTTTTTGCGTAACCTATGATTTCCCAATGTCCCAGCAATGGGCATGATGGATGTATGTTTTTCATGACCTTACATATATGTGCTAACGTTCCTTTTATGGGCATGACATGCTGATATGTATTTTCTATGACTTGTGATATGTTTTCTAATGTTCCTTCTATGGGTATTTAGGAGTTATTCATGACAAGTGCATAGAATTCCTACTGTAATTCCTGACTACTGCTTATGTTGCAGAATCCTGAGTACTTACGTGTTCTAATGTGACAGCTGCGTATTCTCGCAGAGTATTAGTAACATGTGTAACGGTCTGACAACTGCTAAGGTAGCAGGGAATTACTTCCGTGTAATGTTGGTCTAATTATGTTTTGTGCAATACAGATTATTTTTACATAGCTCAGTGTTGTGTTTACTCTGTGGTATACATTTTGCGTCACGTGTGTTGTGTGTGTTGTGCAAATGCTTTACACATTGCCTCTGGGATAGGCCTGACTGCTTGTGCCAAGCTGCCAAGGTGGTGAGCAGGGGTTATCTTGGACGTGTAACTCCCTTGCCCTGACAAGAGTGGGTAGGTTCTGCCTGGCTGAGGTGCATAACCTAGCCAACCAGAAACCCCATTTCTAACATCTAGAAACATGTGTTCCTTGATGGAGAGAAAGAGTGCAACACAGATGGTGACTGGGAGAATGCTATTGGCAATTTGGGATTTTTCAAAGCATGCAGTGCGAGGGCACCAAGCCATGATTTCTCCCGACAAGGAGCAGTCAAGCCTCCTGGAGTAGATGGTGACTCTGAGAACTCCCCTAAGTCACTTATCATTCCAAGGCAGTAGCAGCAACACTACTTAAATTATGTATGGTGTTTTACGTATTTTACATTGCTTGCAATTAATTGCCACTGGGTTTGAGGGGTCAGGTGCTAATTACAGACATTTTGGTAAGATAAAATGGACTTTGAGTTACCACCTTTTTTAGTATGCAATTTTATTTGATATAAGAAAGCCATGCACTACATTCACTTGGAAATGTATCACACTGTTTCAGGCATTGTATTTTTTAATTGGAAAAAATCACATTGGGACATTTAGGCGATTTTATCCTGCAGAACAAGTGGTAAAACCACATTCTCATGAGTGCTATACTTATACATAAAAATACATTTGCTTCTGTAAGTGTGTAGCCTAATGATCAACATATCATTAAGGCTGGAAGATTAAAACTTAAAACATTGCTCGGCTCCAGTCAATATTTAAAAATAAAGGGGCCAAATCTAGCACTTTTCCACTTAGGAGATTGCTCTGCCTGAAAGTTCTGAGTTAGGTGCACTTCTACTTATGTGAGTGAGTGACTGATACATTAGATGGTAAGAAATAATTCTTCACGGACTTCGATAAATAACAGGGTAGTCTGATGAATTTAAGGGTCAGATTCTGTGAGAAAGAGAAGTATACCTATAATATGACAGCCCAGCTGTAGTGGATGACAAGGGGAGGGCATACAGAGGGGGGACTAATCGACAGTAGCTGTAGCTCAAAGGGGATGAGAGCTCCTTCTGCAGGGAAGGAGGTGACTGAGTAGTTCAGGACAGAAGTGCCGAAGTTGAAGTTGGAATTAGGGAATGCATCTTGCCACATGGTCCCCATTTGGGCACTTGAACGTTTTCAGAAGGTGGCTGAGAATATAAACGTGGTCCTCTCCATGTAATAAGGAGTTGAACGCACATGGTTGTTAGATGTAAGGGTGCCAAGATTATTGAAGAGTGCTTGTGAAGGTATTTAAAAAAATAATAATAATGAGTGTTCATGTATTCTGCATAAGGGGTTTGTGTAGAAAATAATACCATAGAAAAAGAATGTACGCATTTGAAAATGTGATTACGATGAGTGACCGCCAATGTTCACAAAGTGTACTTATTAATAGTCTAATACTGTGAAATGTTGAATATATGTTTGACTAATGTAGTAATATGTCATATTAAGGGTTCTGCATTACGTACTAGTTTTATTAATTGTAGGCCTTAGCTTAACGAAGGTCTTGGCCTACTTGCCAGGCCTCATGTCAAAGCTGTATTTCTTAATAAATGGCTGTCCTAGAGAATTAAACTGTGATTTTCCATTGCACTGTTTAAATGTGCTCATCACTGAAAGTTTCTCTTGAGAACCGACTGCTAGAAGATGCTGTTCTTGCTAATGTAACATTTTGGGTGTAATGTGTGTGAGACGGACTTTCTCAGGAGGAAAACATTAGAGATACTGACTGGAGTAGAAGCTGCAACAATACTGTTACCTGACAAGCCGGATGAAGAGGACATTGCAGGACAACCAATCAATGACATGTGAACGGAGTAATGGTAGAATTCATAGATTTGGAGTTTTAGTTTTATTGGACAAAGTATGAACATGTGATTAATTGACCAATAGGGATTTGGAAAAGAGTTTACTAGTTTTGATTTAACAAGACTGCACTGAGAGGAGGCAGCACATTGCCCATTTTCTTGCTGGCCGAAAGGTCAATATTTTCTTGTGCATCTTGACAAGAGACATGCTTAACTTTAATGCTTAAAGACTTTGCATTTTCTGAACTTTGATGCTGAATCCCGATGCCTTGCTGATCGACTGATGTCCTGAAGACGAAGACTGACACTGCTTGCTGATTCACATTGAGGATAGGTATTATGAATTAGACTATTGATTTTCATGCATATTTGCTTTTCCTTTCTAGGTACCAACTGCACTGTTTTGATAGAGCCATAGTTAGATGTTTTTCCAAATTGGTGTTATTAAATTGTTTTGCATGAAGCCCAACATGCTGATGCTAATTTGAGATTAGTTAAGGATCTTTACCAATGAAATTGGGCTAATAGGGAATAATGCTTGTTGAACTTCTCTGCTGAATTTGAATGTATGTAATCACTCTTACGCAGTTGATTTGGTATTAATTTGTACCATACCTTAGGATTTGTTATAGTTCAAGCTTTGATTAGATTAAGTTTCTTCTGCCGCTTTGGACAGCCAGCATTGTTTCTGTATGTGTTTCATTTGCTTTTGAGATTAATCTACATAACCTTAGCATTATATAGGTAAATACATTTTCTAACTTTTACTAAAATGTGTGGTTATTCATGACAGAAAGGTCATGGTGCGTGACAATTACTGACTCTATTGATTATTAATGTTATTGATTATTGTTGATTATTGATATTGTGCAAGGGTTATTGATTATTGATTTGCATATACTGGAGTTATGGTAAGAACATCTTAATTGCGAGTCAAAATGTTCATCGACCCATTCGCTTCCCCTTGTAAGTTTACTAATTAAGGTCAGATGCGGTAGCAGAGATCGTAGCAGAGGTAATGGCTAGTCTCCTTAAGAGCTTATCAAAGAAATCCGGTACAGGATAACAGGGGTTAACAGTGTTGGTAAAGAGAGGTGAAGGTTTCTCTCTTTAAGAGCCCATCATAGATGACCAGATATAGTAACAGAGGTGAAGGTTCATTGTTATTGAGATTTTTGATTTTAGTTTTTAATGATGCTAATTGGAGAGAAAATGTTCCCTTAGGCCTAGAAATGACTTTCCCAGAATCCTGGATCCTGCTAATGGTTGTTTGAGGACTTTCTCGGAGTTCTAGTGACAGTGTGAATAAAGTAGGTTGCGCTTTCACAGCTTATGCAAATTGCTGGTGAATTGTGAGGTTTGTGAGGTTCAGAAAGTTTGCGTACTCCAAATGAAGTAGTAGAAGGAGTGTGCATACTCCGCAGTGTGACAGTAGGGACGTCGTCGAACTTTACATGTGTGTGGCGCTATGTGTTTAAAAATTGTCCACGTGGTTGTTGATTTACAGACCCTGCGTGGTCTAAGACTCCGGAGTATATTGAAAAGTGTATGTTATGTTATGTTTTGTTATGAATATTTGTAAAGCGCATAGCTACCCAAAGGCCCCCCAGCACTATACGGAAATCTTCAAAGTCACAACCTTAGGGACCGGCAACTAAAACAGCCAGGTTTTCAATAGCTTCCGAAATGGAAGTTCATGACTGGTTTGTCGTAGATTCAGTGGTAAAGAGATCCACAGTTTAGATCCAAGATAGGCTAATGATCTTCCTCCCCATTTAGCTTTTTTAATTCGAGGAATGGATGCAAGGGCAGCAGAGGATGATCTAAGTTGTTTTGCAGGGACATGGAAGGAGGGTAAAGTTTTCAAAAGAAGTTGGCCTTTGCCTTATAGGGCTCTATGAATATAGCATAGAGATTTGAATTTTATCCTTTGCTCCATGGGGAGCCAAATGCAGAGAGGATAGAGCCGACCTGGCAGATTCATAGCTTGGTATTTTAAAGAGAAGACGGGCGGCAGCATTCTGAACCACCTGTAGTTTTCTCACCATATATTTTGGTGCTCCAAGAAACAAGGCATTTCCATAGCATTTTTTTTAATTTTCCTGAGCAGTCTAAGTAGACCAAAGCAGGAGGAGGACATTTTTGCCTGGTACTCCATAGTCAGCCAAGGGTCATACTCCTAAACTCTTGATGTTTACTTTGGGTGTGGGAAGGTCTCCTAATAGACGGTCAATAGGAAAGGCTGGGTTTGGGTTAGCCTGAGGACCCAAAAACATGACCTCAGTCTTTTCTCCATTCAGCTTCAGTTAAGAATCCAACATCCACTTGGATATCGCCCGAAGACAAGGAGTAAGTCAAGAATTGAAGGAGTTCTTGTCAGTGGAAAGGAGACCACAAGCTGAGTGTTGTCGGTCTAAGACACTAGAGAAAGACCAAAGGCTTCCACTACTTTAGCCAGTGGACTCATATACATGTGAAATAGCATAGGGCTCAAAGAGGAGCCCTGAGGCACTTCCCTAGCTATTCTTAAAGCAGCCGGAGTAAAAGGACTGGTCCAGCACTTGAAATGATTGTGCTTCCAAAAATGAGGAGAACCAGCATAGACTGTTTCCTGAAATTCCACTTTCCCTCATTCTTTGAAGTAGAATCCGGTGGTCAACCGTATCGAATGCGGCACTGAGATCTAATAGCACTATTGCTGATACCATGCCCTGATCCAAGGGTCTTATCTGTGTCGCAGGGCTGTGCCAATTGTGGGAACAAAGGTACAGTTTAGGGAAAGAACGCTGGTGCTGTGGCCTGGTTAGCAGGATCTCAGCACACTTTCAATCATAACTGGCATCAACAAAAGGCAAAAAGTTAGGGGGTAACCCTGCCAAGGGAGGCATTTCCTTACAGCTTTAAAGAGTTATTTTAGGGGAGATACATATATCACAACGAGTATAGGCGAGGCTACACTGCCAGAAGGTACACCAGCTTACATTGTAATGGAAGAGAAGGGTATCATGCCATGTCTTTGATTAAAGCAATAGTGCAGATTGACAGAGATGGATGGGAACTTTCCCACAAATGGGATGTTCAATTTGAGGGTTTTGGAGCATTTAAGGATGGTGCTATATGAATCGAAGCCCCTTCCGAGACCAATACAGTTTGAGGCATTAGCAATTTGGGAGTTAGTAGCTAGACAACAACAGAAATTCGAGAGGAGGATGAGAAAGGCAGAAAAGACTTTAGCAGAGGCTAGATGGGACAGTGCTCAGGGAGTTTGGAGGATGGAGACTTTGCACGGAATTAAGTTGTTTCCGGCAATTATGCAGGACAATGAGAAGGAAGGAGGGAAAGCTACTAGAAAGACTAACAAAAGTCAGTCCGAGAGTAGGGAGGCTAGAAAATCTTCAACAGAAGAGGAAGAATCAGATGATGATGAGTTTATTATGGAGGGATTGAGAAATCGCCCACCACCATACACAGCACATGAGAGCGGTCAAAGTGCCAGTGCTGATCCGACAGCTCCGATGCAGGTTAATGGGACAATGAGTCTGATGCAGGTCAATGCTAGCCTGACACAGAATGCGATGGAGAGTGGTCTTAATGTGCCTACTACTCCTGTAGTGCAAAATCAGGTGCATCCACCACAGGTTCAGAGAATTTATCCTGATGTGCCCATTATGCAAACAAATTCAAAGTTAATGGTGCCTACCAAACAGGTGTACCAGAGACCGATATTTATTCAGACAGAACCAACCCCACTTTTACTGCCCCAAGCGCAGCTGTAGGTAATGCTAAGATTCACTCCAGCAACAGGTACACAGTCAGATATGACTCCAATAACGAATCAGAATATGGTCGTTACTCTCCCACAAAGCGTAAGTGCCAAACCAACCACAGATGCTATATCACTATCTATTACTGTTGGTCCTGCCATACCCTTATTTGTACATAAGAAACCTACTGTAGGTGAACAGGGAGCAATGTCCCAGAGTATGATGAGGGGAGGACATAATGAAAATGTTCAGGTAGTCTCTCCTGTGGGAGAGACTTTTGACGGATCAAGATCATTGTTAGATCTCAGTCCATTTGCAGCACTTCCAGATACTATGGCAGGATCAAACGTCAGCCAGAGTTTGAAATTGTTGACATTGCAGACTCCGAATGCAGTTGCACAGCAGGTTCCATCAGTCCAAGCAAACACCATTTCATTGCAAGGTTGGACAGCTCAGCAGCTGACTGAATGGTTAGACAAGCTGAATACCCACAAGAGTGCTCCTAAGGGAAAGGAGTGTTTGAATTATGTTAGACTAAGCATGGAAGCGGGTGAACTCATTGAGGGAATTATGCGTGTGAACAGGTTAGAACCCTACACAGAGGCAGAGTTGAGATATTTGTGCCCGAAGATTACGAGGGAAGTGAGCAATGTGCATCAGAAATTAGCAGACCTGGCAGAGAAGTACAGCATAGAAATAGAGAAAAGGAAGCATTTAAAAAGGAGTTGCAGATTAGAATTTGAGGCTAAAGATTTTGAACACATGAGATCTGCCACAATGAAGGCACACCTTAAGGAATTACTTCAAAGTGCCCAGACCTGGGGAGCATTAGACAAGTGAGAAGGCAGATGGGTAAAGAAAAGAGACAAAGGAAACGGGATTCTGTGGAGCTGACTGCAAACGTGCAGCAGGATAAAGATCCAGTGACAATTGTACCAATGAGAGAGATTCCAGGGGGAAATTGTGTTTTTGTCTCTTGGAGCAGAAGTGACATTCTATTGTTTACAAATGTGTTGCAATGTTCTTGTCACTAGTTTCAGCTAGGCCTGGAACCTCGCCATCTCCTGAGTTCCAGGATTTACATTCTGGAGCCTGTGAGACGCTAAGGTTCCAGGAGGTGGACAGGTGGGAGGTGGAGATCGGTTGAGGATATACGGAGCACGGATCCTGTATGGGTTGGCTTTTACTTCAATAAATCTTCGTTCAATTTGCTTCTTTCGCATCAGCGCATCTTTATAACAAAAGGATTATCCAAGATTGAGAGAGAAGCCAGTAGAATGGTATCAGCAGAACAACAGGTTTGTGAAATGTGCCAAGTGCCTCTGGGAAGACTTGAGCACATTACTAGAAATAGTGGTGCCAGCTGATCTGTGAATTGAGTGTAAGAGGAGTGTAGATTGGCCAACAAACGAACCAGAGAGGGACAAAAATACAGGTGCACCATCTCCTGAGGTAATTAAATATTACTATAAGGTGATTGATTTTTTTTCATTAGAATTTCACCCAAGAATATTGATTGGCAGAGGATTGACAGGACAGCTCAGGAAGCAAAGGAGACAATACATGCATATTAGGAGAGATTGTTGCAGGTGTTCAAGCATTACAGTTGTACAGAGACAATTGAGGCAAGAGACATGATTCATATTGTGTTCAGATTTATGGAAGGGTTGAGCCCTGAAATTGGCCAGATGATTAAGAGTCATTTGATTTGCTGGCAAGTAAAGCCGATTGGTGAGGTGTTGCAGTATGCAAAATTCTGTAGTGATGAGATTGTGTTGAAGCAGAGAAAGTTGAAAGAAAAGGCAATGGTGATGCAGATTAAAGCAGCTCAAACAGGAATGCAAGGGAATTTTCCACAACAGTAACCGCAGCTGCAGCAGGGAAACATGATGTTTCAGCCCCAGATGCGAGGTAGAGATCGTAGAGGTATAATCTGAATCGTGGTCTAGATTTGGGTACTGTAGGAGTTCAGAATGATGTGCAGGGAATGAAGAAATTATTACCACGCCATGGTTGTGGAGTCGTTGGACACTGGAAAAGGGAGTGTCCAATGATGGTGCAGGAAGGTGTCATTCAGCAGAGTACTGACATCAATTAATTCCAGAACATGAGAGGGCCGAGAGTGAGAGGCCCTAATCAAAATTTTCAGAATAATGTGAATCAAGTGCAGAATTTGCAGCCCATGCAGCAGGTGCAAATCCCACGTGTACAAATGACGCAGTTGCAGCCAATACAACAGCAGATTCCCATGGTACCTAGACAGCAAATTCAAATACCTCAAGCCACAATGGAACAGCAACAGATGATGCTTTCTCAACAGGTCACAGGTCAGAGGCTTAACCAAAGTAGTAACACAATGCACCAATTCCCGTTACACAGTGACAATGGAATAAATGATGATAGGATGAGCAACAGCTCAGATGAGGAGCAGTGTGTGCTTGCATCTTCCTTAGAAGTAGATCAGAGAGGTCCCTATGTGAAGGGAAAGGTTATGGATCACAGAGTTTCATTCTTGGTTGTCACAGGAGCTACACGCTTTACAATGAGAAGTGCAGAAGTTCCAAATTTGCCCCTTTCAGGTAGAACAGTTCAGATTGTAGGAGTAGCGAATCAATATTTGACCAACCTGTTTACAGAACCGGTTCAGGTTAAAATTAGCAACTTTCAGGGATTGCACAAATTCGTAGTCTGTGATTCAAGTATGGTATCCCTACTAGGAAGAGACTTGCTGTGTAAAATAAAATTTTTGATTACTTGTTCAACTGATGGAATTGAGATTCAGACGAATAGTGATGATGAAGATGACCAAGCCCCAGAAATAGAAGGTGAAACTATGAATGAGGAATACTCTCTGATTTAATTTTTCCCGATGTTCACAGTGAAAGAGCTTCATCCTGATTTGCAGGGAATGGTTAAGGAGAAAGTGTGGGATTTGACAGGAAAAGAAGTAGGTCTGAAAATGGGAGTTGAGACAGTTAAAGTCACTGTGAAGCCGTATGCAGCTTTTCCTCAACTTCTGCAGCACCACATGCTACAAGATGTCCTTATGAATGTTGCCCAGATAATTGCAGACTTTGTAAAGCAAGGAGTTTTGAAGGAAGTATTGAGCAGTCCATGTAATTCACCAATAATGGGTTTGCAAAAGCCCTATGGGAAAGTTTGATTTGTCCAGGGTTTGGGAAAAATAAATGAGATTGTGGTCAAATGTTGTCCTGTGGTGCCAAATCCAGCTGTGATAATGTTTCACAGATTCCATGTGATGCTGAGTGGTTCACTGTCATTGATATGTTACAAGGCTTCTTTTCTGTGCCTCTTCATGAGGATAGCCAATTTCTCTTTTGTTTCAAATTTCTGGACCGAGTTTACTGTTGGTGCAGAATTCCTCAATGGTTTTCAGACTCACTTTCCATATTCAATCAGATCTTGAAGATGAATTTGCAGTAGTTGGAATTGCCTTTCCAATCAACCCTGGTGCAGTACATTGATGACTTTCAGATTGCGTCCAAAACAAGGGACGAGTGCAAGTATGATATGACCGCCCTGTTGAACCATTTGGGAAAGAATGGTTATAAAGTGTCTCCGCTTAAATTGCAATATTGTCAAAAAGTAGTGAAATACTTGAGTCACCAGATTGAGAAAGGATCAAGAAAGATATCCAGAGAAAGAATTCCAGCCATATTGCAGATAAATCCCCCGACCACACAGAGAAATGTGAGGATGTTTTCAGGGAGGTAGGCTACTGTCGCCAATGGATTCCAAAGTTTTAAGTCATTTCGAGACCATTGCAGAAGCTGACTCATAAGGAAGTCACTGATCCTATAGTGTTAGACCAGGCTGGAATGAAAGCATTCACTGAATTGAGAGAGAGTCTGTGCAAGGATCCAGCTTTGGGTATGCCTGATTACACAAAATCTTTCACATTGTTTTGTCATGAGCATGATGCATGTTCTTTGTCTGTCTTGACAAAGGTTCATGGAGGTGTAAACCGCCCAGTAGCATATTTTTCAGCTACTTTGGATCCAGTTGCAGCAGCCTTACCAGGTTGTTTGCGCACAGTTGCAGCAGTTGGTCAAAGCCCTACACAGTGTGAAGGCATTGTGATGGGACATCTCCTGACTATAATGGTCCCTCACTCTATTGAGATTCTACTTACAAGGACGAAAACCCAATATTTGACTGGTGCAAGGTTGATCTGATATGAAACAAGTATTCTAGGGTCACCAAATGTGTCATTGAAAAGATGTACAGTGCTGAACCCGGCAACTTTACTCCCAAATGAAAATGTTGAAATTGAAAAGATAGAAGATTTTGAGCATGAGTGTCTTGAAGTAACTGATTTGTGCACAAAACCGAGCTCTTACTTTAGAGACATCGATTGGAAGAAAATGACAAAATTATCTTTGTTGATGGCTCTTGTCTGAGAGACACTGCAGGGACACTGAGAGGAGGATATGCCGTGTGCACAATTACTGGTATTGTGGAAGCTTCTTGGCTTCGAGGAGTGTATTCTGCCCAAGTAGCGGAACTGGTAGCCATTACTAGAGTGTGCCATGTTTCTGCTCAGCTGAAAGGTACAATCTATATGGATAGCCAATATGGATTTGGAATAGTCCATGATTTTGGCCAGTTGTGGTCACAGAGAGGTTTCATGACCTCTTCTGGTTCACCAGTGAGAAATGGTGAAAGGGTTAAAGAACTGTTACATGCTATTCAAATGCTGGAAAAGATTGCCGTGCAGAAAAGCAGTGCACATCTGAAGTCGCAGGACTTTGTATCATTGGGAAATGGATATGCAGATCAAGTTGCAAGGTTTCGCGAATTGAACTGCATATCATTCAAGGATAAGTGGGAATTGTTCTCTGAAGAAGATGAAACATGTCCAAGTTTTGCATTGAAAGTAATTGACACCTTGGAGGAATTGAAAATGTTGCAGAATAATGTTGACAGGGAGGAAAAAACATTCATGGAGAAAAATGAAATGTGTGCAAAGAAAAAATGAATTGTGGGTTTCAGAAGAGGTTCAATTGGTTTTGCCAAATAGTCTGTTTTCTCAAATGGCAAGGTACTATCATGGTCAAGGACACATTGGGAGGGATGCCATAATTCGATTGTTTAAACATGATTGGTTTAACCCAAAGTTTAGACAGGTTGCTGAAGCAGTTTGCCATTGTTGTGTCGTTTGCCAACAATTAAACGTGGGGAAAGGGACAGTGGTTAATTTGAGCCACATTGGAAGAGCAGGAGGTCCATTCAGCAGAATGCAGATGGATTTTATTGAGATGCCTCTGTGTGCAGGTTTGAGATATGTGTTGGTGGTTTGTTTTGTTAGTCATTGGATTGAAGCATACCCTACACGAAGAAATGATAGTCTCACAGTAGTGAAACTACTGCTTAGGGAACTGATACCGCGTTACGGGTTTCCGATCTCTTTAGAATCAGATAGGGGAAGTCAATTCAACACTGAAGTAATTAAATTACTGTGTGCAGCATTGAACATTGAGCAGAAGTTGCATTGTAGTAACCTCCCTGGAGCATCAGGACTAGTGGAACAGATGAATGGTACCTTGAAGTCAAGAGTTGCAAAGATGTGTGCGTCCACGAATTTGAAATGGCCTCACGCATTGCCTTTAGTGTTGCTGTCATTGAGAAACACCCGACAGGGAGACTGGATTGTCGCTGCTTGAGATCCTTATGGGGCGAGCAATGAGGTTGCCAGTGGTGCCTGCAAATGCACTTGTCAACATTACAGATGATATGGTGTTGGACTACTGCAAAGGTCTGGCTGATGTGGTCTGCGCTTTTTCTCAGCAGGTAGAAGCCACCACACTGCCACCGATCCATGACCCAGGGCACAACCTGTGAGCCAGAAACTGGGTTGTGGTCCGGAAACACATGAGGAAAACGTATTTGGAGCCTTGTTGGAAAGGTCCTTATCAGGTTGTTCTGACAACTACCACAGCTGTGAAGTGCGCTGGAATTCCGAACTGGATTCATGCCAGTCACACAAATAAAGTGGCATGTTTACAGCATCATGAGGAAGAAGAGTTGTTGAGAGTACCAACAACAGTGAAACAAGTCTCAGGGCCAGAAAGAGAACAAGGGGGAACTGAGACCGGATCTGAGCCTGTTGAGGACGGTTCAGTCACTCCTGTGAGAGATGAAGGAGAAGACCTCCAGGAGGGTGACAGAGAGCCTATCTCAATTGAGGCAGCAGGAGGGCCAAGTCAGAGGAGGGCTTTCCCAGAAGCAGATGATCTTAAGAGACAAACGGAGCAATTTCCAGACCCAGAGGGGAAAGGAATTGAGGTGGATCAAAGCTGAACCGATTGCAGGTCCGTCAAGAGAAAACACTGCAGAACTAGAGGAAGGTTTGAGTTCGACTCTAGAGACAACCCTGACAAAAGGTCCACTGAAAGGAGAAAGGTAGCCAGAGTCGCAAATAGAAAGAGAAAAGGAAGTGGTTGTTGAGGCAACAATCAAGGAAGAAGTAAATACAACAAGGAGAGAAGATCTAAATGAGGGAGAATTGAATGGTGACTGAAAGTTGAAAAGAAAGAGAATAGCAAGTTGAAGCTGCGCAGGTCCTGTATGGGTGTATGCAACTACAAGTGAATGGCAGAAGTAACTTTAGTCTTTTTTTTATAGAGACATTCCAGGTCAGTATTTTGGCACTTGAAGGAAGCTGATGAGCTGAACTCTTGAAAAAATCTGAGAGAAAACCATTTTTCTTGAAAAGAGAATGTTGAAAGTAACCGGAAGAGGCATTGATAACCTGATTTGACTTTTGAAACCTGATTTTGACAAGCTGCTTACCGATTTTGACAAGGAATCCTGGAAGTGAGACTGAGAGCTGTAAATTACTGCTGGAAGAAGAGTAGTTTGTTTTTGATTTTTGCTACAGTTTTTCTAAATTTTCTTCTGCTTTCTGATTCTTTACAGATCATGAGTAACATTAGCCGGTAGGGTAGGAATACTAGGCGCTGTAAATATATGAGTATTGGTTTGACGATTATGTGTGGGATATTGTTTATGATGTTAATTGTGGGTATGTCTGTTGAATGAAGCCAACCATACTTCTTCTTTTGAGACAACTACTGCACTCATGGCAATAGAGAGGTTTAGGTTAGATGAGAAGTATTTGCATGAGGATACTAATGCACAAGGAGAACTTTCTTCTAATGTCTTCTAGCACTTATTGAGTGAGTATGTTGAGACAATGGATGCAAGGAATTGTTATGTGTGTACGCAGATTCCTTCATCAGTTGAGGAAGGAGTTACATAACGTAGCTTGCCACTAACATATGGAATAAGCTGTAGTCTGCTACTAACAAGATTTTATAACCAGGAGTACATTCAGTACTTTTATTCAAATTATGATATGGTGTTTTCGCTTGTTCCTATAATTAGGTATTGGAGTAGAGTAGCTAGGGATAAATATATTGGCCCTCATTACAGCCAAGTTTGAACCGCCGGGTGGCCCCCAATGTGGCCACACTCCCGCGGGGTCTGTTATGAGATCCCCGCTGGGCCTGGTTTCTGCCCACCGGCCCAGCGGGGATCTCGGCCGCAACACGGGAACCGGCTCCAAATGGAGCCAGCGGTGTTGCGGCTGTGCGACGTGTGCAGTTGCACCAGTCGCGCTTTTCACTGTCTGCACAGAAGACAGTGAAAAGCTCCATGGGGCCATGGCAGGGGGCCCCTGCACTGCCCATGCCACTGGCAGGGGCAGTGTAGGGGCCCCCAGGTGCCCCACGACTCCCCTTTCCGGCAGGCTTTTCATGGCGGTTCTTACCGCCATGAAAAGGCTGGCGGGAGGGGGACTCGTAATCCCCTCAATGTGGTGGGAAACCACCAGTCCAGGCGGTGTGACCGCGGTCGTAATGCCCCTGGAAGCACCGCCAGCCTGCTGGCGGTGCTTCCTCCAAAACAGCTCTGGCGGTCAAAGACTGCCAGGGTTGTAATGACCCCCATAGTAACAGAGGTTTCTTTGAACCTACTTTGACGTTTGGCCCAGCTTATGGTCACAGGTTAATGCTTATTACCGTCTTCCAAGAGGATGGTAGGGGACATATTATTTGGTGATAGGTTTCCCAAAGATTTATGAAATTGATGATTTGAAGAAGTTTCCGAAAGTGACTGACTTATATAATATGATTGAGAGGAGGGAGTCCTCTTCTGGTATAGTGGGAGATATATTTGGAGTAGTGATTCCTTCATTGGGAGTCATTCTGAATTCGATAAACTTTCAAAAGTTGTCTACTATTGTGGATAACATGCTGACAAATTTTTCAGGAGCCATACTTCTGATAGATAATGAGCTAGCTGCTGATAGAGCTATGACTCTTCAGAACTGTCTTGCTTTAGACATTCTTTTAGCGAAGGATGGCGGAGTCTGTAGAATGATTAATTCTAGGCATTGTTGTTTGTATATTCCTGATAATAGTAAAGAAATTAGAGACTTGATTACTAATCTGACTAATGAAAGTGCTGATTTGAAAGAATTGAAAGAACCAGGTGTTTGGGAAAAGATTTGCAAAGGTTTAACTTCAGTGGGACATTGGATCAGCAACATTTGGAATGGGATACTATTGAAAATCTTGCTGGGGATATTAATTATTGTGGTTTGCCTAATTGGGATATGGGGATTGTATAAATTATGCAAACTAATTAAATTGAAAAGGTTGAAGAATAATAAGAGGAGGGAAGCAAAGAAAAGGGAAAATATGTACAGGGAAAATTCAAAAAGTGAACAACAGTATAATGGGATAGAATTGACAGAATTTTAGCTGATGCACAAATGTGTGCGTAGTAGTTAGTGTGATGACACATTTAGTCATCAGAGGAGGGATTGCCAGTGCAGGTGTTTTGATAAAAATTATTAACGAGTGTTCATGTATTCTGCATAAGGGGTTTGTGTAGAAAATAATAACGTAGAAAAATAATGCATGCATTTGAAAATGTAATTACGATGAGTGGCCGCCAATGTTCACAAAGTGTACCTATTATTAGTCTAATACTGTGAATTTTTTGAATATATGTTTGACTAATGTAGTAATTTGTCATATTAATGGTTATGCATTATGTATTAGGTTTAATTGTAGGCCTTAACTTAGCAAAGGTCTTGGCCTACTTGCCAGGCCTCATGTCAAAGCTGTATTTCTTAACATTTAATAAATGGCTGTCCGAGCGAGTTAAACTGTGATTTTCCATTGCATTGTTTAAATGTGCTCATAACTGAAAGTTTCTCATGAGAACCGAATGCTAGAAGATGCTGTTCTTGCTAATGTAACATTTTGAGTGTAATGTGTGTGAGACTGACTTTCTCAGGAAGAGAACAATGGAGATACTGACTGGAGTAGAAGCTGCAACAATATTGTGACCTGACAAACCAGATGATGAGGACATTGCGGGACAACCAATCAACGACATGTGAACGGAGTAATGGTAGAATTCATAGATTTGGAGTTTTAGTTTTATTGGACAAAGTGTGAAAATGCGATTAATTGACCAATAGGGATTTGGGAAATAGTTTACTAGTTTTGATTTACCGAGACTGCACTGAGAGGAGGCACCACATTGCCCATTTTCTTGCTGGCCGAAAGGTCAATATTTTTTTGTGAGTCTTGACAAGAGACGCGCTAAACTTTAATGCTTAAAGACTTTGCATTTTCTGAACTTTGCTGTTGAATCCCAATGCCTTGCTGATCGACTGATGTCCTTAAGACAAAGACTGACTCTGCTTGCTGATCCACATTGAGGATAGGTATTATGAATTAGACTATTGATTTTCATGCATATTTGCTTTTCCTTTCTAGGTAATAGTTGCACTGTTTTGATAGAGCCATAGTTCGATGTTTTTCCAAACTGGTGTTACTAAATTGTTTTGCATGAACCCCAACATGCTGATGCTAATCTGAGGTTAGTTAAGGATCTTTACTAATGAAATTGTGCTAATAGGAAATAATGCTTGATGAATTTCTCTGCTGAATTTGAATGTATGTAATCACTCTGATGCAGTTGATTTGGTATTAATTTGTACCATACCTTAGGATGTGTTGTAGTTCAAGCTTTGATTAGATTACGTTTTTTCCGCCAATTTGGACAGACAGCATTGTTTCTGTATGTGTTTCTTTTGATTCTGAGATTAATCTACATGACCTTAGCATTGTTAGTATAGGGAAATAAATATTCTAACTTTTACTAAAAGGTGTGGTTATTCATGACTGAAAGGTCATGGTGCGTGACAATTACTGACTCTATTGATTATTAATGTTATTGATTATTGATATTGTGCATTGGTTATTGATTATTGATTTGCATCTACTGGAGGTATGGTAAGAACATCTTAATTGCAAGTCAAAAGGTTCATCGACCTATTCGCGTCCTCTTGTAAGTTTACTTATTAAGGTCAGACGCGCTAACAGAGTATAATATCCCTGCATGCAATTTCATCGAATAGCCAAACTGACCAACGATATGTTGGACTGTTTTCAAATCACTCCATCCTTTCACACACTAGTAAGTTAAAGAAGATCCCCTTTGCAAAATGTTTACTACAACATGTTACGTCCAGAGTAGGAGAAAAATAGGTGCAGACCTAGACAGAAATAATGTATAAGAATTGGAAGAAACTGCAAACATGTGAACCCAGTCCTTAGGAATGCCACATTTACATGCAATTACACAGTTTGTACAGGACACACCTCGCCCTATTCACACTGCATAATATTTTGAAACGTCATGCTGATGTTTCCCTATCCACGGAGTCGCGGTGTACAAAACTTTTATTATGTGAGCAAAGTTTTGTGAAATTCGAAAAAAATGGCTTTCATGTAGTGTATTGATTTCCCTATTTTCCCTTTGTTCATTTTTCAATATTGGGTGCGTTGTTAGTCAAATGCAATAAAATATATTCTACTTATGAATCACAAACCAGACTGATTAGGGAAATCTAGGTATGTGTGGAGCAAGATTAGATAAATGCATGTGGAACCTGGATGAATCAGAACGCATTCCTGACTAGTTTTCCCTTTCTAGTTCAAATGCTGTTGTTACTAAGGGCTTATTGCAAGTGCTATCTGTGATTTTGCCAGGAGTAAATTCTGGAACCATTATATCTCCAGATATGCTCCCTACAGTACTCTACTATAATATACAGCTAAGGCAGCATACAGATCAGTACAATATAGTAAACTGAAGCTCAGTAAGCTTGATTCTGCACAGCGTGTGTTCGCTGCCAAAACATGCGTGGCATTCTGTTTTGCTTGCACTTACAACATTGAGGAGCAGATTTACTCAATTTTATGCAATAGAGAAGAGAAACCAAATTCGCTGAAATGAGTAGTGCAAAGGGGAAAACACAGAGCAGACCTATATTTATTAAGATTGACCTGCTGTGGCTGTGTTGCCCAGTGCAAGGTACAGCCTACAAAGGTCAGTGTTCGCTACCTAGAACTGGATATGGACTGGAAGCATGCCCCTACAGTACAAATTCCTATGTGTAGACAAACATAAAAGCCTTACTGACAATGGATGTGTGCTGTGAACTTCAGCATTCCTGGAACGTGTGGGCTTTTACATACATCAAAAACATATGACAATATACAAATTGAGAAACACAAAAAATCAACCTAAAATTCAGGTTCTGCACCAATTTGAAAGAGAGGGAACTCAGAGCCTAACTCATTCGCAAACTTTTTAAGGCTCATCCTTAAAGAGCAGAAAGGCGCGGAAGCGATCATTATAAGTCTTTGTGGTAGCTCAAACAGGAATGATGTGCAATACAAGTCAATGCTTTGAATTCTCCCTGAAGGCAATATCTTCTTTAATAACGTTCACCGCTGCCCCCTATTATCGACATGTTTCGAACCCACTGGATTCAAGGGTTCTCTTCAGGACACAGAACACCAAAACTCAACTGTTAAAATCACATATACTACTAAAAGAAAAACAAAAATCACATATACTACTGTGAGAAGCTGGCCTGCTTTGCAGTGGATACCAGAGGTACTTACACCTTATACCAGGTCCATTGATCCACCTTAGTGAAATGTAGGCAGCGTCTAGCAGCTTAGGCTATCTAGAGGTAGCTGTAACAGAGCAGCCAAGGCTGAACTAGGAGACATGCAAAGTACTTGCAATACCACTCTAGTCACACAGTACGTACACACAAGAAAGATAATACTCAATGTTACCAAAAATATAGGTACTTTATTTTAGTGACACAAAGCCAAAACTATCTTAGAGGCTATACTCCGTTTGGAGGTAAGTATTATACACAATATATACACTAGTAACCATAAAAAATGTGAAAACAGTGAAAAACACAATAGATTGCAATAAGCCTTGGGGCAACGCAAACCATATAGTAAAATAGTGGAATGCAAATGTTGGTTTCCCCCCTAGGCAAGTGTAGTGTGTAGAGGGGTGCTGGGAGTTTAAGAAAACACCAAAGGTAAGTAAAATACCCCACCCAGAGCCCAGGAAAACAGGAATAAAGTACAGCAAGTTTCCTCAGGACACACTAGAAGTCGTGGTAAAGGATTATAAAAACCAACCAAGACTGCAAGACATCAGTGATGATTCCTGGACCTGAAGAGCTGTGGAGAGAGGAGACCAAGTCTAGAAGTCGAAAAAGAGTCCAGAAAGAACAGGAGCCCTGCTAACCCAGATGAAGGTACAAAAGTGGAGTCTCCGGTTGGAAAAAAAGTCAGAAATGCACCAAAGAAGAAAGCTGCAGGTTCCTGCTTTGTGCAAGGGATGTCCCATGTCGAGTCGTTGGATGCAGGCTGGTTTTCGTTGTTGGATTCTGCCAACAAGCCTTGGCTCATGCAAATTTTGTGGGTGAAGGGAAAAGGCACTACCTGGGCCCAGGAGGGACCTGGGTGTCTCAACACAGACTGAGGAGACAGAGGGGGCTCTCAGCACTCTGGAGAGCCCTCAGAAGATCAGGCAGCACCAACAGGAGTCCCAGAACACAGAGACAAAGGAGTTGCAAAATGCAGTTGTCACAGCACTACAGAAAGGGATCCCACGCTGCCGGAGGACATCTCAGGGAGCTGAGTGTTGCAAGATAGAGTGCTGGGGACCTGGGCTATGCTGTGTACAAAGGATTTCTGGGGGAAGTGCACAGAAGCCCAAGGAGCTGCAGAACATGCAGTGCACAGGGGTACTGTCTGTCACGGGGAGGCAAGCCCTTACCTCCACCAAATTTGGAAAGCTGGACCTTTGGACAGTCAGGATCACTTCAGTCTACCACCTGTGTTCCAGGGATCACAGTCATTGACAGGAGAGGAGTCCCGGAGTACCAGTTGTTGTTGCAGAGAGGTGCCTGCTGAAGCAAGGAAGTGACTCCGTCACTCCACAGGAGATTCCTTCGGTCCTTCTGGTGCAGAATGAAGACAGGCAGTCCTCAACTGTTGCAGTTGCTGGCAGGAGCTGAAGTTGCAGAGTCACAGCAGCCTTCTTGGATACTTTGTTGCATTTACAGTGTTCCTGGAGCAGTCTACGGTTGATATGACGGTCAGAAGCTGAAGCAGAGGATGCAGAGGAGTCCTGGTGGAGTCTTGCAAACCAAATCTGAGGAAACATCCGGAGGAGAGACCCTAAATAGTCCTGAGAGGGGGATTGGCTACCTAACCAGGTATTCACCTATCAGGAGGGGTCTCTGACATCACCTACTGGCACTGGACACTCAGATGCTCCCAGAGGGTCCCCACACCTTGGCTCCAAGATGGCTAATGTCGGGGACACTCTGGAGGTGCTCTGGGTACCACTACTGGGGTGGTGATGGACAGGGGAGTTGTCACTCCCCTTTCCTATGTCCAGTTTTGTGCCAGGGCAGGGACTGGAGGTCCCTGAACCGGTATAGACTGATTATGCTAGAAGGGCACCGTTTGTGCCCTTTAAAGCATTTTCAGAGGCCTCCCTTACCTGTCACACCTATTTCCAATGGGAGAGGGTGGAACACCCCGCTCCTAAAGGGAATGCATTGTTCTGCCTTCCTGGGACTGAGCTGCTCAATCCATAGGAGGGCAGAAACTTGTCTGTGAGGTGGCAGCAGCTGGGGCTGCAGTGGAAACCTCACAGAGCTGGTTTGGCAGTACTGGGGGCCCATGGTGAAGCCCTCAGGGTGCATGGAAATGGCCCCCCAATACCAGAATCGGATTGGGGGTACAATTTCTAAATTTTAGACACCTCAAATGGCCATATTTGGGGATACCATTGTGAAGCTACATACATGTATTGACATATATTTAGTGCACGCTTATAATGGTGTCCCTGCATTCACGAAGTCTGGGAAATTGGTCCTGGACAACGTGGGGGCACCTTTGCTAGTGCAAGGGAGCCCTCACACACAGAAACTTTGCACCTAGCCTTCAGTAACTGAAGGTTAGACATATAGGTGACTTATAAGTTACCTTTTGCAGTGAAAATGGCTGGGAAATAGTGTTTGCACTATTTCACTCAGGCTGTAGTGGCAGTCCTGAAGGAGTGTTTGTATGATCTCCATAGGGTGGCAAAAGAAATGCTGCAGCTCATAAGGGATTCCTGGAACCCCAATGCCCTGGGTACTTAGGTACCATGTACTAGGGACTTATACGGGGGGTCCAGTGTGGATTGGAATATGGAGTCACTAGACTATAGTGACAAATTTGGAAGCAGAGAGAACATAATCACTGGAGTTCTGCTTAGCAGGACTCCAGTGACACAGTCAAGCATACTGACAACACAGTAAAACACACTGGCATACAGGCCAAACACTATGAGCACTGGGGTCGTGACTAGCAGGATCCCAGTGAGACAGTAAAAACACACTGACAAACAGGTAGAAATTGGGGGTAACATGCCAAGAAGGATGGTACTTTCCTACAACTACTAAAAGAAAAAGTGCCAACAGATCTCATCACTCTGCCATTGCATATTCCATTATAAATACCTGGTCAGAAGGAACTGCCATTTTATGAATGGCTTACCACCAAAGCAGGGGTCTCACGATTCTGAGTAAAAAATGGATGGAAAAAAATGGATGGCCTCGCTGTTACTCATTGCGACACAATACTAGTATTGTAGCCAACCAGGTGTGTTTTCAACAGAATGCACTCAATTGAAAACACCAATTCAAAACATAACTTGCTAAATTGTCACCAGTTACATGTGAAATCCATTTACCATGAATCCAACACTGAAGCTACAGTGAAAAATTAACAGAGATAAAATAAATTACAGCCAAGGGGCATTGAGGCATCATTTTAAACCTAGCTGGATGAAAACTAAATCACAAACAGATGACACTTACCATAAATCAAACAACTAAACCTATAAAATTAATCCAGCCTGGAAAGCAAAAGAAAAATCATTTCAAAATGCATTTATTCTGCTTATAAACATGTAACCTAAATCTACTTTACAGAGTAGAGAAAAACTTTTGTTATATGAGGTAATTGCTTGCTTTTGTATTTGTTCTTCTGTGTGTGATAAATGTTATTCAATTACAATTGTTCTGGATAAATGTCATGTAGTAGTTCTAGGAAGAGGTAATTGGTTTTGCCTTCTCATTGTAAATAATATTTTTTTCTAAGTCAATTACAGTGTAGGCTCTTGTTCCTTTTGTGTAGTTTAATTGGCCTAGCCTCGCTGTTTTATAGGCCTTGCCCTTTTTCTATTACAGTACTTTTAGAAAGTTGGCATTTTCCTGCCTTAGCCATTTGGTGCCTACAGCCTGTCTCTCGGTCACATGGTTAGATGTAGTTGACACCTGGGGTTTGGGTATTCCTCCTAGATATCTACACACAATGGGGAACTTGTGGTTAGTCTGGAGCCAGGACCAGGAAGGCAGGACACCTATGCACTTCAAATATATTCCTCTAGAAACTTCTACCCTATTCACTGTCACAACTGGGTATGAATACTGGAAGTCAGACACCAGCTTTTCAGTACACTTCCAGACCTGTGTGCAAGGACTGCTGTGGTACTGAAAGGACGGCAACTCTGCTGAACTGTCACTAATGACTGTTGCTCCTAAGGTCTGCTGCCCTGCTATGATGACCTGTTGCCTGCTTCTCTCTTGCCTGGGTGGGAAGGACTGGACCTGCATCTCTGAACCCAGAACCCCAGAGTGACTCCAAGGGCTAGTTGGCTAGCCTCCTGATCAGAAGCATCAAGGACATAATAGGCTTCCACCAGCCTTGAATCCAGCACCTGGACTCTGCCATCTGTGAGTCCTGCCCTCCCAAGTGGTGCCACCCCAGTCCTGGATCCTTTGGGAAGATGAAGGTGCTTCTGTGGTCCCCATTGGAGTTAGCGTGAAGCACTGCACAGCCTTACCGCACAGCTCCCAGCCTCTTCGGAATCAATGGCAAGAAATGCAAAGCTTTGCCACCCAGTTGCCAGCTCCATCAGAACCAATGCCAAGTGATGCATAACCCTGTCAAGCTTCGCCGTACAACTCATCTGAACCCTTGCAAAGCAATGCCAAGCCTCGGCAAAGCCTTATCGCATAGCTTCCTCGGAACTGTCAATGCAATGCAACCCTGAGTAAAACGTGCACCAGGATTTAAGGTACTGTGGGGCATATTTATACTCCATTTGCGCCGAATTAGCGTAGTTTTTTTCGACCCAAATTCGGCGCAAAACTAACGCCATATTTATACTTTGGCATTAGACGCGTCTAGCGACAAAGTAGGAGTAAAGAGCGTCATTTTTTTGCGTGAACGCCTTCCTTGCGTTAATGAGATGCAAGCTAGGCGTTCCCGTCCAAAAAAATGTCTGCGACGCAAATGCGTCGTATTTATACTCCCGGGCAAAAATCACGCCCGGGAGTGGTCGGGTCAAAAAACCCTGCATTTGCGCCTCTTTTTAACGCCTGGGTCAGGGCAGGCGTTAAGGGACCTGTGGGCTCAAAATGAGCCCACAGCTGCCCTCCCATGCCCCCAGGGACCCCCCATGCCACCCTTGCCCACCCCAGGAGGACACCCAAGGATGGAGGGACCCACCCCAGGGACATTCAGGTAAGTTCAGGTAAGTATACATTTTTTTTTTTAAATATTTCTTTTTTTGGCATAGGGGGCCTGATTTGTGCCCCCCTACATGCCACAATGCCCAATGACCATGCCCAGGGGACATAAGTCCCCTGGGCATGGCCATTGGGCAAGGGGGCATGACTCCTGTCTTTACTAAGACAGGAGTCATGTAAATGGCGTCTGGGCGTCGTTAAAAATGGCGCAAATCGGGTGGAGGCGATTTTTTGCGTCAACCTGACTTGCACCATTTTTAAGACGCCCTAGCGCCATTTTTCCCAACGCCGGCGCTGCCTGGTGTACGTGTTTTTTTTCCACGCACACCAGGCAGTGCCGGTCTGCTTGCGCCGGCTAACGGCATTCAATAAATACGGCGCCCGCATGGCGCTTCAGAATGACGTTAGCCGGCGCAAAATTTTTTGACGCTAAACTGCGTTAGCGCAGTTTAGCGTCAAAAAGTATAAATACGGGCCTGTGTTCTGTGGACCTAAGTAGGTCCCTGTAGCCAGACCACACTGCAACGTGGTTGGCCTGAACTTGTGACTTTGTTCTGGTGTGGTGTGACCACATAACAACAGTTGCCACTTTGTGCTTTTTGGCTCTATTTCCATACCAATATTTAAACCTGAATATCTACAATATTTCTGATTGCCGTTTTGTCATTTTGGTCTTCTTTTATTTATAAACAATATCTCTATTTTTCTAACTTGGTGTGGGGTCCTTTTTGTACGATGTTTTTCACTTTATTGCTGTTTGAAGTGTTGCACAAACACTTTACACATTTCATTTAAGTTAAACCCGACTGCCCTGTGCCAAGCCGCCAGTGTCCATCACTTAAGATAAGGCTGCTGCTGCATCTGAGGTTACATGTGAGCACAAGCATAAGCACATGTGTATGGGCTGCAGGTGTGAAACAACCATATTGCATAGCCTGGTATCCGCACACAGTTAGGTTGTCGTAGAAGGGACTCTTCAGGAATTGATACTCACCTGGAAAACAGCCTTATAAATGTGAGTGGGCATTCATAGTGTAGACCTGTAGTGCTTAATGAAGATTTGTGTTGCTTACAAAGTTTACACATTATAAGGGACATCTGCCCTAAAGTACTTTTTCACTCAGCTTAGGTATACAGGGTCCAGCAAGGTATCAATCTGAGTAGAAATATGCACCCCAAGTGTAAACTTACAGTCCTTAGTATCCCGCTAACACTTACTGCGTCACTTTAGAATTTGTCATATTTTCCTGGCTCAGCTCAGAAACAGATTTCAGGCTTTTGTCACCCCTTACTGGTTCAAGTTATTTAGTCTGTTGTCCAGTGGAGGAATCAGATGCCTCCCCATGAAATAGAGCAATTAGCAGTGCTTGAAGCAGTTGCTAGGGAAGAAAGGGATGGGGAGGAATGTGCATCTTTTAATTTGCTTGTCACCTTGCAATGGGCTTGGAAAGCTCAGGCCCAGGAACAAAGAGATGGCGGACAAGACCTCAGGACCCAACACAGGTGGAGCTTGTCTTTGATGTTTTGGTGGGATCAGGCAGCTGTGTCAGCTAGGGGGCGGAGTTAAGGCTCTCAGGGGAGCTCTTTCCACAAACAAATTGAAGCAGCTTATTGGTTTGCTCCAGAATGCTATGCAAGATGATTGGGACAGGGTGTAGTGTTGATATTGCACTCAAGATTGACCAAGGATTCCCTGACTCCTAGAACTTTCCACCCAAATTAGAAATCCCTGTACAAGCCAGACACAGTTGAGAAGACACTGGACCTTGGAGTGACAATAGTGAAAGAACACCCAGCTGGAAGGAGAAGCCATCTGATGGCCTGTAAGGATTGACGTTTGGAACTTTAATGCCAGTTAACCCTTTGTACTAGGATGGGTCTCTCCAGAGACAGTAGCTCTGGTCCCACTGTGCCACCTAAGGAACAGTTGGGGAATGGAACTGCTTGGTATCCTGGAATGGTTCCTCCTTGCGGCTTCCTTGGACTAGCCCGGGACTCTGCTGACACACAGGCACTCTTCAAGAAGCCAGAAGACTCTGGGACCTAGGGAATGCAGCAGGTATGTGACTTTGCTGGCTGGCTGTGGAGGGCTGCACACAAAGAGTGCCAAGAGCCAGGCATAGCACACGTTTGCAGCACAGGGCCTTTTTTAACCATGCTTCATGCAAAACGTACCTTTAGAGGCCAGGATGCCTGATGAAAATGTTCCTGGTGGCTAGGGCTTGCTACTAGTAGCAAAAGGAGCAAATGATCTTAAACTCAGCCTCAGGGGGCCAGAGATACAGGCATGAGAAGTCTGGTCCCCATGGAAGGAAATCAAAACGCATAGGGGGTCATTACAACCCTGGCGGACGGCGTTAAAGCTGCGGTAATACCGCAAACAGGGCGGCGGATAAAAAAAGGGAATTATGACCCAGGCGGAAACTGCCAACAAAGACAGCCACTTTAACACACCGCCCGCCACGGCGGTACAGACAAGCAGCGCGGCGGTCACCGCCAACAGACAGGCGGAAGACAATGTACCGCCCATAGTATCACAGCCCGCCAATCCGCCACCTTTTCCAGGCAGATTCACCGTGGATAAAAACACGGCGGAAACAGCTTTTGCAATGGGAAAACGCTCACCTGAACACATCCCACGAGGAACGAGGACTCCATGGACCCGGAACTCCAAATACTCCCTGCCCTTGTCTTTCTGCTCCTCTACGACCACCATCTACGTAGGCGCCGAAGACAACGGTGAGAACTGCACCTACGACATGGGGGGGGGGAGGCAAAAGTTAGGGGGACACCCACCAAACACCCCCACCCCCACCCTCGCATATTACAACATACACACCAATGCATCCACAAAAATCACAGTAACAACCCACAATCCCCCCGGAAGAATGAAAAGACAAAGCGAAATCCGTTCAAACATTGTAATGTTGCAATATACATGTCTTTCAAAAATATACAGATATATACGAAATTCAGTCAGAAATATATACATTACGAGAAGTAGTGCAGATATGTACATAACAATGTCCGTGCACCAACAGTCCAAAAATGCATAGGCGAGGCCCACAAAAGATACCTGACCACAATCGGAGAGAACACTGCCGGGGCATCAGATAGAAATACTACAGGCACCTCAGGGGGAAGGGAAGGGGGGGCACCTCAGCCGGATGACTGCAAGGCCAGATCCACGACGGGGCTCCATGCCCATTGATGTATCCTGGGGAGTGCAAAGCCACAGTCTCTCAAGTCTCTACAGTGGGTGAGTTGCCCACTCCCCATCCTGGGGAGTGCAAAGCCACAGTCTCTCAAGTCTCTACAGTGGGTGGGGTGCCCACTGTGCCATCCTGGGGAGTGCAAAGCCACAGTCTCTCAAGTCGATAACATTCTCCACTGGTTCTGGGGGGGACTGGTGCCCAGAGTGCTTCATCCTGTGCAGGACTGAGGTAGTGGATGCATGTCTCCACTGGTTCTGGAGGGGGACTGGTGCCCAGACTGGATGAGTCTCCCCGTGAAAGTTCCTGTCCTGTCACTGTCCCAGCTGCACATGGGATAAGGATGCCTGATGTGGCGGTCTATTCATTCCTACCCGGTGCTTTCCCTGTTCAGCGGTCTTCACCATGGTGGTCTTTGCCCTGTTCAGCGGTGCTTTGCCATGGCGGTCTCTGGACTGTTCAGCGGTGCTTTGCCATGGCGGTTCTGGACTGTTCAGTGGTGCTTTGCCATGGCGGTTCTGGACTGTTCAGCGGTGCTTTACCATGGCGGTCTTTGCCCTGTTCAGCGGTGCTTTGCCATGGCGGTCTTTGCCCTGTTCAGCGGTGCTTTGCCATGGCGGTCTCTGGACTGTTCAGCGGTGCTTTGCCATGGCGGTTCTGGACTGTTCAGCGGTGCTTTGCCATGGCGGTTCTGGACTGTTCAGCGGTGCTTTGCCATGGCGGTTCTGGACTGTTCAGTGGTGCTTTGCCATGGCGGTTCTGGTACGGACATTGGTGTGTGGCATGACGTTCCCTACACTGGGCATTGGTGTGTAGCATGACATTCCATCATAGCCCGCCTGGGCTGTGGCAGCCGGGGCCCTCCTGGGCACTGACTCCGGCGGTGGTCTCCTGACCAGTGACTATACTTGGGCCCTCCTGGGCTGTGACTCTGGCGGTGGTCTCCTGACCAGTGACGATACTTGGGCCCTCCTGGGCTGTGATTCTGGCGGTGGTCTCCTGACCAGTGACGATACTTGGGCCCTCGGTGGTCTCCTGACCAGTGACGATACTTGGGCCCTCCTGGGCTGTGACTCTGGCGGTGGTCTCCTGACCAGTGACGATACTTGGGTCCTCCTGGGCTGTGACTCCGGCGGTGGCGGTGGTCTCCTGACCAGTAACGATACTAGGACCCTTCTGGGCACTGACTTTGGCGGTGGCGGGGGTCTCCTGACCAGTGACGACAGTGCTGGCGGTTGTGTCTCGACCGCCGGGAATGATGCCGCCCTTCTCCGCCGTGACACTCACAACAGGCTGGGCAGACTTCCTCTGGCCCTTCCCCACCTTTGGTGGAGTCACAGCTGACTCTCCAATCCCCTTGGAACCCATGTCAGTTGTTTTCCCACCAGGAGTCTTCACACGGTCCCGTCGTCCACTCTCCAATTTTAGAGCCTTTACAGGGGGTGGGCTGCCAGTGCCTTGGCTCCGGGTCACACTGCCTGCCCTGGTGGCCGGTGCACTCCACAAACCTTGAACAGGCACCACTGGTATTGGAGGCTTTTTGGCTGAGGTGCTACGACGGGACTGATGAATTGGAGGGGGGGGCAAAAAGGTCACCTTTACAGAGGGACAGTTTCTGACGTACACTGGGTTGGGTAGTTGGAGGGGGTCTGGGAGTGGAGGAAGAGGAGGTGGTTGTCGGAGGTGTCACTTTAGGTGTTTTGGGTGCAGGTGCAGGTACTGGAGGCTGTTGTGAGGTGGATGGATGTTGGGTGTGTGGTTGCCGGCGTTTGTGTACTTTGGGAGGGGGCGTCACAGACACACTGGGAGAGGACAGAGGGGATGTGTAAATGGCAGTGGAGGTGGTGAGTGCAGGTGAGCGGCTTGGGGTGCTGGGTCTCCTTGTGCGATTCATGGTGCCTGTAGATGTGGTGCATGCAGGTGTGTGTGTAGACAAGACTGGGAGGGAGGAGGGAGAAGAGGAGGAGGGGGACACAGTGGAGGCAGTGGATGTTGCTGTGTCTGTATGTGGGTGAGGCTTGCGTGAGTGCCTGTGGGTTGTGTGGTGCCTATGTTTGCTTGAGCTACTTGTGTGTGCTGACTTGTGTGCATGCTGGTCTGTAGGTGTGCTTGGGATGGGCTGGGGTACAGGAGATTGGGTCTGGGTGGAGGAGGTTGGAGGGGGGAGGCTGGACACAGGGACAATGGCTGCCATCAGTGCTGTAGCCAGAGATTGCAGGGTTTGCTGAAGGACAGCCTGACCAGAATGAATGACCTCCAGGAATGCATTACCGTGTTGCAACTCTCGTTCTACACCCTGGATGGCATTCACAATGGTAGACTGCCCAACAGTGAGTGACCTGAGGAAGTCAATGGCCTCCTCACTGAGGGCAGCAGGGGTGACTGGGGGAGGGCCTGAGGTGCCTGGGGCGAAGGTGATGCCCACCCTCCTGGGTGAGCGGGCACGGGGCTAACGCTGAGGGGCTGCTGGGAGGGCGGTGCTGGTAGGGGAGGTGGCGGCAGTACCTGTAGAACTGGGGCGCACAGATGGTGCCGCCACCACAAGGGAGCCCCTATCGGCGAACGAGTCCGTGTCGCTGCTTGGTGATCCGGTGGCCGACGTGAAGCTCCCCTCGCCCTCCGTCCCACTGGTGCATTCAGAGTCTGTGGTGTGGCCCTCCATGGCCATGTGGGATGCAGCTCCCTCGTGCTCCGGTGCCCCTGTACCTCCGCCTGATGATGCTGATGTACAAAAGGACAGGGAGAGCAGAAAAAGGGGGGGGACAGAAGAAAGAGAGTTTGAGCGATGGCATACCGCTACCGTTGGCGCACAAGACAGACACAACAGCCCCCTGCATTACGCTGTGCTCCTGCCCTCTGCATATGCAATTTCTGGGATATGGCCTACATGGCAATGGTGGACATCTGCACACATGGATGCCACAGCGGCAACTATACCTGTACTTGGCACTCTGCTGAGGTGGGGTAGAGTGCCACAAGGCTTGCATTACGGAGGGGCCTTGCCTACCAAACTCGCCCTGACCTAGGGAAACCCACAGCCCTCCTCCCCCACCCAGACACCTCCACTGCACGCAAAGTCAGCAGAATGAGAGTGTACTCACTCCCTTGTGGCTGCTGTGATGCCCTCAAGCGCCTATCCAACTCCGGGTAGGCCACCGCCAGGATCCGGAACATCAGGGGGGTCATGGTGCGACGGGCACCCCTCCCACGTTGGGAGGCCATCCCCAGCTGGGCCTCCGCCATCTTCGTGCTCCAGTGGCGAATGTCCTCCCATCTTTTCCTGCAGTGGGTGCCCCGTCTCTGGTGGGCCCCCAGGGTCCGGACCTCCTTGGCGATGGCACGCCAGATGTCCCACTTCTGGTGGGCGCTGACTTACATGACATGCACAAGGAAAGAGGAACAGTCATTAACAACTGCACCGTCGATGTGAGTGGCCCCCTCCCTACTCTGGCCATGTGGCCCATTCATTCCCATGCATTAATGTTCTATGAACTCGGCCCCCTTCCCTCTTCCAACCAGCCCTCTTCACCCAGGCCTAGCCCATACAACATGCTCCCTGTGTACTAACCTGTTGGTCTTGAGGACCGTAGAGTAGCGTGTACTGGGGGAGGACCCCGTCTACCAGTTTCTCCAACTCCTGTGCAGTGAAGGCAGGGGTCCTTTCCCCAGACGCAGCAGCCATCGTCGCTTCCAGACCGAGGTTACAGCAGCACTTGCAGTGTAGGAAGGTCAGGTATCTAGTGATTGAACAGATAGAAAATGGCGGTGACGTCTGCGGCGGTGCGCATCATCACCGCCGGAGCACCTGTTCATTGGCTCCTGGGACACATAGGGTCCTATATCAACCAATGCAGCATTGCGCCGCGGACTACGACCGCCTACCGCGACGGTGTGCAACGCCAGCGCAGTTACCCCACAATCCCATTGTCCCAGTTTAGAGGTCATGCAGCCGCCATTTCAGGGGCCCACATGACTTAATTTACCTCTGCGTCACACATAGCTAGGCCTACACTCAACACACATACAGGAAGGGTTTTGTGAGTGGTGTAGTCTTGTGTGTACCTGTGGGTAAATACCTGGAGGAATAATGACTGATTCATCGCTGTTGTCCTTCGTAGGCACCGTCAGCTGGGACATGTGAGAAGATTGCGGAATCCTCCGGTGTACGGACCGCTGGTGGACCTGTTGACAATGGAAGAGCGACATGTCATTGTCACCTACCGGTTTGACCGTGCCACAATCCAGGAACTATGTACCCAGTTGGAGCCAGACCTGATGTCACCAATCCGCCATCCGACTGGAATCCCCCCTGACGTGCAGGTGCTGTCAGTGCTCCATTTCCTTGCTAGTGGGTCTTTTCAGACAACAGCGGCCATGGCATCAGCCTATGTTTTCCAACCTGCTGTCCAGAGTGTTGTCTGCCCTGCTGAAACACGTAAGGAGATACATCATTTCCCCTGAGGTGGCAGATTTGTCTACAGTGAAAGGTGACTTCTATGCCCTTGGACATATCCCCAACGTCATAGGTGCCATTGATGGGACCCATGTAGCTCTGGTCCCCCCCCACAGGAGTGAACAGGTGTACAAGAATAGGAAGAGTTATCATTCATTCTATGAATGTTCAGATGGTCTGTTTGGCAGACCAGTACATCTCGCAGGTAAATGCTATGTTCCCTGGCTCAGTGCATGACGCCTACATCCTGCAGAATAGCAGCATCCCTGATATGATGGGTCAACTCCAGAGGCACCGTGTATGGCTATTGGGGGACTCTGGTTGCCCCAACCTGTCCTGGCTATTGACCCCAGTGAGGAATCCCAGGACCAGGGCAGAGGAACGCTACAATGAGGCCCATGGGCGGACTAGGAGGGTGATCGAACGCACCTTCGGTCTCCTGAAGGCCAGGTTCAGGTGCCTCCATATGACAGGTGGTTCCCTATTCTACTCACCAAAGAAGGTGTGCCAGATCATCATCGCCTGCTCGATGCTTCATAATTTGGCTTTGCGACGCCAGGTGCCTTTTCTTCAGGAGGATGATCCAGATGATGGTGTTGTAGCAGCTGTGGAGCCTGTGGACAGTGATGAGAAGGAAGCTGAGGAAGAAGACAACGACAACAGGGAGTCAGTCATACAGAAATATTTCCAGTGACACACAGGTGAGAACATTTTCATCTTTACCATTACATTAACTTTCACACACCTACCTCTATCCTGTCTGTCGATTTCAAACAGTATTTGGTAACTGAGTTGTACCTTTCCATTACGGTTTCACAGGTGTGGTTACCAACGTGTCATCTGCTTGCATCCTTCAAGGACTTGTGATGTGTGACATAGGCATGTTAGCTTTACAATAGGAAACGCATTATGACACTGTCATTGATAATACATATTTACTAAATCACAGACTGACTCCAGATTGTTTTGTGTTTCAAGGGTGTTTATTGAAGTGCTCAGAAATGGGAGGGGGTTGTAAAATGAGGATGGGTGATGGCGGAGGAATGTCCATGGCAGAGCCCATTCTATTAGTCTCACAGGTGCACTGCCCATCTGGGCATAGGAAGTGGAGCTGGGGCAGTTTAAGTATGGACAGGGTAACAAAGTGGGACAGTGGGATGACAAAGAGGGTGGTCTCATTTCCTGGCGGGGGTCTTGCCATCTTGCTCTGTCCTGTTCCTGGATCTCAGGGACCACTTGCGTGGTGGTTGTCCATCTGCAGGGGGTGGGGTGCTGGTGTGGTGGTCCTGTGGCGGGGCGTCCTGTCCACTAGCGCCGGCGGAGGTGGTGGGCATTTCATCGTCCTGGCTAGTGTCAGTGGCCCCTTGGAGTGCCACGGTGTCCCTCAAGGTCTGCTGTATGTCCTTCAGCACCCCTACGATGGTGCCCAGAGCGGAGCTGATGGTCCTGAGTTCCTCCCTGAACCCCAAGTACTGTTCCTCCTGCAGGCGCAGGGTCTCCTGAAACTTGTCCAGGACCGTCGCCATCGTCTCCTGGGAGTGGTGGTATGCTCCCATGATTGAGGATAGGGCCTCGTGGAGAGTGGGTTCCCTTGGCCTGTCCGCCCCCTGTCGCACAGCAGCCCTCCCAGTTCCCCTGTGTTCCTGTGCCTCCGTCCTCTGGACCGTGTGCCCACTACCACTGCCCCCAGGTCCCTGTTGTTGTTGGGGTGGTGGGTTCTCCTGGGTTCCCTGTAGTGGTGGACACACCGCTGATTGACCTGTCCTGGGTACAGAGGTTTGGGCCCGCTGGGTGGGTGCTGTGCTGGTGTTACCAGAGGGTGGAAGGTCGGTGTTGGGTTGTGCCTGTGCAAGGGGAACCGACTGTCCCGAGGCCCACTATGGTCCGGGCTGGTCATCAGGATCCAGTAGGGTAGAGCTGCTATCGTCACTGTGGGCCTCTTCTGGGGGTGGAGTGGTGTTGTCTGGACCCTCTGGTGTGGTGACGGTCCTTCGGGTTCCTGCAGGGGCATAAGAGCATGATTATTGCATGTGTGTGTGTAATGGTGTGCAATGGGTGGGTGACCGTGTACCCCAGTGCAAGCATTCCTGTGTGGGAGCTTGTGTGATGGTGGTTTAGGGGGTTGTATGGGTATATGCAGTGGGCATGCTTTAGTGCTGGGTTTCCATGCTTAGTTGTGTCATGCAGGGCTTGGTGTTGGGGTGGGTGGTTTGTGTTATGAGTACATTAGTGAGGAGTTGTAGTGATAGGGGAGGGGGTGAGGGTGGGGGTGTGTGAGAGCATGCAGGTAGGGTGTGGGATATGATAGTTAAGATTTGACTTACCAGTGTCCCATCCTCCACCGACTCCTCCGAGGCCCTCAGGATGCATGATGGTCAAGACTTGCTCCTCCCATGTTGTTAGTTGTGGGGGAGGAGGTGGGGGTCCGCCGCCAGTCCGCTGAACCGCGATGTTGTGCCTGGAGACCGTTGAATGCACCTTCCCCCGTAGGTCGTTCCACCTCTTCCTGATGTCCTCCCTATTTCTTGGGTGCTGTCCCACAGCGTTGACCCTGTCCACGATTCTTCGCCATAGCTCAATCTTCTTGGCTATGGAGGTGTGCTGTACCTGTGAGCCAAATAGCTGTGGCTCTACCCGGATGATTTCCTCCACCATGACCCTGAACTCCTCCTCGGAGAAGCGGGGGTGTCTTTGGCGTGACATGGGGTGGTGTGTGTGATGTGTGGGGGGGGGGTGAGTGTTGATGTGTGTGGTGATGTGTAGTGGTGTGTGGTGTTTTGTGCGTGGATGTGGTGTGGGTGATGGTGTTGTGTGCCTCTGTATGGTGGTGTTGTCTTGGCTGTGCTGTCTCTCTGGCCTTCGTCTCGAAATTGTGGTCGTAGGGGTTTGTGGGTGATGTGGGTGTGTGTTTTATATTGTGTTGGGTGTGTGGGAGTGGTGTGTGTATGTGTATCAGGTGTGTGTATTTTGAATTGTCCAATGTGGCAGTGTTTTGGAGATGTGTGTGTATTTTGAGCGTGGCGGTGTGTACCGCCAATGGAATACCGCGGTTGAAAGACCGCCGCGTGGATTTGTGGGTCGTAATAGCATGGGCGTATTTCTGTTGGCGTGGAGGTGGAGGTTTTGTTTTCGCCAGTTTAACACTGACCTTTGGTGTGGCGGAGTTGTGTGGGTGTCTGAATTTCGGCGGATTCCGAGATGTGTGTCATAATAGCTGTGGCGGACTACCGCCGCAGCGGCAGTGTATTGGCGGTCTTCTGCACGGCGGTAAGCGCCTATTACCGCCAATGTTGTAATGACCCCCATAGTGATCTACGTGATTTTTTAAAAAATACCCGTGTAATGGACCAAGGCCCAAGGGTCGGAGCATCTTTTATTTCATTATTTCCTGTGGAGAGGCATGTGCGGGCACCCCCTCCTTCAGTCAACTTCTGCCCACGCACAACATAAAGGGCCAAGGGGACCCAACCCCTTGGGCCTGTAAGGAGACCTGGTCATACATACTTCACGGCCCCCTTGTCTGTGTCTCAAAGGGTAGATCACATCAGTGTCCCATCTCCCTGAGCGCTCTCTATGGACAAGGACAGTGCATAGCTACCATCTGCAGGTGGGAGCTGAAGAAAGAATTGCTCAGTGAAAGCCGAAGGAAAGAGAGGGCTCAGCAGTGGGCTCCTTGTGCTGCAACTCAATAAAAAAAACAAAAGATGAAACCTGTGGGTGCCCTGGTTGGGACAGAAATATCCAGAAACAAAGAAAAGAACAAAGGAGCAGAACCTCAGCAAAAGAGCTGTTGAGAGCTCTTTTGCCCATGTATAAAATAATTATGGATTCAGATAAGGAGCACCCATTAATCCCTTGCGTAGGGAGCAAATCTGCATCTGGGTCTATGTGGTGCCTCAGGAAAGGAAGGGGCATCACCAACAACTTTCCCAAAATGTTTGGGGCAGCAGCATGAGGTGCAGCAGCCCCCATTCAATGTTTGTGTAAATACTAGCCTACGGCTCCTGGGGCATCAAAATTATGACCCTGGGAGAGGTTTGCTCTCCTGGAGCTTTTATTGTTGGGCTCTGGAGTGCAAGAACTCCTTGTGACTGGTCCTATAACTGCAGGAGCAACATAATTATAGTAAAGTGAAGACTCTGGGAAACATGCCTAGAATTCTGATGCTTCATTTACAATGATGATATTGATAATTCTATGGCTACTTCTAGAAATTAGTTTTAAGTTTCTAGAAAATGATAATTAATTTAAGCGTGCTTCAGTTAGCATAACTAGGCCACACCAGTCCGCGTTGACATTGATTACTAAAATGCTGCAGAAAAAACACATATTTCTTGAAGGTGTATGAGCATTCCACAAGCACGTGTCTTTCTCTAGTTCAGAAGATCAAAGAAAAGACAGCTTCTGTCATGGTCTGTCCTAATACAAATTCATCATATTAGTCATTTTCTGTAGAGGGAAGGGTGTTTCTGTTACATGTTCAAAGTTACTTGACTATCTAACCAAGCTCCGCTGTAGCTGAGCAAGCTAGTCTTTTCCTGTATTTTGTAACGCACAATCTCATCTCCTGAAATAAATATGTACAGGGTTAATCAATAAGATGCCCTAGGATGTAGGAGATACAATGGTGTTGTACCAACTAATAGATAAAATTATTGTTATTAATTAAATATTTTTATTCCAACCCTTCTGATCATGCTATGAAAACGTGTGTGTCTTCTGTCCCTAAAACATTATAATAAACATGTTACTTTGAAGGAGAGCTAGTAATCATTTGGGCTTTTCTTAAGAGATGGTTTTATGATTATGCTAATCCTTTAGATTAATTAACTAACTACTTTTAGCTTTCTATTATGATAATATTTTTAATAAACTCAAGCAGTTAATAATTTTAGAAGGGAAACACCCGGAACAACGACTCCTAAACCACGAAGTTATTGAAAACGAAAGCGAAACAACGGTTTCTTTTTCCATGACTTCCTGGTTTTTGTGCCTTAACCACGCATGTGTGAACCACGTACATGCGTGGTTAAGGCACAGAAGAAGGGAGTCGACGTGGTGAAGGAGGATGTAAGTTGGGCTGGGACAGTTTTTTTTTTTTGGGTGTGGGGTGCGGGGCTCGGGGTGATTAGGGTTTGTGGGGTCAGGGGGTCAGGGTTTAGGTTTTAGGGGTGAGTTGGGGTGCTTTAGGTTTTAGGGGCAGGGATGGGAACTTGGGGCATTTTTAGTTTTTAAGGGTGGGGTAGTGGGTTTGAGGTGATTAGGGTTTGGGAGGAGGGGGTTAGTGTTTAGGTTAAAGGGGTGGGTTGGGGTGTTGGGGTGCTTTAAGTTTTAGGGGGGTTGGGGTTGTGGTAATTTTGGGGGTGGGGGTTGGGGTGGTTGTGGGGGTGGGGGATCGCAATACTTTTTAGGGGTGGGGGCTGGGGGGAAGCATGCAGGAACCGTGCATGCTGATCACTAATGCCTTTACCAGGAATGCCTTTACAACTAAAAATCGTTGTAAAGGCATTCGTGGTAAAGGCATTAGTGATACCAATGAGTTCGTTGTTCCGAACTCATTGTTGAGCCATGGGTGCTTGAAGCACTCGTGGTTTCAACATATAACCATTTTAGAATGTTATTGCTTGCAGATTTTATTAATGGCTTGGACTCAGACTTTGAGTGACTCAGACAGTACCGTTTCTGCCTAATGACCTTGTTAATATCTTAATTAGAGCATCCACAATTTTGGTAGCCTGTGCGGGGCACACACTAATTAATTAAGCTAATTAACATTAGCTATGCTAGGTGGTGAAAAAGTTTGGTTGTCAAGGAGTTGGAGAATCCTGGAGATTTTTTGAGTATTGCTAGAGTACCTATAGATGTTGCATGGAAGTGTGATTTGGTGAATATTAACAGGGCCTTGTGCTGGATGTGTATTATGCTTTGGTGATTGTGTCTGTGTGGTGCTTTGGGTATTGTGGCACGCATGGTATGTAGTATGTGGTACACAATGGTATGTTATGATGGTGCATTATTAAATACAGTTGAAGTTTGACATTGTGTATTTTATGTGAACATGTTTGGATTTTGGAAGACACAAGTTAGATAAAAGGGTCTGTGGAGGTTTAAAGGTGGCACACCAGGTTTAAATATATGTTGGAGTTTATGATCCTTAATAGTCCTTAATAGCCTAATTGTGAGTGAAGTGAAATAGTGGTCATAAATTCTGTGCACATGATAAATTATACTAATCCGGGTTAGGTAATTGCTGGTCAAAGCGTGTGGAACACTACTTCACTTGTGTAGTGAGTTTGACTTTTGTTCCATGTCCTGGAACACAGAAACAGGTTTAATGTTCATTGAGGTTGGTTTTATTGAATTACCGTATTTGAGATATATTTGAAATTGTATATTATTTATTGTGTATGTATACTGTGTTTGAATATACAAGAAAATCTACAAAAAGAACCTGCAAATTTTGACAAAATCTATGAATGCGAAAAGCACAAAGATATCTGGGCCAAAAAGCCATAGAACTGCAACATGAAGAAAATAATGAGTGGTTCTGAATGTGAAGTTGTTGATAGACATGCCTGGAGGAACTTATGTGCATGTCCCTTGAAGCAGACAGTATATTTGGACTTTCACTAAGGTTTTTCCAAAGCTTAGATAAGAGCCGGAAAATGGTACACTGAATTGGACAGAATTGTGACTGTTTCAAAAGTGCTGTGATTTGGATGCATTATTTTCAACTATAGTGCCTAAGGACTAGTAGAGTGAATGCACAACTATGGTACAGTGGCCACATGAAGAACCATGTAGAATTGGTCTGAGTTACCAGACTTCATCAAAAAATATTCACGTTTTTGAGCATTTGATGGGAAAAGTTCCAGCAAAGCAGAAAATGTATAAGATCAACACAAAGTGCAGACAAGTTATTTCATGCATATTATGGGAGAATAGTGCAGATTGACAGGTAACATAGTGGAATGGATATTCCCGCAAAGAAATGAGTATCAGGATTTGTTTCAGTTTTTGTGTTGGATTTTTGTCCGTAATTTGAGTTCACAGATTCTGTAGTGTCATGTGTGGCCAAGCAAAGTAGTTAGACAAAGTATCCAGGTAGGCAAAATACTGTATGATTATTGTGCGTTGAAAACAACGTCAACTAAACAGAAGTTGATGATAATACAGAGACAAGATGTGATGGGACAGGGTCAGGATCGGTCCTCCAGGACATGGAGGGAATGGATTTCAAGGAAAAGGTTTTAATAACAATGCCAATAAAGTTCAGGTTAAATTCTGGCGCTTGTCACATTTATATTAAAGTAGGCCATTATAGTATAAATTGTAGGTTTAATGTAAAACAATTTCTAAATGGAACACAAATGGTACCTCAAATTAATAACATACAGCAGACTATGACTCCAATAGCACAGAATGAGATGACATAGTCAATGGTCCCGGTCCTACCTGTACCAGTGCAAAACATGCAGCATGCAAGGCAGTTCAATGGAACTATGCTTTCAGCTCCAGTTTTACAACCTCAACTGCAGAATCTTCTAATGGATTTCCACAGAATTTAAAATGTCAGCAAAATCTAGCTTGATCTCACATGAAACGATGAGAAATTGGTGACACAACTTCCTCAATTTTTCAGCTACACTTGGAGCTCCTTGTGAACTGAATCAGTCCCAATGACAGTGCTTGAGGGGAAAGGGGGATCACATGCTTGGCACAGACCTAGGGGTCAACCAGAATGTCCTGTATGTAGAAGGAGATGTTAACAGCCATCCATACCTTCTTTAGTTGATACAGGTGCTACCCATTTCACAGTTAGACCAGTGGAAGCTCCAAACCTACCCTTTTCAGGAAGAGAAGTCCAAGCAGTAGGCATTTCATATAAACAGGGACTAAAATGTTGTCAGCATATATTCCTGTAAAAATAGCCTCAGCTACAAATAAGCATGAATTTATAATTAGTGAAACAAGGTAAGTAAAAATATTAGGTTGTGATCTGTTATGTAAATTAAATTGTGTAATTTATTGCAAATTGGAAGGTGTTTACATTCAAACAAATAAATCTGATATTGAATTGAAAATGAAATCAACAGAAACTAAAATTGGTATGTTCTCAGTTCTCACAGATGAGGACTTACTTCCAGGTCTGAGATACACAGTGGAAAGAGAGTTTTGGAAATCTACAGGAAAAAGATTGGGCTGATCGAAAGTGCAAACCATGACAAGAAATAGTGAAACCAGATGCAGTGTTTCCATGGATTCCCAAATACAGACCTTCTCATGAGGCTGAGAAAAGGATTACACCTGTGATTGAAAAGATGATACAGCAGGTCATTTTAAAAGATGTTTTGAGGAGTTTATTTAACTCATCTATAATAGGCTTGTGTAAACCAAATGGGAAATGGAGGATAGCCCAATAATGAAGAAAGAGAAATGAGATGTTAGTTCTAAGTTTCCCCATTGTACTGAATCCAGCAGTAATGTTGGTTCAATGTCCACTACATGCAGAATTGTGCATGGTGATTGCTTTGTGATCAGCACTTTTTTGAATTCCTCTTCATGAGAATAGTCAATATCTGTTTGTGTTTCCGTTTTCAAACACAGTCTGTGTTTGCGCTAGGATCACACAAGGGTATTTAGAAAGCCTTTTAATTATCTCCCAAATACAACAAAAATATTTTGAATCTTTAAAATGTCCATGTGACTCATTGTTAGTGCAATATATTGATGATTTGATGATTGTAGCAAAAACAAAAGAAGGCTATAAGTTGAACCCAATTGCATAATTGAATTAATTGGCTGAAAATGGGCATACGGTTTCCTGTACAAAGCTGCATCATTCCCAAGAAAAGGTTATTTATTTGGGACATTAGACTCAAAATAGAATGAGGAGAAGATCTAAAAAGTGCATCTCTGTCTCTGTGATTTTCAGAATCAAGTCACCAACAATACAGAGGGAAATGAGGATGTTTCTAGGAATGGTTGGATACTGTAGTCACTGGATTCTAAACCTCTACTCAATTGCAAAGCCTCTACAGAAACTGACGCACAAATATATCTTTGATCTGGTGCCCTGGGATGAAGAATCTATGCAAGCCTCCTGGAGATAAACCACAGTTAGTATACAGTACCCTCGTTAGAAATGCTTTACTACGAGAACAGTTGCAAGGGTGCTCACTTTTTGTTATTACACAACAGCATGACACTACAAGATGATCAAATGTATTTTTTACCACATTAGATCAAGTGTCTAGCCCTCTGCCTGGATGTCTGGAAAAATATAGTAGTGACTGCCACTGCCATATTACAAAGTAAATCAAGGGTAATGGGCTATCATGCTTATCATGTTGAGGTTTTTGATTCCAGTTAGTCTTTTACCACTGCCAAAAGATTAAATAAATGATGAAACAGATGAATTTGAACATGACTGCAGTGATGTGACAGAACTGATTGCCATTACTAGAGCTGGGTGCAATCTATACTGATATTTTGGAGTGGTGCATTGTTTTGGCCAATTGTAGTCAAGGAAAACTGTCATGACTTTTGCTGGGACTTCATTTCACAGTGGGCCTAAAGAAATTAGCAGTTGGGAAATGTACTGCACATAGAACTGGAAATAAAATGACTGCATTGTGCAATAACGTTTCTGACTAGGTTGACAATTATTATGCACTCATGTTAGCAACATTCGCGGAACAAACAAATTAGGTTTCATAAACAATTGTTGAAAATGTAAATTAATTTCGATTACTGTCAATTGAAACAACAGATGAGCTAAGAGACATGCAGAGGATGAAAAAAAAAATTGGGAAAAAGCAGGATGCAAGCAAGATGCAAATGAATTTTGAAGATGTACTGATTTGAGGTCTCTGTTGCTGGATTAATTGCTACTGCAGATGGCAAGACTAATGCATAGACCTACAAATATGACAGAATGGTGAATCTTTTAAAAAAGTATTGTTTTAATCATAATTTTGAAAATATTACTGAAGAAATCTGACAAAGATTCACAGTGTGTCAACAAAAAAACTGAGACAAAAGGAACAGTGTGAAGATGAGTCACTTAGGGAAAACAGCAAGTTATTTCACAAGACTACAGGTAGATTTTGCAGCTATGCCACTCTGCAATAGGGTAAACTACAACTGTGTGACTATTTGACTATTTTGAAATTGGACTTGAATCATATCCACCAAGAATATATGATGCACTAACAGTTGTTAAACTGCTATTGAGGGAGTTGATCCTGAGGCTTGGATTGGCAACTTTAATTGAGACAGTCAAGTGTACACATTTTATGGATGAAATAATGAAGATCTTGTTGTACAGCTATTTTAGCCGTATTTTAGACATGTTATTTTAGCAAACTAGGTCTGCCGTTGTGCACTTTAACCCAGTTACATTTTATTCAGCATTGCTTTATTGTTCTAGCAATAGGCACCTTTGCAGTGTTGTTTTATTTTCACTGTATAATTGTTCTTTCGTCTAGGAAAGCATTACGTTCTTAGCAGGACATTATTTTCACTTTGTGCTTTCCTCAAGGATGCAGTCAGATAGGGTTGCCGGAAAAAGTGGTACGCTGTGTCTCCAACATTCACAGAAACATACATATCTTTACGTGGGGACATTTTCTCTGAAACATCAGCTGTTTTATTATAAAAATGCTTCTTTTTCCCATACACATTAGATGGAGATTCCAGCCAGATGACCACAACTGCATGCTGATTGCTAACTGCCTTCGCTGCAGCCACTTGCTTAGACTGTCGAACCCCTGGACTACATGGGGGCGGTGTCTCTCTAGACTAAAGGCTTCCTTATTCATGTATGAGGGTTGATGTCTTCCCATGGGAAACCTGAAGGGCGGATTAGGCTTATTATGCTGTGCTCTAACGTAGTTTAGGTAGGAGAACTATATAGCACTCCCAGTGACAGTATGGTGGGACTGTTTTTGTGTTTCACTCTCCTTGTCACAATCCTGCTTTTATTGTGTTTTATGATCCTAGTTATTGCAATACATGTCATTATATCCAAGATGCAGTTACTTCGATAAACCCTTATTGAGCTACATTCTGCCCCTGTTTGTCTTTGCCTGTGTGAGACTAATGTAACTGAGAGAAAGGGACGAGATATGATCAACCACGATTCCCCTCAGGAGTTTTTCTTGTCATGCTCCCGGTTGCCACAATCGTCCCTGCTCTTGGGTAGAAATGAGGTACTGCTAGTTAGCCGGAAAACCCAGATAAGGTCGACAGGTGTCACCTGGTGAGGAATTGTACTTATTACCCCACAATCTATGTGATTCTGCCACCCAAATCCAGTAGCCTCATTGGGATACTGAGAATCTATGCGACAATCTTGTCCACTGCTTTAAATATTGAACAGACGTTTCATTGTAGTTATCATGCTGAAGCATCAGGGGTTGTGCAATGTATGAATGGAATTATAAAAAGAAAACTCACAAACGTATGGGCCAGATGCTCTTCCATTGATGTTGCTTAGCATGAAATGTACACCAAGTAAAAAACTGGGTTGAGTACTTATGAGGTAACCATAGGAAAAGTTATAAGAACTCCTGTTATTCCAGCAGCTGCTCTGGTAAATATTACTGATGTTTTGGTCTTGGAGTACTCTAAAGGCCTAGCTGATACAGTATGCTATATCTCTCACCAGATGAGGTTTGCTAAACCTTTTCCGAGTATGAAATATATCATAACTTTGAACCTGGGGGCTGTAACCTTGTGAAGAAGCCTATGGAAATGTTTTGCCATCAGCCACACTGGAGTGGACCACATCAGGTGATACCTGTAACAAACACAGCTGGGTGGAGATTTGCCATATTAGATCCAAGCATCTCACATGAAAACAGTGTGTGCTACAGATGAAGAAACAGTGGCAGAAGCCTTTGACTCACAAAGCCTAACTAAGCATCACTGTGTAGTTCCAGAAGTGGTTGGGGAACAAAGAATTCAATACAAAGAAGAAAATCAAACTCTGAAAAGCCAAAGAGCAAAGCAAAGTACACCACTTGCAAATAGCGCAAACCAAGAAAAAGATAAAAAAATAAAGCTCATGCTGATCAAGCAAATGAAACTGAAGATAGAAGCTTGATTCAAGTGGATTTGCCTGGGACTTTAAAACAGATTGAAGAAAAGTGGTGAAAAATCAGCTGAAATAGTAAAAGAGAGTAATGACAAAGAGAATGAATAAAGCATCAATGAACTAACGTTTGAGAAGTCATCTACAGATGTTGCATCAAAATGATTATCTAGAATAAGAGTGTCAAAAAAGAAATATATGGCTCCTGAATGAGCATATCTGACACAAATGTGTGCCAGAAAAAAGAGATGCTGATTTGAAAGGTTTAAACTTTTTGCTGGAAGAACTCTTATGAAATGACAAATGAACTGTTAAATGATCTGTCCTAATAGAGTTTCCTATCAAATTAAACTGTTGCTCTGAATTCTGAAACTTTTTTCTTAGACCTGTTGCTTGTAATAGATTTACATTTTTGTTTGCTAACTTTTAGATGTCTTTTTAATCAATTTTGATTACTTGATTACTTTTATGTTACTTTTTGTATTTTGCACATATTGCTTTCAAAATAAAATTGATGTTGGGAAAAAAATATTTTAAAGAACTGGAGAAGATGCCTTCAAGGAAAGAAAGACTTTTCTTGGCTTTGCAAATACATTTTATAATTTAATTTTGATTGCACTACTTAGGGGGTCATTCTGACCCCCGCCGGCGGCTTTCAATTTACTTTCAATTTTTTTTAAAGAAAAATCACTGACTGGACAATAATTTACTGAGTTTTGTTCTTGTGTTCGGCGAACTGGAACTAGTTTGCCATACCACCCTTGAGTAGGCCTTGTTCTGCTCTGCTTCTCTACTGTGAGAGAGTCAAATGCTAAAATGGGGTACTTGGTTTCCAGTTAAAATACAGTTAGGGACTTATTACTTATAAAGGAGTCATATCCTTCACAACCAAAAACCAATTTTGTTACAAAAACAAATTACAGTTCCAACATATTAGACATTTACAGATTGGTAACGAGATAAACTATGTGGCTACACTGGTACCTAGTCATTGGAAGCTGCAGCAAATCATATTTATAACATTTCTTAACCCTTTAAGCCTAGTAGGGGAGTGTAGAATGTCACTCCAAACCCAGTGGAGGTGGAGAGAATAACTGAATTCTATATATGGAATTTTTTTATTTCCATGGCTAGTGTAGTGATCTGTAAGGCCTGCAACCATGGAAGAGAGGCCAGCAATTATGAAAGCACCCAGGAACTCAGTGTAAAATACATCCCGTCATTCCAGAACTCTGTACGTGTCCAGGCCACCTCACCAGGGCACAGAGTTAAGGACAGCCATTGACTTCCAGACTCCTTGCCAAAGAATAACCGATTCCAAACAAAAAGGAATGGTTACTGCCATTCATTCATGTGTCGGGCAACCCAGCTTGCTGCTTGACAGAAGACCCTTCCATCTGTCACTAATCACATGACCAGGCAAAGTCTTGCAAGAGTTAAATGGGACTTGGCGTGGTCATGTGATTCAGTGGCTATTTTAGATGACAGCTGCCTCTACAACACACACCCTGCACGTGTGCAGGTGCTTTTTTTGATACCTTCAAGTAGAAAGTAACTCGTGCTTGCCTGTTCTTGGAACCCAGTTATCCCATTGTTTCTTCAGCACTGCAGTGACTCGCCATGGTCTTTTCACCGGGTCCAGACCTGTGAGACGTAAGAGAGATTCAGATTAGTTTAATGAATTACATATTTTTTGGGTCAAAACAAACTGTGCAATAGTCCAAAGGTTAAAGATTGCTTGAAATAAAAGGCTAGAAAAGATTGAGCTATCTTGATAAGGTTGGCATTGTGAGAAAAACTTGAGTAACAAACATTTGTGACTCCTCTTGAGGAACTGTGCCATACCAGTCAACCAAACAAAGAGCCGTAGAGCTCCAACCGTTCACAGACTGCAGATACAAAAGTCCTTCAAAGAACTATGACTAGTGCAACCAAAGAAGTAATTAGGTTGCTTGATAAGTACCTTCCCCTTCCAGAACCCCACTGGGGTCCCAAACTGTGTAGGCATAGAAGATATCAGACTTAAAACATTGATCTTAAAGATTTGATGTATGATTTTATGTTAGCTCTTATGTTAAAACTGTACATTATATTGTTGCACAGAAACCTGCTAAAGGAACTATTACCCAGACACAGGCAGAAAATCCGACCTAATTGAGGACATACATTCCTGAAAGAAGACGGTATCCCAAGGCGTCTCCAATCAAGAACAACAGGTATCATCCCAGCCACCGTTCCTGCATCAGGAAACTCACATTTAAGCTACTTCCCTTGAACTGGTGGACCTTCCTTGTGAGGGGATTGGTTGAATCCACGTCTCTCCTGCAACATCTGGACACTCTGGCAGGACAAAGAGCTTAGAGACCTGACGGTTAGGTCACCATGGCCCTCGTTATGACCCTGGCAGACGGTGATAAAATGGCAGTAATACCGCCAACAGGCTGGCAGTAACTACCGCCAAATTATGACCATGGCGGAAAGATCTCCGAATGGCAGCCCGTGTACAACACCGACTGCCAGGGTGGAAACAACAGCCACCAAGGCGGTAGCCACCTACAGCAAGACGGAAGTCAATGTTCCGCCCACAATATTAAGACCCTGCAAACCGCCACCTTTTCTGGGGCGGTACCAATGACATCAAAAGCCTGGCGGAAACTGAGCTCAGAAGTGAAAGGAGTCACCATTGGAGACACAGGAAAGAACCATGCAGCCATGGAACCAGAACTGCATGTTTTTCCAATGATATTCTACGTTCTGCTCCACCACGAACACCAACGCCGGAGAAGATGACGACGGTGAGTACAGCCGTCTAGCATACAAGGGAGGGGGGAGGAAAAAGAGAGTGACACACACACGCACAACACAAACCCCACACACACACCATACACACAACCAGATGCACTACAAAAACAATTTGACCCCGTAACTCGGTTGAATAATGCAAGGACAAAACAATTTCGCCAAAGTGTTTGTAATAAGATCAACACAGTAGAAGCAATACGTTAGGCAAGATAATAGATATTACAGATATTATATTTACAGAAAAAGGGACACAGCCCAGTCCTCAATTTGCGTGGGCCACATGGCCACAGGCCAAAGTCCAAGGCCACACTTGTCACCTGCTTCAACACGGAGAGAACACTGCACGCACATCAATTGGTAAATAGGCAGGCACCTCAGGGTGCAGGGGATGGGGGCACCTCAGCCGGGGGATGAAACAAGACCACTGGTTCTTGAGGGGGCAACATGCCCTGTGCTTGATCCTGGGGAGTGCAAGGCCACAGTCTTTCATGTGGGTGTCTTGCCCACTGGTTCTGTATGGGACAACATGCCCTGAGCTTGATCCTGGGGAGTGATGGTCCACAGTCTCTAATGTGGGTGTCTTGCTCACTGGTTCTGTATGGGACAACATGCCCTGTGCTTGATCCTGGGGAGTGATGGTCCACAGTCTCTCATGTGGGTGTCTTGCTCACTGGTTCTGGATGGGACAACATGCCCTATGCTTGATCCTGGGGAGTGCAAGGCCACAGTCTCTCATGTGGGTGTTTTGCCCACTGGTTCTGGATGGGGCAACATGCCCTTTTCTTGATCCTGAGGAGTGCAAGGCCACAGCCTCTCATGTGGGTGTCTTACCCACTGGTTCTGGAGGGGGCAGGCCGAACAGCAGCCCATGGAGGCAGGATTACATATCGTCCGCTGGCGGTGACGGCTGCACAATGGTGGTGCTGCTGTTGGGGGAGGCTCCTGCATACTCCTGCACCCTCGGACGAATGCACAGTTGTGGTGCTGCTGATGGGAGGAGGCTCCTGCACATCCCCTGCGCCCTCGGATGGATGCACAGTGGTGGTGGTGCTGTTGGGGGGAGGCTCCTGCACATCCCCTGCACCCTCGGACAGATGCACAACCATGGTTGGTGGTGGGGGCTCCTTCACAGTTCCTGGTCCAGGCTCCTTGCCCTTCCTGCCTGCTGGTGCAGACTCTTTGCTCTTCCTGCCTGTAGGCGCAGGCTCATTGCTATTCCTGCCTGCTGATGCAGGCTCCTTGGCCTTTTGGGTGGCAGGTGCAGGCAGCTTGCTCTTCTTGCTTTTTGGGGCAGGCTCCTTCCCCTTTAGGCTGGCTGGTGCAGGCTCCTTCCCCTTCAGTACATGTGGCCTGGATCCCTTTCCACCACGAGTGGGTGTGGTTAGGAATGGAGCCGTGGACTTTGTGGCTGAGGTGCTTTGCTGGGTTTGTGATACCCTGGCCATACGTGCAGAATGGGGGGGAGGGGTAGGGAAGAGGTCAATGTGGATAGGAACAGTTTTTTAGGGACATTGGGGTGGGAAGAGGGAGAAGGAATGGGAGTGGAGGATGAGGGGGTGGTTGTTGGAGGTGTCTGTCTGCTACTTTTGGGTACAGGTGCATGGGCTGCATGCTATTGTGAGGTGGATGGCTGTTGGGTGTCTGAGAGCTTGTGTTTGTGTACTTTAGGAGGGGGGCACAGACACAGTGGGAGAGGACACAGGGGACCTGTGCATGGATGTTGTGGAGGTGTCTGCCAGTGAGGTGTGTGTTCTGCTTGGTGTGGTGATGATGCCCGGTAGTGGATGATGATGTAGTGCATGCAGGTGTGAGTGTAGACGTGGCTGGGAGGGAGATGGTGGAAGGGGAGGAGGGGGAGACAGTGGAAATAGTGGATGTTGTTGTATTTGCAACTGGATGGTGTTTGTGTGAGTGCCTGTGGGATGATATGTGATGCTGGGTGTTCTCTTGTGTGCATGCTCATCTGTATGTGTGTCTGGGATATGTTAGGGTTGGGGGGAATGGGACTGGGCAGTGGAAGTTGAAGGGTGGACGGTAGAAACAGGGACAATGGATGCCATCAGAGAGGAGGCCAGAGCCTGAATCGATCTCTGTTGGGCCACCAATCCAGAGTGAATGCCCTCCAGGAATTCGTTAGATTGTTGCATATGAGCTGCCAGCCCCTGGATGGCATTCACAATGGTTGACTGCCCGATAGAGATGGATCTCAGGAGGTCAATAGCCTCCTCACTCATGGTAGCAGGGCTAACTGGGGCAGGGCCTGAGGTGCCTGGGGCGAAGGAGATGCCCACCCTCCTGGGTGAGCGGGCACGGGAAACTCAATGAGGGGCTGCTGGGAGGGTGGTGCTGGTACGGGGGTGGCGACTGTACCTGTAGCTGGGGTGATCACAGAAGTGTCCGCCACCACAAGGGAGCTTCCATCGGAGGAGGTATCTGTGTCTGAACTGTCCCCTCCAGTCTCCGCCGTGGTGCTCCCCTTGCTCTCCATCCCACTGGTGTCCTCACTGTGGGTCGACTCTGGCTCCTGGGTCCTGTGGGATGCAGCTCCCTCTATCGCTGGTGCCTCTGCTCATCCACCAGATGATGCTAATGCACATAAGGACAGGATGACAATACAAACAAGCATTTGCAATACACTAGGGTCTAGCATTTCTCAGAGTTACAGCTAGTAGCAGTTGTAAACTCCCAACCAGATTTTTCTTTCCAAATTGAAAGAAAAAAACTGTGCGATCACGCTGCTATTAGCAGTTGTAAACTCCCAACTGGATTTTTCTTTCCACATTGAAAGGAAAAAGCAGCAAGATTGCACTGCTACAGTTCACTCGTAATGAAACCTATTGGCAAAAGTGCAATTATCTACGTAACCGGCAAAAGTGCAATTAACTATGTAACAGAGTCGATGTTATGCAAAGCGCTCAACTTCTGCCAAGCGAGATAGCGCTGCAAACATAAGATAAAAAGTAGTCCACAGACCTGATGGGAAACTGCGAGCCTTGCATGTTTACAGTACTTGGTCACTGCGCTTGAGGAGGGCTAACCAGCGGAAAAGGCATGACGTATGCGTGCCTTCCACTAATGAAAGCAAGCAGAATTCAACAGGCAAGCCCACGAACCAATGAAAGACAACTGATGTGGCGTCAACGGGGCTCCGAGCCCTTTTCTAACTCCTAAAGCGTCTCGCAAGCGAAATGCATGCGCAAGCGTATGCAACGCAGTCTCGACCCTAAAAAGTGGGGAAAGAGACAAAGGAAACACTGGATCAATGGCTTCACCAACACCACTGTTGGCATACACAGCACCATCACACACAGGGAACAGGCCTACGCAATATGCATTGCACTACCAGAGAAATAGCTTGCCACCAAGGCATGGTAGGGGCACACTCTGCCAAATGCAGCACACCTGGGACCAACGCAGCCCTGACCAGTAGTGGATGCCTACGAGCTAGATAGCATGATTATTCCTTCAGAACCCTAGCCACCAGGGGAACTATGCTGCAATGTCAGGCCGGGCCTAGGGGCACCCACTCACACACATCTCCCAACTGGATGCCACCCTACCATGCGTACGTTGTAATGATGATCACTGTACTCACCCCCTTGTGGCTGCCGTGATGCCCTCCAGGGCCCATCCAGCTCTGGATAGGCCACCACCAGTATGCGGGCCATTAGGGGGCTCAGGGTTCAACGGGCACCCCTTCCTAGTTGGGAGGCCATCCTCTGTTGCTTCACTCTTCAGAATAACAGAATTATGCACTTCAGGATAGTTTAGGACACAATGTGAAACAATCACTCTTATACACCTTAGTAAGTAGAATAATCAATTTTATTTATGGGGCAAGGTCTTATATAGCAAAACTGACCACAGTAATATTTCATGAAAAATAACATAAGAATAACTGCGAGAATAGAAACACTGTGATATCATGAAAAATAACATGAGAATAACTGCAAGAATAAGTGCATATTACACACACACACACACACACAATATGCTTAAATGCTTATAAATTGAAAGGCTTCACCGAAAAGAGATTCCTCATCCCTCCACAGCACACCAAGCCGGGGAATCCAAATCGACTGGTGCAGGGAGTCTCCTTTGGGACAATCAGTCCTCCTGGTGTTGCGTCCAACCCAGAAGAGAGTTCCTAAACCAGTCCATCAGGGCTCCTGACCTTTATAGTATTTACTAACACCCAGGAGTCTTTTCTAGAAAAAGACCCCCTCCTTTACAAATTGTGCAATCGGCAGTACCTTGCTCACCCTTCGAGACATCTCCTCGGACCGGGCCAGGTTCCCAGAAGAGGGCTCCAAGGTGAAGCTTGCATTCCTCCTTGAGTACAGGTGCATCCCCCTGTTGTTCTCACTGATAGCTCGTGGAATGTAAATAGCGCCCTCCGTACCAGGCAGGTGGAGTGAAGTTGAGCAGTAAAACACCCCACCCTGCAGCTTGCAGAAGCTTGTGGAAAAACACAGAACAGTGCTTTACGCACAGAACCAGACTCGACAAAATGGAGTCTTGAGACAATGTAAAATGGAAGCAGAGGCCAATGGTCCATAGTATATTTCATTGCCCTTACCATGCCCCACTGTTCACCTTGCACGTAGTGCATGTAGCAATACATTCCACCCTTGGACCATTTGGCCAACTTACAACTAAGTATATCCTATAAGCTGAAATGGCAATGCTCTTGGGCGACACTGAGATAGAAGGTTAGGCACACACTGAAAACAACAACATAACAAAATTAGAATACCTATTATGATAATGATTACACCAAAGATATAACACAGTTGACCTAAATCAGGCAGCCATCCAAAAACCCAGTCCCACCACCCCTTGTCAGCATCTTGTTTCACCCCCTTTACTAACTTATGCAGGGCCTCTATGTGGGAGTTGATTGATATGGAGTGATCGGATAAATTAAAACAACACAACCCTTCAAAATCGCTGCAGCCGTGGTTGTGCTTGAGCAGCAAATAATCAATAGCTGCACGATTCTGCAAAGTAGCTTTTCTAGTTCCATGTACGTCTAATAACAGCTCAGCTAAGGCCGCTGATGTATAATTAATATTCTTAACTACTAAACATGCAAGTTTATTAATAACTCTGGTATTATACACTGTGGGCCCTGGCACCCCTACGACAGAAACAGCTAAACTGAAATATTCTGTTTTGGAAAGCAATGATATTTCAGAATCACAGTCTGCAGGCAATTGAATAGTGTCTCTGACATAGCAAGGGTGTAGAGCGGTATCCGTAGGAAACATGAGAAAGCCTAAGCGTGTCCCGGCACAAGGCCCTCCGGTTAGATTGGCTGGGATATAGGTAAAAGAGATGTTACCACATGAAAAGAGCCAACCTTTAGGCAACTTAACGTTTCAAATGTGGCTGACAGCAGGCACCATATTCTGGCAGAACATTGAATTATTTACATTCAAACAGGTCATGTCATTTCGTGAGTGGCACAATGTCTGTTGTGCAGCAGTTAAGTTTTGGTCTCTTTTCTCCAGTTTGAGCTGAGCACATTTACCTATTTTTATAGGATCACAGGTCAATGAAAAGCACACATCTCCATTTGAGATGTTAAAAGTGAGTATGGATGTCATGTTCCTCCACAACCGCCTGCCCACCTCCGGGCAATGACGGCAGTACTCATAGAGTGACAGATGGGAGTGAACGTCACTCAGATCCATCATTCCATCCTGGTTTGTATCGTTAAAGATGTGCAACAATAACGCTGCAGGAGTGGGCACCGCCACTAGACAAGTGGTAATCAGATCTTGAACATGAGCATGTTACTCATACAGAAGTGAGATACATTCAGCACTTCCTGCGCCAGATGAATCCAAACATTGTTTGGTTGACGTAATAGCGCCGGCATCTGCGGCTGACGATTGAATCTTTGGGCTATGAGCCCCTTCCGCTCCCCGGTGGAGCCTCCTGAAAGTGCTCCATACACCACACTCATCGCACAGGCACCCCACAGGATGATCTGAAAAGAACAAAAGACAAAACACATATTATCATTCTCGCAAATAGCATTTGTCAGCTGGAATATGTTCCCATTTGTCTTGACCAGGTCGCATAACTACCAGGACATTGTCTGGTCTAGTGGCAATGACATCAGCGGGTTGAGGAGGGTTATTTGGGGATTCAATCCACACTTTGGCCCCTGGGTTCTTGTCAGTAGATCCCAACCCTCCTTTGCCTCTTACAGTGAGAAGGGCTGGGGCACTCCTCTTCTTGACAATACCTTCATAAACTGGCATAATGACAATCTGGGCAACACGATCGCCGGGTTGCACCACTAGGTCTGTGTAACCACTGTTCAAGAGAATCACTTTCAACTCGCCCTGGTAGTCTGCATCTATCACGCCTCCTAAAATTTGGATGCCTCTCAGGGCGAGCCCAGATCGAGGGGCGATTAGACCATAATGCTCAGGGGGATTCTGAATTCCAACCCCTGTGTCAATCAGAGTGATGTCTCTAGGCTTCAATGGATGCATTTGTAAATCATGCAGGTCAAGTGCTGCAGATTCTGGTGTAGCCCGATATGGGGCCAAAGCTCCTGGAGCTGTTTTCCAATACACAATGGTATTGCTTGCTGTAAATGGATTGATCTGTAAAGCAGGCGTGAGCATTCTCATGAGAGGTGTCTCGGCATTTGTAAGGGGTCGGTTGTTCAAAATTTGGAAAGCATCGTACAAATTATCCCTCCACCCTTTCAGTGTCCCATCAGACAGTTTGTGCAATTGTTCTTTCAACAGCCCATTCATTCTCTCAATCAGTCCCGCTGCTTGCGGGTAATACGGTATGTGAAAAATCCACTCAATGTTGTATTGTGCACAATAGTCCTGCACTAGTCCGCCCTGGAAGTGGCTGCCGTTATCACTCAGAGTTTGGAGCGGCACTAAATAGTACAGAATAAGCAGATTTAGGGGGTCATTACAACATTGGTGGTAAAAGCTGCTTACCGCCGTGCAGAAGACCGCCAACACACCGCTGCGGCAGGGGAATTCCGCCACAGCTATTATGACCCACAGCTTGGAATCCGCCGAAATTCAGACACCCACACAAGTCCGCCACACCAAAGGTCAGTGATAAACTGGCGAAAACAAAACCTCCACCGTCATGCCAACAGAAACACGCCAATGCTATCATGACCCATGAATCCACGCTGCGGTCTTTCAAATGCGGTATTCCATTGGCGGTACACACCGCCGTGCTCAAAATACACACACATCTCCAAAACACCGCCACATTGGACAATTCTAAATACACACACCTGATACACATACACACACCACTCCCACACAATCAATACTATATAAAACACACACCCACATCACCCACAAACCCCTACGACCAAAAATGTAGACGAAGGCCAGAGAGACAGCACAGCATAGACAACCACACCATACAGAGGCACACAACACATCACCAACACTACTTCCACGCACAAAACACCACACACCACTACATATCACCACACTCATCACCACATACACCACCCCACACATCACCTACACAACCCCATGGCACGGCAAAGACACCCCAGGTTCTCGGAGGAGAAGCTCAGGGTCATGGTGGAGGAAATCGTACGGGTAGAGCCACAGCTATTTGGATCACAGGTGCAGCACACCTCCATAGCTAGGAAGATGGAGCTATGGCGAAGAATAGTCGACAGGGTCAACGCAGTGGGACAGCACCCAAGAAATCGGGACAACATCAGGAACAGGTGGAACGACCTACGGGGGAAGGTGTGTTCCGTGGTCTCCAGACACAACTTCGCGGTACAGCGGACTGGCGGCAGACCCCCACCTCCTCCCCCACAACTAACAACATGGGAGGAGCAGGTCTTGAATATTATGCATCCTGAGGGCCTCGGAGGAGTCTGTGGCGGAATGGACTCAGGTAAGTCTAATCTTAACTATCATATCCCCCACCCTACCTGCATGCTATCACAGACCCCCACCCTCACCCCCTCCCCTATCACTCCAACTCCTCACTAATGTACTAATAACAGAAACCACACATCCCAACACCAAGCCCTGCATGACACAACAAAGCATGGACACCCATCACTAAAGCATGCCCACTACACATACCCATAACACCCCCCTCAACCATCATCACACAAGCTCCCACACAGGAATGCTAGCACTGGGGTACACGCTCACCAACCCATTGCACACCATGACACACACAGATGCAATATTCATGCTTTTATACCCCTGTAGGACCACTACCCAACGTCACCAGACAGGAGGGTCCAGACATCTCTACCCCACCCACAGAATAGGCCCACCGTGATGACAGCAGCTCTGTCCAACTGGATCCAGATGACCAGCCCAGACCATCGTGGGCCTCGGGACAGTCGGTTCCCCACACCCAGTCACAGGCCACCACAGACCTTCCACCCTCTGGTAACACCAGCACAGCACCCACCCAGCGGGCCCATACCTCCGTACCCAGGACACGTCAATCAGCTGTGTGTCCACCACTACAGGGAACCCAGGATAACCCACCACCCCAACACCAACAGGGACCTGGGGGCAGTGGTAGTGGGCACACGGTCCAGGGGATGGAGGCCCAGGAACACAGGGGAACTGGGAGGGCTGCTGTGTGACAGGGGGCGGACAGGCCTAGGGAACCCACTCTCCACTAGGCCCTCTCCTCCATCATGGGAGCATACCACCACTCCCAGGAGACGATGGAAACGGTCCTGGCCAAGTTTCAGGAGACCCAGCGCATGCAGGAGGAACAGTATTTGGGGTTCAGGGAGGAACTCAGAACCATCAGCTCCGCCCTGGGCACCATCGTAGGGGTGCTGAAGGAGATACTTAACACCAGGAGGGACACCGTGGCACTCCAAGGGGCCCCTGACACTAGCATGGACGAAGAACTGCCCACCACGTCCGCCGGCGCTAGTGGACAGGAGGCACAGCCACAGGACCACCACACCAGCACCCCACCCCCTGCAGACAGAGAACCACCCCGCAAGCGGTCCCTGAGATCCAGGAACAGGACAGAGCACGATGCCAAGACCGCCGCCAAGAAATGAGACCACCCTGATTGTCATCCCACTGTCCCACTTTGTAACCCTGTCCATAATAGAACTGCCCCAGCTCCACTTCCTATGCCCATATGGGCAATGCACCTGTGAGACTAACAGACTGGACTCTGCCATGGACATTCCTCCACCATCACCCATCACCATTTTACCACCCCCCTCCAATATTTAGCACTTCAATAAACACCCTTGAAGCACAAAACAATCTGAAGTCAGTCTGTGATTATGAAAATGTGTATTAGCAATGACAGTGAAAAAATCCGTTTTCTAATGTAATGTCAACATACCTATGTCACACATCTCAAGTCCATGAGGAATCTAAGCAGATGACACACGTTGGTAACCACACCTGTGAAACCGTAATGGAAATGTACAACTCAGTTACCATATACTGGTTGAAATCGACAGACAGGATAGAGGTAGAAGTGTGGAAGTACTTGTAGAAGGCAGGAATGTGTTCACACCTGTGTGTCACTGGAAATATTGCTGGATATCTGAGTCCCTGTTGTCAATGTCTTCTTCCTCTGCTTCCTCCTCATCAATGTCCACAGGCTCCACAGCTGCCACAACACCGTCATCTGGACCATCCTCCTGCAGAAAAGGCACCTGTCGTCGCAAAGCCAGATTGTGCAGCATACAGCAGGCCACGATGATCTGGCACACCTTCCTTGGTGAGTAGAATAGGGAACCACCTGTCATATGGAGGCAACTGAACCTGGCCTTCAGGAGACCGAAGGTGCATTCGATCACCCTCCTAGTCCGCCCATGGGCCTCAATGTAGCATTCCTCTGCCCTGGTCCTGGGATTCCTCACTGGGGTCAGTAGCCATGACAGGTTGGGGTAACCAGAGTCCCCTAATAGCCACACCCGGTGCCTCTGGAGTTGACCCATCACATAAGGGATGCTGCTATCCCACAGGATGTAGGCGTCATGCACAGAGCCAGGGAACATTCTGTAGCATTTACCTGGGAGATGCACTGGTCTGCCAAACAGACCATCTGTACATTCATCGAATGATAACTCTTCTGGTTCCTGTACACCTGTTCACTCCTGTGGGGGGGGGGACCAGAGCTACATGGGTCCCATCAATGGCACCTATGATGTTAGGGATATGTCCAAGGGCATAGAAGTCACCTTTAACTGTAGCCAAATCCTCCACCTGAGGGAAAACGATGTAGCTCCGCATGTGTTTCAGAAGGGCAGACAACACTCTGGACAACACGTTGGAAAACATAGGCTGAGACATCCCTGATGACATGGCCACTGTTGTTTGAAATGACCCACTTGCAAGGAAATGGAGCACTGATAGCACCTGCACTTGAGGAGGGATCCCTGTGGGATGGCGGATTGCTGACATCAGGTCTGGCTCCAACTGGGTACACAGTTCCTGGATTGTGGCACGGTCAAACCTGTAGGTGATGATTAAATGTCGCTCCTCCATTGTCAACAGGTCCACCAGCGGTCGGTACACCGGAGGATTCCGCCATCTCCTCACATGTCCCAGCGGACGGTGCCTAGGAAGGACAACAGCGACCACAGAGTCAAACAACTCAGAGGTATGTACCCACAGTCGACAAAGATCACCAAACATAACCCAAAAAGTTGCCAGTATGTGTGTTGAGTCTAGGCCTAGGTATGTGTGACGCAGTTGAAAATGAAGCCATGTGGGCCCCTGAAATGGCGGCTGCCTGACCTCTAAACTGGGACAATGGGATGTGAGGTAACTGCGCTGGCGTTGTACACTGTTGCGGTGGATGGACGAAGACCGCAGCGCAATATTGCATTGGTTAACATTGGACCCTATGGGTCCCAGGAGCCAATGACGAAGTGCGCCGGCGGTGATGATACGCACAGCCGCGGACATCACCGCCGTGGACGTGACCGCCGTTTTCTATCTGTTGAATCACTCGATACCTGATCTTCGACAGGAGAGGACCTACACTGCAAGTGCTGCTGTGACCTCGGTCTGGAAGAGACAATGGCTCGTGCATCTGGGGAAAGGGCCCCTGCCTTCACTGCACAGGAGTTGGAGAAGCTCGTGGACAGGGTCCTCCCCCAGTACAGGCTACTCTACGATCCTCCAGACCAACAGGTAAGTACACAGGGAGCACGTTGTATGGGCTATGGCTGAGTGTAGAGGGCTGGTTGTAAGAAGGAAGGGGCCACAGTTCTGCGTGCATGAAGGACTGTGAATGCATGTGCCACATGGCAAGGCTAGGGATGTGGGCCACTCACTTCGACGGTGCAGTTCCTAATGGCTTCTCTTCTTCCCCTGTACTTTTCATGTAGGTCAGCGCCCACCAGAAGAAGGATATTTGGCGTGCCATCGCCAAGGACGTCCGGACCCTGGGGGTCCACCACAGACGGAGCACCCACTGCCGTAAAAGATGGGAGGACATTCGCCGCTGGAGCAAGAAGACGGCGGAGGCTCAGCTGGGGATGGCCTCCCAACGTGGGAGGGGTGCACGTCGCACCATGACCCCCCTGATGTTCCGGATCCTGGCAGTGGCCTACCCTGAGTTGGATGGGCGCTTGAGGGCATCACAGCAGACACAAGGGGGTGAGTACAACATCATTCTGTGGACTTTGCACGCAGTGAAGGTGTCTGGATGGGGGAGGAGGGCTGTGGGTTCCCCTAGGCCAGGGCGAGTTCCGTAGGCTAGGCCCCTCCGTAATGCAGGCTATGTGGCACTCCGACCCCACCTCTGTAGTGTGCCAAGTACAGGTATACATGCCCCTGTGTCATCTATGTGTGCAGATGTCCACCATAGCCATGTAGGCCATATCCCAGGTACTGCATCTGTAGAGCCCAACAGCGCGGCATAGTGCAGGGGGCTGCTGTGTCTGTATTGTCCACCAACGGGAGAGGTAAGCCATGCACTCAACCTGTCTTTCTTCTGTCCCCATCCCCCTTTTTTTGGTCTCCCTGTTCTTGTGTGCATCAGCATCATCAGGCGGAGATACAGTGGCACCGGAGCACGTGGGAGCTGCATCCCACATGGCCATGGAGGGCCACACCACGGACTCTGAATACACCAGTGGGACGGAGGGAGAGGGGAGCTTCACGGCGGTCACAGGATCTGCAACCAGCGACACAGACTCGTCCTCCGATGGAAGCTCCCTTGTGGTGGTGGCAAAATCTGTGCCCCCCACTTCTACAGGTACAGCCGCCACCCCCTCTACCAGCACCGCCCTCCCAGCAGCCCCTCAGACTTTGCCCCGTGCCCGCTCACCCAGGAGGGTGGGCATTACCTTCGCCCCAGGCACCTCAGCCCCTGCCCCTGTTACCTCTGCTGCCCTCAGTGAGGAGGCCATAGACCTCCTCAGGTCACTCACTGTTGGACAGTCTACCATTTTGAATGCCATCCAGGGTGTAGAAAGGGAGTTGCAACACACAAATGCATTCCTGAAGGGCATTCATTCTGGTCAGGCTGCCCTTCATCGAACCCTGGAAACTCTGGCCTCAGCACTGATGGCAGCCATTGTCCCTGTCTCTAGCCTCCCCCCTCCAACTTCCTCCACCCAGACCCAATCCCCTGTACCCCAGCCTATCCCAAGCACACCATCAGACCAGCATGCACACACGTTAACACACAAGGGAAGCTCAGGCAAACATAAGCACCACACATCCCACAGGCACTCACGCAAGCATCATACACATACAGACACAGCAACATCCACTGCCTCCACTGTGTCCCCCTCCTCGTCATCTCCCTCCTCCCTCCCAGTCTCGTCTACACTCTCACCTGCATGTACTACCACTACAGCCACTAGGTTCCGCACCAGCACACCCACCACCACACCCCGCTCACCTGCACTCACCACCCCCACTACTATTTACACGTCCCCGTGTCCTCTCCCAGTGTGTCTGTGACGCCCCCTCCCAAAGTACACAAACACAGGCACACACCTACCCAACATACATCCACCTCACGACAGCCTCCAGCGCATGCACCTGCACCCAAAGCCACAAAAGTTACACCTCCTACAACCACCTCCTCTTCCTCCACTCCCAGACCCCCTCCAGCTACCCATCCCAGTGTTCCTCAGAAACTTTTCCTGACCAAGCTTGACCTCTTACCCCCCCCTCCAATTCATAGGTCCCGTACCAGCACCTCAGCCAAAAAATCTCCAGGACCAGTGGTGTCTGTTGTTAGAGGTATGTGGAGTGCACCGGGCACCAGGGCAGCCAGTGTGACACGGAGCCACAGCACAGCCAGTCCCCCCCCTGTGAAGCACCAGAAGTTGGACAGTGCCCGGCGGGAGTGGGGGAAGACTCCAGCCAGCAAAGCCGCTCACAAGGGTCCCGGGGGGAGTGTCCACTCAGCTGTGACTCCTCCCAAGGTGGGGAAGGGGCAGAAGAAATCGTCAAAGTCTGGGAGGAGCAGCCCGGCGGAGAAGACTGCCATCATCCCCGCTGCCCAGGAGGCCACCGCCAGCCCCATCGTCACTGGCCAGGAGCCCACCGCCAGAGTCAGTGCCCAGGAGGGCAGCCCCATCGTCACTGGCCAGGAGGCCACCGTCAGAGTCAGTGCCCAGGAGGGCAGCCCCATTGCCACTGGCCAGGAGGCCACCACCCAGAGTCAGTGCCCAGGAGGGCAACCCCATCGTCACTGGCCAGGAGGCCACCGCCAGAGTCAGTGCCCAGGAGGGCAGCACGATTGTCAGTGGCCAGGAGGCCACCGCCAGCCACAGCCCAGCTACCCAGGAGTGCCCCGGCAGCCCCAGCCCAGCTGCACAATGAAGGACCGCCAGCCCCAGCCCAGCTGGGCAATGAAGGACCGCCATGGCAAGCACCGCTGAACAGGGAAAGACCGCTGAACAGGTCAGAAACTGCAAACTCAAGCACCGCTGAACAGGGCAAGCACTGCCAACTCAAGCACCGCTAGCCCATGAGCGGCAGGGGCAGTGACGCAACTGGGACCGTCAAGGGGAGAGTGATGCACTCTGGGCACCAGTCACCCCCCAGAACCAGTGGAGACATGCATCCACTCCGTCTGTCCTTAACAGGATGAAGCACTCTGGGCACCAGTCCCCCTCCAGAACCAGTGGAGACATGCATCCACTCCGTCTGTCCTTAACAGGATGAAGCACTTTGGGCACCAGTCCCCCTCCAGAACCAATGGAGACTGTTATCCACTTGAGAGACTGTGGCTTTGCACTCCCCAGGATGGTACAGTGGGCAACCCACCCACTGTAGAGACTTGAGAGACTGTGGCTTTGCACTCCCCAGGATGGTACAGTGGGCAAACCAGCGACTGTAGAGACTTGAGAGACTGTGGCTTTGAACTCCCCAGGATGGTACAGTGGGCAACCCACCCACTGTAGAGACTTGAGAGACTGTGGCTTTGCACTCCCCAGGATGGTACAGTGGGCAAACCAGCCACTGTAGAGACTTGAGAGACTGTGGCTTTGCACTCCACAGGATGGTACAGTGGGCAAACCACCCACTGTAGGGACTTGAGAGACTGTGGCTTTGCACTCCCCAGGATGGTACAGTGGGCAAACCACCCACTGTAGAGACTTGAGAGACTGTGGCTTTGCACTCCCCAGGATGGTACAGTGGGCAAACCACCCACTGTAGAGACTTGAGAGACTGTGGCTTTGCACTCCCCAGGATGGTACAGTGCGCAAACCAGCCACTGTACAGACTTGAGAGACTGTGACTTTGCACTCCCCAGGATTGAACAGTGGGCAACCCTCCCACCGTAGTGACTTGAGAGACTGTGGCTTTGCACTCCCCAGAATGGTAAAGTGGGCAACCCACCCACTGTAGAGACTTGAGAGACTGTGGCGTTGCACTCCCCAGGATACATCAATGGGCGTGTAGCCCCCTCGTGGATCTGGCATGGTGCACTCATCCGGCTGAGGTGCCCCCCTTCCCTTCCCCCTGAGGTGCCTGTTGTATTTCTATCTGATGCCCCGGCAGTGCTCTCTCCGTTTTGATCAGGTATCTGATGTGGGCCTCGCCCATGCATTTTGGGCCCAGTGGTCCACGGACAATGAATGGTGCATTGCCTGCACAACTAATCGTGATGTATATTTTGTTGAATGTGTAATTATATCTGTATATATTTGGTTACTGTATTTTGATATATTACAATGGTTGAACTCATTTCCTTTTGTGATTGCATTCTTCTGGGGGGGCTGGGGGTTGTTACTGTAATGTTTGGATATGCATTGGTGTGTGTGTTGTAGTGGGTGAGGGTTGGGGTGGGGGTGGGGGTGTTGCGTGTGTGTGTCCCTGACTTTTGCCTCTCCCTCCCCTATGTCGTAGGTGCAGTACTCACCGTTGTCTTCGCCGCCAGCGTTTATGATGGTCGTATAGGAGCAGGAAGACTATCGCAGGAAGTATTTGGAGTTCCGGTTCCATGGTGTCGTCTTTCCTCGTGGGGTGTGTAGAGGTGAGCGTTTTCCCTTTGAAATGGCTGTTTCCACCGCGTTTTTATCCGCAGGGAATCCGCCCCGGAAAAGGTGGCGGATTGGCCTGTTGTGATACTGTGGGCGGTACATTGGCTTCTGCCTGTCTGTTGGCGGTGACCGCCAAGCTGTTTGTCTGTACCGCTGTGGTGGTCAGAGTGTTAAAGTGGCTGTCTTTGTTGGCGGTTTCCGCCAAGGTCGTAATTGCAAACATTTTACTGCCGGCCTGTTGGCAGTCTTACCGCCACTTTAACACCGGCCGCCAGGGTTGTAATGAGGGCCTTAATGTTTTCAGGGTGCTCTGCTGAGTTGCGCGCTTGCAGTGAAAGGCAATGAGATAACCAGAGTAAGTATACACCACTGTGAAGGCATACTGACACCCTCTGCTCACTGACCTTGGTCCAATGTAATCAATCTGCCGTATCTGTCCTGGCAATTTACCTCTGCCTAGCTGGCCTCTCACCCCCTGTGGGACCGGTCTGTGCTGTGTATGCTGACAAATGGTAAATTCAATGATTGCTGTTTTAATTAAATCTAGGGGAAGATGCATCCCTCTAATCTCTGCCCACCTGTGAGTAGCTTTTTCTCCAAGATGTCCGCATTTCTGGTGTGCCTATTAAGCCATTCCCACCAAATCAGAATTCTGCGCTTCCACTTCAGCCTCTTGAATCTTGGCTTGATCGTCTACAAGACAATTGAACCATTGGTCTAATGAATCAGTCTGACAGTGAGCGTCCACATGATAGACAGTAATGGTGCTTTGAGGTAACATTTCGCAGATCTCCTGCCATAACTCCTTTCTTTGTTATGGAGCTTGTACTGCTGTGCATGCCATGTGGGAAGCCAAGTAGCTAACCCATTGGTGGTGGACCAGGAATCTGTATAAATGTGACATTTTCCGGGTAGCTCTTGTTTCAAAGCTTGATACACAGCATAAAGCTCTGCAAACTGGCTACTCCTTCTTGTCCTGTAGTTGTTAAAAGCTTCTTTGTAACAGGATTATAGGACACTGCTTTCCAGTGCCTTTTCTCTCCCATATATTTTGCTGAGCCATCTGTGAACTAAACATGTTTTTTATCATCTGCAGATAATTCGGCGAACGGCAGGCCCCATCCTACCGGAGATTCACACACCGGAGGTACATCGTGCAACATTTCTAAATTCTCCACGGGAGCCTGCGCTACCTGTTCATGCAAAACGGCCGTTCCTTTTGGATCCACTCGTGCCCTGTCCTGGACATACCATTTCCATTTTATAAGGCTGGCTTCTTGTGCATGCCCAATTCTGTGAGTCTTAGGAGAACTCATCACCCACTGGATGATGGGGATTTCAGGTCTTAAAATCACATTATGTCCCAGTGCCATTTGCTCGGTATCAACCAGAGCCCAATAGCAAGCCAGCAGCTGCTTCTCAAAGGGAGTGTACTGCTCTCCTGCCTCGGGTACCTTCTTTGTCCAGAATCCCAGGGGCACCCTCTTTCTTCCTTGTCTTTGCCACAAACTCCAATTAGTATGCTTCCCCTGGACTGTCACATTCAGCTCGATGTCTCCCTCCTGAATCGGCCACAAATCCAAAGCACGCTGAATGGCGTCTTTCGGTAATTCAAACATGCGCTGCTCCTGCTCTCCCCATTCAAACGCATTCTTCTTTTGTGTAACTTTGTACAATGGGGCCAAAATCTGAGACAAGTGGGGTATGTGTTGTCTCCAATACCTGAATAGTCTGATAAAACACTTGGCTTTCTTCCGGTTTCGCGGCACTGCAAATTCCTTAATCTTCTGTTTCACCTTTGGCAACACTTCTCTGTGTCCCTGATTCCAATGAATGCCCAAAAATGTCACGCTCTAAGACGGTCCCTGTACTTTCTCGGGGTTAATCCCCCACCCTTTGTTCTGCAAATGTTCCACCACCCTGTCTAACTGAATCTGCACCTGTTCTTGTGTCCCTCCCTGCATCATCACGTCATCTATGTAGTTGGAAATTTGCACTCCGGGAACCAATGGCACTTCATCCAAATGCTCTGCCACCAGCCGGTGACAGATGGTGGGGCTATGTAAATATCCCTGGGCAACCTACAAAAGGTGTACTGGCACCCTTCCCACTAGAATGCCAGTTGGGGCTGGCTCTCAGAGGCTATTGGTATCGTGAAGAAAGCATTGGCAATGTCAATTATCGCATACTAGGTCCCACTGTGTTTCTGTATGTTTTCAATCAAGGTAATGGTGTCTAGGACCGTCGCAGTCAGAGGAGGGGTATATTTATTCAACTGGCGATAATCAATGCAAATCCTCCAACTGTTATCACTTTTGCGAACAGGCCAGAGGGCATTATTCCACGCAGTGGTGATGGAAATTACCACCCCGGCCTCCAGTAAATCATGTATAGTCTGGCTAATCCCATCATGCCCTCCCGGTATCCTGTACTGTTTCATTTGAATCACCTTGGTGGCTTGGGGAAGTGTTACTGGAGGAATCTTCAACAGCCCCACCCTCGCGGCAGCTATTGATATAAATCTCTTGGAACCAAATTGGTAACATCCATATTCCAAATGTAGGGTCATCCCTTTCAAAATGTCAATCCCAATAATGTACTCGGGAATGGGCACGATCAGGACAGTGTATTCTTTCTTTGGGAGTGCCCCTATTTTCATGGGAACCACTATCTGCACTGCTGGGGTTTCTTTTCCGCCCAATCCCGTAATGGTGAAGTACTGTCCCTTGAATTTTCTTGGGTTTCAATGAATTAAAGAGGCCTCCGCTCCGGTGTCAACAAGGACTCGAAATTTCTGGACATTTACACAGTTCCAAAAAATGTCTACTTTAACATGTGGTCTGTTATCTTTGTGAGCCCATCCCTGCACTGGAGTTTTACCTATTTCCTAGTCTATTTTTACTCTGCGCACATCGGAGTCTGCCCAAGTCAGATCTAGATACAGTTTATGGTAATTCTCAGGGAGCTCCTCCTCCCTGTCTCTGCCTCACAATCTCTCTGAGCTTGCTAGCTCCATCTCCCACTCTCTGCCTCGAGTTCTCTCGGGACCTGTGAGTTCCCGGTCTATCTCTCTGCTCCGGGTTCCCTCTGAGCCTCTGTGCTCTTGTTCCCAATCTCCATCATGTAGGGATCTCTCTCTGTTGCGGGGCTCTCTCTCTCTCCCTCTTCATCCTCACACTCCTCCCATCCTGCCTTTCTCTGGTTCACCTGTTTGTTATCTTTCTTGTTCCCTTTCCTGCTTCCCTCCTTCTTATCCAAACCGCATTTGCGGTACATCTCCCACATATCCTTGGTGGTTATCCCATCAATGTCGTCCCTGGCTACCCCATCTTTCAGTAAGGCCATAAACATGTCCCTCCTTGACACCCTGTTGTTATCCGTGTGATTCTCAGACCGTGATTCCTCTCTGGCTTACTCCACTCACCTAAATCCCTTTACTCACGCAAGGCTTCTACCACCTGGGACAGTGGGTTACCAGTCTGATTAATCAACAGAGTCATGATGACATGCTTATATGCAGGGGGAGCGGACCTAATCAGACGGTTTCACACAGACACATTTAAAATTCCATTCATCAAATTATGAGCATTACCCAGAAAGATGGCTGTTTTCATTCCTTCCTCCTTCAATCTCTGTACTGCATCTCTCAAAGTATACCAAGGTTTATCATTCGCCGGCCAGACAGACTCTGATGGATACTTCTGACCACACCTGTGTGCCGCTAACTCCAACAGATTGATCATGGGACCATTAGCTGGATAAGTTCTAAACTCATTTTGGATAACTGGGTACATACTTAAGATACAAAGCCTCGGGGCGTCGCCATGATCCAATTGGACACCCTGACCCCTCACATTATGCACTCACACCATCCACGTAAGCAGTGTTTCCCCTGACATCTGTCGAAATCTGTCTATCACATCACTTAGTTCTTGCTGTGTGTAGTCCTCCAGAGCATCCAGCATCAACCCTCCAGGGTTAGCTGGGCTATGCTGTAACTTTCGCCGATATATTGGCTGCGCACGGACAACATTCCTGCGCTCTGTCCTTTCCTGACTAACATCTTGATAATCACCCCCAGACTCGTCTGAAAAATCAGACGTGTCCCAGATGTTTCCATCCCAAAATTCCGGGTCAAAGGCTAACCCTGCCTGAGAGATAGCTAAATGTACCTTCTTTTTATTAACTTTCCCTCTTCGTCTTTTGTGTTTATATTGAGCGACTCTGACTGCCGTCCTCTCTGCAACCAGCTGGTACATTTCAAGCTTATCACTTAACAATTTATTTTGACAAGCTAACATGGCAGAGGAATTTCAGGCTTCTACTAACTCCTTCTCCAGTTGCTCGTGGTCTTTCTGTAACTGTAAACATTTTTCATGCAACTTTCTGTACAAAGAGAGCAAAATCCAGCCTCGCCTCCCTAACGTACAAATCTCTTTTCCCTTTTCCATTGCCACTTTTTGTAAACATGTTAAAACATTTTCAGGTTCTGCATTCAACATACATGCATTCCAATTTTCACACAAACCAGCACAACATGGCTATTCCTGAGCTAGAAGTTTATACGGGGCAGTTTCCCACCCCGGTATTTCTATGTCCGGATTTGATATATGAGAACTTACTTTTGAGCTCGCCTTGATCTTGTTAAACATTTTTTTTTCTTTGAATCCTGCAATCGACTACGCCAAAAGGTGTTGCTTCAGTCTTCAGAATAACAGAACTATACACTTCAGGATAGTTTAGGACACAATGTGAAACAATCACTCACATACACCTTAGTAAGTAGAATAATCAATTTTATTTATGGGGCAAGTTCTTATATAGCGAAACTGACCACACTAATATATTATGAGAATAACTGCGAGAATATAAACACTCTGATATCATGAAAAATAACATGAGAATAACTGCAAGAATAAGTGCATATTACACACACACACACACACTCACAATATGCTTAAATGCTTATAAATTGAAAGGCTTCACCGAAAAGATATTCTGCATCCCTCCGGCGCACACCAAGCTGGGGAACCCAAATCGACCGGCGCAGGGAGTCTCCTTCGGGACAATCAATCATCCTGGCGTTGTGTCCAACCCAAAGAGAGTTCCTAAACCAGTCCAACAGGGCTCCTGACCTTTATAGTATTTACTAACGCCCAGGAGTCTTTTCTAGAAAAAGACCCCCTCCTTTACAAATTGTGCAGTCGGCGGTACCTTGTTCACCCTTCGAGACGTCTCCTCAGAATGGGCCAGGTTCCCAGAAGAGGGCTCCAAGCTGAAGCTTGCATTCCTCCTTGAGTACAGGCGCATCCCCCTGTTATTCTAACTGATAGCTGGTGGAATGGAAATAGCGCCCTCCGTACCAGACAGATGGAGCGAAGTTGAGCAGAAAAACACTCCACCCTGCAGCTTGTAGAAGTTTGTGGAAATACACAGAACAGTGCTTTACGCACAGAACCAGACTCGACAAAATGGAGTTGTGAGCCAATGTAAAATGGAAGCAGAGGCCAATGGTCCATAGTATATTTCATTGCCCTTACCCTGCACCACTGTTCACCTTGCATGTAGTGCATGTAGCAATACACATCCCCAGCTGGACCTCCGCTGTTTTCCATGCCCAGTGTCTCAGGTCTTCCCACCGTTTGCGACAGTGGGTGCTCCGCTTGCCATAGACCCCCCAGGGTCTGCTCATCCTTGCTGATGGCACGCCATATACCCTTCTTTTGATGGGCGCTGACCTGCAGAGGCAATACACACAGGAAAATAGAATTAGACAAACATTCCTGCCTGTTACACATATGGCCCACCATACCCCTTCACATCACCATTTACACACACATGGCCCAGCACACAACCTATATGTCGCCAAGAGGACATCCACCCACCCCCCTTACATGAGGTCTTCACACACACAACTCTATGCATTCATGCCACATGCATCGTGCTCACAGTGTACTCACCTCTTGGTCTGGAGGCCCATACAGCAGTCTGTACTGAGGTAGGACCCCATCCACCAGTCTCTCCAACTCCTCCGAAGTGAAGGCTCGGATCCTTCCCCGGTCACACAGACCATGGTAGGTACCAGACACAGGTCACAGCAGCACATGCACCACAGGAAATATTAGCACTTACAGGACAAACCACAATGACCCATGGCATGTTTACAGAATGCAAAGTACTGTTGTAGCTCACTCTTTGTCCCTTAGATTCCTACTGCTGCGGGCGCATAGGAGATGGAGACATACCCCCGTGTACAGACCCATGGTGGACTTGGCAACACTGGAGGACAGGCACATTATCCTATAGACTTGACAGGGCCACAATCACAGAGCTGTGTGCCCAGTTGGAGCCTGACCTGATATCTGCTATCTGTCAAGCCACTGGGATCCCCTGTCTTGTGCAAGTGCTATCTGTGCTCCATTTCCTGGCAACTGCTTCTTTCCAAGTGACAGTGGGCTTGGCAGCAGGAATGTAACAGCCAATGTTCAGTGTTGTCTGCCCTGATAAAACACATGTGCAGCTACATTGTTTTCCCCCAGGTTGAAGATTTTGCCACAGTGAAGGCCAAGTTTTATGCAATGGGACATATCCCCAACATAACTGGGTCGATTGATGGAACACCTATTGCATTTGTCCCCCCCCCGGCAGAATGAACAGGTGTTCAGGAATCATAAGAGTTTTCACTCCATGAATGTGCAGATAGTGTGCTAGGCGGACCAGTACATCTCCTACGTCAATGCTAGGAATCCAGGGTCGGTGCATGATGCCTTTGTCCTAAGGAATAGCAGCATCCCAAATGTGATTGGCCATCTACATACAGAGGCACAGGGTGTGGCTAATGGGTGAGCCCTGGGTCCTAGCCAGTAGATGTTGGTGTATGGGTATGGTGTGGGCCATATAGGGTAGTGTGTGGCTAAATGTTGTCCCTCAATATTTGCAGGTGACTCTGGTTACCCAAACCTATCATGGCTGCTGGCCCCTGTGAGGAATGCCAGGACAAGGGCAGAAATTTTTTATAATGAGGCACATGGGTGAACCAGAAGGATCATTTAAAGGACCTTTGGCCTCCTGAAGGCCAGGTTCCGGTGCCTCCATCTGACAGGTGGATCCCTGTGCTACTCACCCAAGAAGGTCTGCCAGATAGTGGTGGCATGCTGCATGTTGCATAACCTGGCCCTCAGACGCCATGTCCCATTCCTGCAGGCGGAGGAGGCTGGAGATGCCCGTGTGGCAGCAGTAGACCGTGTGGACAGTGACGATGAGGAGACAGAGGATGAGGATGAGGACAACAGAACATATGTGATCCAACAATACTTCCAATGACACAGGTAGCACAGTGTTACTTCACATTTCAATTACTTTTGTTTAAATTTGTGTGGCAGTGGTATGCTGAGATTTTCAACTTCTAGGCCCACATACTGTTTCCTCTGGCAATTCATTTTGCAGATGTTGGTGACCTGACATATACTCCTGGTGTGATCACTACAGCCAGCTAAAGGTCATTCATCTATGCTCATTCTCTGTACAGTTGATTTGCAATGTTTGTACCTGTTACAATTAATACATATTTGAAATACATGACATACTCCAAAATGTTTCTTTTTTCAAAGGGTGTTTATTGAAGTGATAATATATAGAGGGGCAAGTGCAATGGGATGGGTTGATGATGAAGGAATGTCCAGGGTATTGTTTCAGTCTGGGGCATTGTCCAAGGGGACATAGGAAGGGGAGCAATGGCAGTTCAAGGTAGACAGGGTGACTGAGTGGGACACAAGGGTGACAATCAGGAGAGCCTCCTTTCCTGGAAGGAGTCTTGGCAAGTGTCTCTGGCTTCTGTCTGGATCACAGGGAATGTTTGCCGGGTAGTTCACCTTCTGCAGTGGGAGGGGTACTGGTGGCCTGTGAGTCCTGTGGTGGGGCCTCCTGGCCACTAGCGGCAGCGGAGGTGGAAGGCTGTTCAGATGTCTGGCTAGTGGAAGGGGCCCACTGGTGTGAGACTGAGTCGCTCATAATGTTGGCCATGTCTGCCAGCACCCCTGTAATGGAAATCTGGGTGTTGTTAATGGCCTGCAAGTCCTCCCTGATCCCCTGGTACTGTCCCTCCTGCAGCCGCCTGTTCTCCTGCACATTGTCCAGGATCTGGCCCATCGTGTCCTGGGAATGTTGATAGGCTCCCAGGATCTCGGAGAGTGCCTCCTCGAGAGTCGGTTCCCTGGGCCTGTCCTCTCCCTGGCACACAGCAGTCCTCCCAGTGTCCCTGGTGGCCTGTGCCTCTGGTCCCTGAACCGTGTGCCCACTGCTACTGACCCCAGGTCCCTGATTGTCTTGGGGGTGAGGTTTGCCCTCGGGTCCCTGTAGAGGTGGAAACACTGCTGATTGACGTGTCCTGGGGATAGAGGTATGGGTACTCTGGGTGGGTGCTGTGGTGGTGTTTCCTGATGGGGGAGGCTTTGTGGTGGTGTGTGACTGGGCCTGGGTAACCGGCTGTCCAGTGGTCCCTGATGGGCCAGGTAGGGCATCCAGATCCTGAAGACCAGAGTTGCTGTCATCACTGTGGGACTCTTCATTTGGGGGACTGGAGAGTGCCGGCACCTCCTTTCCGCTGACATTGGCTGGGGTACCTGTGGGGATGTAAATGATGTGTTATGGTTTCTGTGTCTGACATATTGTAGATCCATGGCTTCCCCTCTTGGTAGGATTTGCCCTGCCAGCTTTCATTTGCGTATGTTAATATATTGTGGGATAGTTAATTCTCTATAGTGTGAATGCTGGGCTGTGAGTGGTGTCCACGCATTGGTAGAGCATGCACGGCTTGGCACTGGGATGAGTGAGATGTGATGGTGGGGTGTGTAGAAAGTAGTGGAGTGATGGGAGTGAGGTTGAAGGTATGTGATGGCATGCAGGTAGTGGGGTAATAGTAGTAGAGAGTTGACTTACCAGAGTCCAGTACTCTTCTGACTCCGGCCAGGCCCTCAGGATGCAGTATTGCCAAGACTTGCTCCTCCCATGCTGTGAGTTGTGGGGGAGGAGGTGGGGGTCCACCCCCAGTCCTCTGTATAGCGAGCTGGTGTCTTGCTGCAATGGAACGTACCTTCGCCCGTAGTTCGTTACAACTCTTCCTGATGTCATCCCTAATTCTTGGGTGCTGTCCCACGGCATTGACCCTGTCCACGATTCTCCGCCATGGCACCATCTTCCTAACTATAGATATCTGCTGCAGCTCTGCTTCAAATAGCTGTGACTCTACCCTTACAAGTTCCTCCACCATGACCCTTAGCTCCTCCTCTGTGAAACGGGGGTGTCTTTGTGGTGCCATGGGTGTTGAGTGATGTGTGTTGGTGTGTTGGGTAATGTGTTGGGGTGTATGATGTGGAGTGCGTGAATGGTGTAAATGCGTGAGTAGTGTGTCAGTGATCTTGGTGTCTCTCTGCTGGCAATGCTTTGTATTCGTAAAGGGTTGTGGGTAATGTGGGTGTGTGTTTTATAGTGGTGTGGGTGTGGTGTGTGTATTGGTGTCAGGTGTGTGTTGGTTGAATTGTCCTATGTGGTGTTGTTTTGTATGTGGGTGTCCATTGTGAGCGCAGTGGTATGTACCGCCAATGGTTTACCGCCGTTGAATGTCTGCCGAGGTGATTCGTAGGTCATAATGTGGTGGGCGTAGTTTTGTTGGCCTAACGGTGTGGGGTTTGGGACTGGCAGTTTATCACTGACCTTTGGTCTGGCGGATTTGTATATGTGGCTGAATACTGACGGATTGGTGTGTGTGTGTCATAATATGGTGAATGGATATCCGCCGCGGCGGAGGTAAGTGGGATTTACCGGTTGACGGCCGTCAGCGTGGCGGTAAGTGGTCTTTACCGCCAATGTCATAATGAGGGCCAATGTCTCAATTACTGTATTCACTTCAAATATTTTAACGCAGATATATTATATGGGGAACCAGCTGGGAGGGGGAAGTCATGCAGATTTTTAATGAATGAATTCTTTCTTATTTCCTTAAAGTTTCTGCAGGGCTATTTGTTGGAATAGGAGATTATTTTCTGAAGAGAATATTATCCGGGCATACTGAAGCTACACAGCCTTTTGCCCTGAGGTAGAGAAGACACCAGAGGTGGAATAATAGCAAATGGTAGTTGGTCTGTGGCCTACCGCCAGCGTAAAGCTTGCTAGAATGTGCATTACCTTTTCATTGTCAGTGGTAAAATAGCCTAGATGTCTGGAAATAGATTTTTCTTTGGATTCTCTGCTGTTAGAAAATTATAGGATGTTAAGTATGTGTGAGATAGCATACTGAGCTCATAGGCAAACAAATATGCGGTGGTAGGCAAGATTTCCTACACACCTGCCACTGGCTTTGCCAAATATTGGGCTAAATGCCAAAGCTGAATAGTCCTGATTATACTCCACTTCTCTTTCTTTCACCATCCTACATTTCTTGTATCTTCATCTTACTTTTTAATTCAATTTATTCCATTTTTTTAAAGCATAAACGTAATGCACAGCATCATTTTCTACCAATGGTACAAAGGGTAAAAAGTTCATCAGAGCAAACACTGGTTAATGGTACCCGCATGATTATGATTACATTCTTAAATAAGAAAGAGAATAAAGAGTCATTGCAGATGACCGATTTTCACATATCTCTTTCATCTAGTACTTGTACAATGCCTTATTTCTGTATTTATGATGGTCTTTCTAGTGTATCCTGGCACTTTCTCTTGCATATGAAACTATATCCTTCATAGACATATTCACAGTAAAAATTGTTTATTTCGCTCCATATCCTTCTCATCTTTTGATACTTCTAGGGCATCCTCCACTCTTATACTTTTCTCTTTCCGCACCATTGCACCAATCCATGTCAGTGAGCAAGTCATCATATTTTGGCAACATTATATCACCTCTCCGATGTGCGATAGTCAGTCCCACATTAAAAAACAGGAGATTGTAATTAGGTGGTGTTTGCTCTCCCCTTATTGCTAATAAGATGAGTTTAACATTTCAGAAAACGAAGGTATATGAACACTTTGGTGTTTGATAATTTTCTGCCATCCTTAGCGCTCTCTCTCTCTCTTTCTCTTTCTCTCTCTCTTGTTCTGTCAAAAGCTAAAGGTGAAAGGAGTATTGGGCCTCCAAACTGAGTGCTGGTGCAACCATTGGCACAAATTAAGCACTGTCTACAACAGGGGTCTCCAAACTTTTTTATGCCGTGGCCCCCCAGTTGAAAAATAAAAATTATTGGGGCCCCCTCAGAATTTTTCACAATTATTTTATAAAGATGGCAATGTTTAAATATGTCTAGACGGATTTAAACATTGCAGTTAAGTATTGTTACCTTTTTAAAAGTGCAATAACATGTTTCTTCTAGAATCAAAACACTGTTATCGTGTAATGCTTCTTTTGGGCAGAGCCTGGCACCCCTCTGGGATCACTTCAGGCCCCCCACGGTGGCCCGTCCCCCAGTTCGAAGACCACTGGTCTACAAGGACTCTGGATATTTTATCAAGGTAAAATGGTATTGCAAAGAATAGAAAAATGACATCTGGTTATTTTGACAGTCAGTATTGGTTTGCTTGGTTAGACTGTTTAGAGTCGTTGACAATTCACTATAAATGTGTATTACAGAGGCATTGACTAAGAGGGTACACTTTCTCTCTCAGAATGGGAAGTAGTTTAATAACTCTTGTATTGTGGATCAACTGTGGGCAAATGGAAAAGGAATTGTTGAGCATAAATGTAAACTTTAGGCAAAAATGTACCTTCAGTTACACCTGCTGTGAATTATTAGAACGATTCCTGGCAGACGTAAATAAGTTAACTACAGTTTTCTGATTTCTTAGCCATGACTGTAGAGAATTGCACGAACGTGACTCCCTTGCATGGGATGGGAAGCAGGCCGAACAAGGTACGGTGAGCCTATTACATTTATGAACCCCTGTACATTTCACAAACTCCGATCCAAGCATTTCTAAGCCTGGAAACTGCCGGAGATTTACTTGAGCAAAAGACTGTGGTAGCCCTCCCTCCAGGATTTAAAAACGGAAAGATCTCCTCTGAACCTGGAAGATATGTGGGTGGAAGGGTTCTCCATGGGGTAGAATGTTTCCTTATTGGGGAAGTAAAGAAAATGAAAAAACGGTATACATTTGCACATTGAGCACAGTTTCCCCAGTGTTTACATCTACGCTATAAGGAGTTACTCAGTGGGAAAATTGAGGCCTTGGTAATAGTCACATGCAGTGCTTAATTTGCAAATAAAAAGGTGCTGGTGCTCAAAGCCCTCCTCCTAAACACGCTGCTGTTGCAATGAAATATGCGAACACTGAATACTAAGGCAGCATAATCCTGAAGCCATCTGGGGCCTCTTCAATCCATTTAAAGCCACTCCGTGCCCATTCAGCCCACTCTTGCAGCTTACTGCTTTCTCCCATTGTGACGCTTTTTCGTTTTTCTCTTCCTCCGTCTTTCCCATATGTCTCTTTTGCCCCAGTAAAATGCTTATGACAGTAAAATTAGCGCCGGCCCTCAAAAATACGTGCCAGTGCCCCATACCGGAAACAACAAACACAAATTAAGCACTGGTCACATGGCATTCTCTATAGTGCCGCTTGTGACCTGCACCTGACACAGCTTTAAAGGCATACTACTGGAAATATTTGTGAATTCCAAAAAGTAGTAAATCTGCAAGCATTTGTAGAAGTATTTTATGGCTGCAGCTGTACTACTTTTTTGTGACTTGCCCCCACCGTCTGCAAAGCTGTTTCTGTCTCAAGGCGTCCTTTTAGAGTTCTGGGTGCAGTTTCGCTGGAAAGCTTCTTCAGAAGAGTAGAGGAGTGCTACTGGGAGCAATTATAATGCATATATGGTCTAAGGACATCTCAAGAGCCTAATTGACTAGATTGATATAATTAGACAAACACAGCAACCTTTTTCTCCAAGACAACACTGTATATTTTTTTAGTTGGACGTAAATATGGCATCCTCATGTGTTTTCCATACATATTTCAGTTTATAAAACCTACAGTAGAGCGAGTCTTTGTATCAGCGCCAATTTGACAGAAAATGTTATCAAAGTAGGCTACATATCACCGTAGTTGACATGCTTTTGGTGATCTATCAAGTGTAAATGATTCTAAAAAGATGCTTGGGTGTTGTGTTTAATTGATTACTTTGTCAAACTTTGCAATGTAAAAACAACATTTCACTATGCTAAATACATTGGAACAGTGTTTCCCAAACTTTGTCGAACTACAAATCACTTTTTGGCACAATAGACTTTCACAACCCACCTACCTTTGATGTACAAGAAGTGGGCAATTTGTGAATGCAACTAAAGTATGGTGTGGTGGCACTTTTCCATTTATATACAGCTTATATGACATTGAAATGACCACTACATTTGATAAAACTATATAGCACACAAATGATAATGTGTAGAAATCGGGTGCCTGTGAATATCTATCATTTGTGCATCACCGTCTTGATGTGTTTTGATCCTATTAAAAGATCTGTTTTCAGCACACACCAGATTTACATAACGAGGTGCTTCATTTTTGCTTTCCTAACTGTTGGATGCATACAGTTATTTTAAATGTATTTACATTCTGTTTTGACATAAAAAAAAACATCCTACATTGCCACATAATTCACTTTAAAAATTCATTTAACTTTGCTGTCAGGTAACCAAAAGTAAACATCAATAACCCATGTTTGAAGAATAAGGCAGTCTGACATTTGGCCTCTGTCTTTGAACCACTAACATGGGACAAGTTAAACAAATAATTTAAAGGCACCTTTATTTATTGCTCAGACTTTTCTAGACCCACCAGTATTGTGACCCACAGTTTGGGAAACACAATGCATTGAGAAATAGAGGGTTCAGGGGGAAGACCATTATTGTGTGAATTCATATTGCTTTGTGTGATTACATATTGATGTTTATTCGTTTTTCTGAGTTTGCCTGGAGATATTATAAGACAGCATGTAATGTGACATGTAAAAGAAAGGCACACATAAGTTGGAAGCATTTTTTATGAAATAGAAAATTAAAAATAAATACGTGCTCATTGATGAAAGGCTCATACAAAGTGGAACTGCACACAAACATGTCATTCTGATGCCCCCCCTACCTATTCCAATCCATCTTAAATACAAGATAATTTCTCTGTGTGTAACCGTTGCAAGCAAACAGTAGACAATGCAGTTGACAGTGTGTTCTCAGATTCCTTGTCCTTTCCAGAGGCAAATGCATGGTGAGCTATTTATCACACCTGTTTAATGCTGCTCCCCCAGGGTGAGGTATTTACTGTCTTGTAAAAACACCTATTCTGAGTTCCCAAACTCAGGCAAAGACATAACATGCAGATTAAGGGCCTGATTTAGAGTTTGGATACAGGTTACTCCGTCACAAACGTGACGGATATCCTGTCGCCGCATTACGATTCCCATAGGGTATAATGGGATTGTAATACAGCGGACAGGATATCCGTCACATTTTTGACGAGTAACCCCATCTGCGAACCTCTAAATCAGGCCCATATTATTTACAGCAGTGCAACCAACCCTGTTTTACTTGTCAAAATCTAGAGGGGTCAACATTGAGGTATGATAATTAGTGTACAGTTCGGAATTTCGAACCCTGTACAAACTCCTGTTTGTGCAGGGATCAGAATGCACTCCTGGACTCGGACACAAGCCCAGAGTTGTCTCACTATAATAGAGCAGGACTATAGCAAGTGATTTTGCCCTGCTGGCAGGATGGTAAGACAAGCAAGCAGAGGGCAAGACAGTGGGAATTCGAGCTTTGATGGTCTAGTTCTCCACATTGAGGCCCAGATTTATACTTGTTTAGTGCCTCTTTTGCATCATTTTTTGACGCAAAAGCAGTGCAAACTTCCAAAATACAATTGTATTTTGGAAATTTATGCCAATTTTGCGTCAAAAAACGACGCAAATGCTGCGCTAAAAAGTATAAATATGGGCCTGAGTGTTATAGCCTGTTTTGACTCCACATGTACACTGCCATCAGGATCACTACCACGAGATGAGTGGGAGCAGAAAGGGTACTGTCATGCCTATCTGAGCCTGACCTTGCTCTGGATGTTGGCGTGTTGCATGCCAGCAGGAGTAAGATCATTCTGAAAATGATTTTGATGTTCTCCAGGAGTTCTGTGACTCTGATGGATCTCTGGCGTGGGTGGTACTACGTTGTCACAATTTACTAAGCTACTGTGATTATTTCTCCCTTTACTTCTCTTCCCCTTTTCTCTGCCTCACCTCTGCCATGTACTGTTCTCATTTTGGAATGTTTGCTGTCAATGTTCTATGATGACAGTTAAACCAGCATTCTCATGCCGACCTCCAATGTTAGCAGTCACTCAAAAAGTCAATAAAGTTGCGCCACCATACAGAAGATTTTTGCCTTTGCCTTGTTGCTCTCAACATCTATTCTGGAGACAAGGACAGGATCGACTGTCGCCTTTATCAGAGGAGGTCAGCCACAATACTTGACATCAGTTTCTCTACTTTGAGGTTGCTAACGCAACTGCTGCAGGAAACATCTTCGTTCCCTCCTCACTTATGTACCTTGCCCTCCTTTTTACTTTATTCTGCTACCTTTCCGTTTGACTTCCGCTGCGTGGGAAAGTACTGTGGGGAAGTGTGTTCTGCGCAGGCCATGCCTCACAGCATAGAACACACGGCTGACAGGAGCTGATGCAGCATTCTCTCAACAGCATTTGAAGCCTCATTTTAGATCGAGGCAGCTGTTTTGTGTATCCTTCAATTTCTATTGGATTTATGTATTGCAGTGACAGTGGAAACATTGACTCAATGACGTGTGCCCCTTTTGACCCTGAGTCATTCAACACAATTTTCCATCTAGTTATATCACACTTTTGTCCCTGTGAGATCCGTATGTGCTCCAAGCTCTCCTTTACTCCCAGTTACAAATAATGAATATTGCAACCATTTCTCCATCTTTTCCTAAAACATGCAGTTTGACCCACAACAAAAATCATTGCAGAATAAAGGGGAACCTTCCCTAGAGTTACAAAAATGGAAAGAAGAATTTGTATCTACTTGCCTCCCATAGACACTGAAAAAAGGCAATAGAAAGAAATGAGAACATTCTTTAACACCTACTTAGGACAGAAGGTCAAGATATTTTCCGATCACTTCCCAAGATTTAAGTCCCAGATAATCAGGTGTCTAATATTTTTGAGGAGGCCAATTTGAGTAACATTTCAAGCATTCCATCCATAAAATGCTAGAGCGATACTATTTCTATACTCACTAACACAAGGAGAATGTGAGTTTTGATGGTTTCCTCATGGCCCTGAGGAGCTTGTCCAAGAAAGGCAGTTTTGGTAACACAACGGATAAGATATTTATAGGTCAGGTATCAGTCAAAACTAACAGTAAATGCATTAAATAACACCTCTGGATATTAGGAGATTCATCAATAGATAAAGTAATCAAATCCTGAAAGGCAATAGAACAATGTATTTTTTGTGTCAAAGAGGTCAACGTTGACAAACAGATGAAGCAGGAAAAGCAGTTTGTTAGACTAGTTTTAAAACCTATAAATCTAACCTCACCAAGGGGGTCATTACGACCCTGGCGGTCCCTGACCGCCAGGGGTAATGTAGCGTCCGTACCGCCAACAGGCTGGCGGTACGGAGGCCCTTATTACAACCACGGCGGTAGCGCCGCGGTCGCACCGCGGGGGCCGGCGGTTTCCCGCCGTTTTAGCCCTGGCGGTGATAATCCGCCAGGGCAGTGCTGCAAGCAGTGCTGCCCTGGGGATTATGACACCCCTACCGCCAGCCTGTTTTTGGCAGATTGCACCGTCAGGAAGAGGCTGGCGGTAAGGGGTGTCCTGGGGCACCCTAACAGGGCCCCGGCCAGCTTTTCACTGTCTGCATAGCAGACAGTGAAAAGCGCGATGGGTGCTACTGCACCCGTCGCACGGCCGCAACACCGCCGGCTCCATTAGGAGCCGGCTCCTATGTTGCGGCCTCATTCTGCTGGGCCGCCGGGCGCAAACTTGGTTTGCGCCCGCCGGCCCAGCGGGAATGTCGTAATGGGGGCCGCAGGAGTGCGGCCGCATTGGTGGCCACACGGCGGTTACCGATTGGCGGGCGGCTACTGTCGTAATGACCCCCCAAGTCTCTTAAGAGTGACTCCAAATTTAAATGCTACATATTTAAGAGCAGTGCCCAAGCAACTCATTTCAAAGAGTGTTCTGGTCATAACAGGGAGTGGAGTACTTGCAAACGCCAAGAGTGTGCTGGGAGGGCAACAAAAGCAGAAAGATTAAAATAGCACAAATTTCAGAAGATCTGATATTGGGAAGGGTGTTTAAAACCAAGCTGTTTAATGAGAAATGGTGTTGACAGTGCAGGACTTTGATGTTATTCACAAGGATATACATCCTGAACCACCTACGTCCACGCTCACCACTTTTGACTTCAGACTAATCAAGATAGTGAACTCTGGTTCTACATTTTCCGTTATTACAAGCTAAATCTCTGTGTTTTTGTTCTCTTCAAAAGTTTCCACACTTCATCAACGTGATGTGAGAGCATTGAGATTCGATGGGAACAAGATCAAATTTCTTGGAAGCTTTGTCATCATACAAAATTCAAAAAGAGAACAGTGAAAGTGAAGTTCTATATGGCACAAAGAAGTGTTTGCATCCTGCAAAGGAAGGATCTGAAACTAATGAAAATGACTCTTAATTTTGGTGCCTCTGTAACACATGATGGCTGTGACGTAAGAATATATGGAACAAAAATTATTTGTTCTTTCCCTGAAGTATTCAACAAAATATTTGGCAATTTAAAGGCATTTGCTAATAAGATCCAACTTAGGAAAAATGCCTTCCAGTGAAACAGAAACGGAAGAATGCTCCTTTTAATATGCATAAAGAGCTACAGTCATTATTAGAGAATTTATAAAAGGAATATATAACTGTGGGAAGACAATTCTTTGATTGGATATGTCAAGCTGTTCTAACAGATAAAAACAGTTGTGATTTGTGACATTGTCTGGATCTCCAGGCTCTTAATGCCAACATAATGGTGGACAATCATCATCCTCTTCCAAAAAAGAATGATTTGTCATCTATGTTGGATGGAGCCACAGACTTTTATACCTTACAATTAGGGTTGAACTGGTGGAAGCCTTATGACCACTCCTGCATTTGTGACACCATTTGGAGTCTTTCAATATACGTGGATGACATCCAGACTTGCCTCAGTGGCAATTGTGTTACAAAGGGTGATGTTTCCATGTTCAAAGACATGGAAGCAAACATGAGGTGCTTTTAGGGCAATGTTTTGGTTTCTAAAGGAATATTGAGCAGCATGACAGAATTCTATGGGAAGTTTGCATCAGACTTTCAAAGATAGGTCTCATTTTAAGCACAGTGCAGACTATTCTGTTCTCAAGTGGAATAGCTTAAACACACCATTTCTGCCAAAGACGTGACCCTGGTAGATGCAATCTGTTTGGCTCCTACTCCAGATGATAAAAACAAACTAAGATCATGTGCAGGACTCTGCAATATTACAGTAAATTTGCAACAAACTTTGCCTTCCAAATGGAGCCCTTCCGTAAAATCTTCAGAAAAGATGCTAATTTCATATGGGCCAATGAACAGCAGGGAGCTGAAAGAGCATAACTTGGCTGAGCCTTTGTGCATTTCAGAAATGATGAGAAATTGTAATCAACAACATATATAATGTTTGTTTAAATGTATTCATATTGACGTGGTGGACTAACAAATCATATAATCACAGTCCACTCATCAGTAGAATTTCAGAAAAGTCGTATGTAAGTTCTCTAATGACATTTATTGATTGAAGAAGTACACATGCATGCAATTTATATTTGTAGTAGGCTGGACTGGCTTGCAGTGAGTACCAAGGGGTACTTACACCTTGCACCAGGCCCAGGTATCCCTTATTAGTGGAGAGGGGTGTCTAGCAGCTTAGGCTGATAGAAAAGGTAGCTTAGCAGAGCAGCTTAGCCTGAACTAGGAGACGAGTGAAGCTCCTACAGTACCACTAGTGTCACTTGCACAATATCATAAGAAAACACAATACACAGATATACTAAAAATAAAGGTACTTTATTTTTATGACAATATGCCAAAGTATCTCAGTGAGTACCCTCAGTATGAGGATAGCAAATGTACACAAGATATATGTACACAATACCATAATATGCAGTAATAGCAATAGAAAACAGTGCAAACAATGTGTAGTCACAATAGAATGCAATGGGGGCACATAGGGATAGGGGCAACACAAACCATATACTCTAGAAGTGGAATGCGAACCACGAATGGACCCCAAACCTATGTGACCTTGTAGAGGGTCGCTGGGACTGTAAGAAAACAGTGAGGGTTAGAAAAATAGCCCACCCCAAGACCCTGAAAAGTGGGTGCAAAGTGCACCTAAGTTCCCCAAGGAGCACAGAAGTCGTGATAGGGGAATTCTGCAAGGGAGACCAACACCAGCAATGCAACAACGATGGATTTCCTGACGAGAGTACCTGTGGAACAAGGGGACCAAGTCCAAGAGTCACGATCAAGTTAGGAGTGGGCAGATGCCCAGGAAATGCCAGCTGTGGGTGCAAAGAAGCTGCCACCGGATGGTAGAAGCAGTGGATTCTGCAAGAACGACAAGGGCTAGAAACGTCCCCTTTGGAGGATGGATGTCCCACATCGTGAAGAGTTGTGCAGAGGTGTTTCCGTGCAGAAAGACCGCAAACAAGCCTTGCTAGCTGCAAGGGTTGCAAGGGTTGCGGTTAGGGTTTTTGGATGCTGCTGTGGCCCAGGGGGGACCAGGATGTCGCCAATTGCGTGAGGGGACAGAGGCGGCGCCCAGCAAGACAAGGAGCCCTCTCAGAATCAAGCAGCACCCACAGAAGTGCTGTAACAGGCACTACAAAGTGGAGTGAACTGGAGCTCACCCGAAGTCACAAATGAGAGTCCTACGCCGCCGGAGGACAACTCAGGAGGTCGTGCACTGCAGGTTAGAGTGCCGGGGACCCAGGCTTGGCTGTGCACAAAGGAAATCCTGGAAGAGTGCACAGGAGCTGGAGTAGCTGCAAAACACGCAGTTCCCAGCAATGCAGTCTAGCGTGGGGAGGCAAGGACTTACCTCCACCAAACTTGGACTGAAGAGTCACTGAACTGTAGGAGTCACTTGGACAGAGTTGCTGAGTTCAAGGGACTCGCTCGTCGTGCTGAGAGGAGACCCAGAGGACCGGTGATGCAGTTCTTTGGTGCCTGCGGTTGCAGGGGGAAGATTCCGTCGACCCACGGGAGATTTCTTCGGAGCTTCTAGTGCAGAGAGGAGGCAGACTACCCCCACAGCATGCACCACCAGGAAAACAGTTGAGAAGGCGGCAGGATCAGCGTTACAAGGTCGCAGTAGTCATCTTTGCTACTTTGTTGCAGTTTTGCAGGCTTCCAGCCCGGTCAGCAGTCGATTCCTTGGCAGAAGGTGAAGAGAGAGATGCAGAGGAACTCTGATGAGCTCTTGCATTCGTTATCTAAGTAATTCCCCAAAGCAGAGACCCTAAATAGCCAGAAAAGGAGGTTTGGCTACTTAAGAGAGAGGATAGGCTAGCAACACCTGAAGGAGCCTATCAGAAGGAGTCTCTGACGTCACCTGCTGGCACTGGCCACTCAGAGCAGTCCAGTGTGCCAGCAGGACCTCTGTTTCCAAGATGGCAGAGGTCTGGAGCACACTGGAGGGGCTCTGGGCACCTCCTAGGGGAGGTGCAGGTCAGGGGAGTGGTCACTCCCCTTTCCTTTGTCCAGATTCGCGCCAGAGCAGGGCTGAGGGATCCCTGAACCGGTGCAGACTGGCTTATGCAGAGATGGGCACCATCTGTGCCCATCAAAGCATTTCCAGAGGCTGGGGAGGCTACTCCTCCCCAGCCCTGACACCTTTTTCCAAAGGGGGAGGGTGTAACACCCTCTCTCTGAGGAAGGCCTTTGTTCTGCCTTCCTGGGCCAAGCCTGGCTGGACCCCAGGAGGGCAGAAACCTGTCTGAGGGGTTGGCAGCAGCAGCAGCTGCAGTGAAACCCCGGGAAAGGCAGTTTGGCAGTACCCAGGTCTGAGCTAGAGACTCGGGGATCATGGAATTGTCTCCCCAATGCCAGAATGGCATTGGGGTGACAATTCCATGATCTTAGACATGTTACATGGCCATGTTCGGAGTTACCATTGTGACGCTATACATATGTCGTGACATATGTATAGTGCACGCGTGTAATGGTGTCCCCGCACTCACAAAGTCCGGGGAATTTGCCCTGAACAATGTGGAAGCACCTTGGCTAGTGCCAGGGTGCCCACACACTAAGTAACTTAGCACCCAACCTTTACCAGGTAAAGGTTAGACATATAGGTGACTTATAAGTTACTAAAGTGCAGTGGTAAATGGCTGTGAAATAACGTGGACGTTATTTCACTCAGGCTGCACTGGCAGGCCTGTGTAAGAATTGTCAGATTTCCCTATGGGTGGCACAAGAAATGCTGCAGCCCGTAGGGATCTCCTGGAACCCCAATACCCTGGATACCTCAGTACCATATACTAGGGGATTATAAGGGTGTTGCAGTATGCCAATGTAAATTGGTGAAATTGGTCACTAGCCTGTTAGTGACAATTTGGAAGGAAATGAGAGAGCATAACCACTGAGGTTCTGGTTAGCAGAGCCTCAGTGAGACAGTTAGGCACCACACAGGGAACACATACATATAAGTCACAAACTTATGAGCACTGGGGTCCTGGCTAGCAGGGTCCCAGTGACACATAACAAACATACTGAAAACATAGGGTTTTCACTATGAGCACTGGGCCCTGGCTGGCAGGATCCCAGTGAGACTGTGAAAACACCCTGATATACACTCACAAACAGGCCAAAAGTGGGGGTAACAAGGCTAGAAAGATGCTACTTTCTCACAATATTCAAATGTATTGCTATTATGATATCTTGATTAAATGATGTATGTTCATAGTTATTCTTCATTTATTGTACTTGAGAAAGGCATGAATAATCATGTATTCAAATGTGCATTGAGTTCTCAGATAAGTTTGCTGGGGGTAAGGCCCAAAATGTTTTTCTGTGTTTAACTTTCAATGTGGAGGTTTGCTCTCGTTGCATATTTTTTTATTTGCAGGTGTGTCTACATAAGTCTTTAGTTAATGAAGACCTTACTGTTAGTCTTAGATAAATGTTAATGAGAAGCCATGAAGAAAACATCTCCTCTGGATTCCTGAACATGGGAAGGATCCAAGGTCAGCTAATGTGAGTAGCAAATTTCAAAATGTCCATGGAAAGTGGAACGTTACTGATGTTTATGTCAACTCCTGAAAGTTCTGCAAGGATTAAAGTGTTGTAAAGGCAGATTCGTGTTACCCTTTGACTAGGGCGAACCCTTAGAGACTTAGGCCCTCATTATGAACATGGCGGTCTGGCCCGCCATGCTAGCGGTGGCGGTCATTACCGCCAACGGCATGGCTGTCCAGACCGCCATACTCTGAACATAGTAGTGAACTGGCTGCAAAGCAGGCAGTTCTCTACCACCCACCTCCAGGCCACATTCCACTGCCGGGCCGACTGTGAGCATATTCGTCCCGGCGGTGGAGGCAGGACAGGCGGTGGGATTACAATCCCATTTCCGCCAGGGATTCCCTGGTGAGTTACCCCGCCAGGTAATCCCTGGCGGAAAGCATACAGGTGACAGGAATAATCATTCCTGTCACCTGTATGTGAAATGCCTGGCCCCTCCCCCCTTTCCACAATCCCTACCCACCCCCCAAGCCCCTATAACAGCCCTCACCCCTCACCCCTGAAAATCGACCCCCCACCCTCCTTGCCCAAAGCCCCATGCAGGTCCCCCCACCCTGACCCTCACCATCCCTCACCCCTACATACAGGCCACCCTAAACCCCAAACCCCCACACCCCTAAATATGACTCTCCGCCACTGATTGTCCAAGTCAAAAATGGAACAAAATGTCAAAGTCCAGGCAAGTCACATATCAGATCATGGGCCAGCACATCATACCTTGCTATGTGTCCAACACACAGGAGTCAATCACACAACATCTACAAACACAACACAGAACTAACATATCAACACTTACTCAATATGTCTGGGTCCGCAAATCAAGCCACTTCTCCAATTGTGTAGGGGGCTGGTCCACCTGTAAAACATGGAAGGGTGAAATGGGCTCAATGTCTGCTCACTACAAAACTTGGAACAAACAAATCACTGTGTGTGTGTCTGCTCACTACAAAACTTGGAACAAACAAATCACTGTGTGTGTGACATTTTATATGATAGAGCAGCACCTCAGGCATGTACACATCCCAACAGACATTCTACTGCAAGCATGTATTGACCCTGTCACTCCAGTGAGCGATAGACACACATATGCACACATGCACTGGCCCTAACAATCATGTGGTGACATACATGATTACTCAATTTTGTGCTGTATTATTCATAGAGGGTACTCCATTTCTTCATTTGCTGTTATGAGAGACGTGCAAAGCCACATTCCTGGTGCACTGCAATACCAGTCACTCAGATATTGTGGCTTGTGCATCAAGGGACAATCAGTTACTGTGTGATGCTCATGTGGGTTGAGTTTAGCTCATGAATTATTGTGCTTTCTATGGTCCATTATATGTGGGCCTGTGTTGTCTGTAGGTTAAATATGCCACATTGCCAATGTACCCAGAGCATTATTTGCCCCCATAACACCATGATGGCATGGATCTTGTGTGTTGCTTGATGAAAATGTTACGGTAAACATGGATTTGCCATTTATCTAAATCAAAACAACAAATATATGCTGACAATGTCTAATTTGATCATCCGTGACAGAATGCATGGGCACAGGTGTAGTCATGTGTACCTATATCAGGTATTGTAGATCACAGTTAGCCACATTCATCATCTTACATTTGCCAAGTTGGGTGATCTGTGGTTATACAACGAACGGGCTCTGCCTCCTATTTGAAACATGATTTGTTTCAAATAGGAGCATCTTTTTTGCATCTTTTTTGCTGTGTTTGCGTCAAACTATCTGTCTTTAACTGTATTTGTGTCATTTTTCTAATTTTTAACGTACATGAAAGCTGTAACTATACAGAGATAGGCTGTTAGGGCCTGCTGTGTGTGTTCCAGTGTTTGGGCACATGTGACAGACAACACTACAGCAGACTATAATACTAATGTTGTTGTGCCGGATTAACTGACGCAACAGCAACCCAAACATTTGGAATAAAAATTGGTATTCCCTAGTTTGAGCAGGTGGCGCGTCAATGGAGGATAGCAAGGCAACGCAACTTTATACATTCACTCATGGCCTGTGTGTTTATGTCTGTGAATTGGCTATTTCAATTGTTGTTGTGCCTCTCTGTGAACGTCACAAGACGTGTTTTGCATAATGTGCTTCTATGCATGTGTTATAAATGTGGCTATCCATCAGATGCCATTCATTGAGGTACATCAGTCAGGACATGTGTTTGTCATACCTGTAGCGTCTTATGAACTTCCCTGACTTTGGGGACAAAACATCTCCCATGACACACTATGCACAGGATAGATAGAGGACGGTTGATAATAGCAATGTTACAAGGGTAAGCCATCACATGTACTGGAATGTTGGATACCACTTCCTAGTCACTTATTTGTATACTACCCATGAGTCAGGCATTTGAAAATGCTAGGTAGGTACAGTGTTTGTGACACTGAGTCCCAACACCAATCCAAAAAAGTTATGGTACACCACACATAGTTTGAGTCTTATAAATGACCTATGTTTCTCCTGTGGCAGTGGAGGACCAGCAGACCATGCTGCATGTGTTCACATATTTTCAATGGTTCATTGCACAAAGGTGTTAAGTTCAAGTGTGTTGATATGTGTACCCTGTGTCAGTATTGGCCTCCATGTTGTCACAGTTACGTGCAGGTCTAGTCATGAGTCTGTGGAGCCATTCCATGCATTTACAGAGTATCCTTCAAAGCAGATTTGACCTAAAGCCAAAGATAAATTGACAACACACATGGGGATAGTCCGGCTGTGGCACTGCAGAACTTTTATAAGGCTGACAACAGGGCAACCTGGGTGTACTCGCAAACTAACACCGTACCAAATCCATGCATACTCCCATAGTACACTGTCACTGTTCGGCACTCATGAATACATGAAACCCAGGCAAGGGATGGGGGCTGGATTAGCCAATTTGAATACATGTCCCAGACCATAATACAATAAGTAAACTGATTAAACTATACTATATGTGGGAAGTTGGCTCTGTATGTAAAGTAAAGGATAGCATGCACAGAGTCCAAGGGTTCCCCTTAGAGGTAAGATAGTGTCAAAATTAGATAATTCTAATGCTCTATTTTGTGGTAGTGTGGTCGAGCAGTAGGCTTATCAGAGGGTAGTGTTAAGCATTTGTTGTACACACACAGGCAATAAATGAGGAACACACACTCAAAGACTTAACTCCAGGCCAATAGTTTTTATAAAGAAAAATATATTTTCTTAATTTATTTTTAGAACCACAAGTTCAAGATTTGAAGTAAATACATAAAATACAAGGTACTCCACACAGGTAAGTTAGGAACTTTGAATTAGAGCAATGGCATACACAGTTTTAGTAAAAAATGGCAATAAGCTATTTTAGAAATGGACACACTGCAAAAATCAATAGTTCCTGGGGGAGGTAAGTAATGGTTAGTTTTTCAGGTAAGTAAAGCACTTACAAGTCTAGGTTCCTGGGCATAGGCAGCCCACCATTGGGGGTTCAAGGCAACCCCAAAGTTACCACACCAGCAGCTATGGGCCAGTCAGGTGCAGAGGTCAAAGAGGTGCCCAAAACACATAGGTACCTATGAAGAACAGGGGTGCTCCGGTTCCAGTCTGCCAGCAGGTAAGTACACGCGTCCTCGGAGGGCAGACCAGAGGGGTTTTGTAGATCACTGGGGGGGACACAAGTAGGCACACAAAACACACCCTCAGCGCCAATGGGGCGGCCGGGGGCAGTGTGCAAAGCAGGCATTGGGTTTGTGATAGAAATCAATAGAGGGACCCGTGGGTCACTCTAGCGGTGCAGGCAGGGCACAGGGGGGTTTCTCGGGCCAGCCACCGACTGGGCTAGGCAGAGGGTCGCCTGGGGGTCACTCCTGCACTGAAGTTTGGTTCCTTCTGGTCCTGGGGGCTGCGGGTGCAGTGCTTGGTCCAGGCGTCAGGTCCCTTGTTACAGGCAGTCGCGGTCAGGGGGAGCCTCTGGATTCCCTCTGTAGTCATTGCTGTGGGGGTCCAGGGGGGTCGTCTCGGGCTACTCACAAGGTCGCAGTCGCCTGGGAGTCCTCCCTGTAGTGTTGGTTCTCTGGAGCTCGAGCCGGGGTCGTTGGGTGCAGAGGGTGAAGTCTCACGCTTCCGGCGAGAAGAGTGAAGTCCTTTAAAAGTTGCAAGAAAGTTGCAAAGTTGTTGCTGTTGTTGAGCAGAGCCGCTGCTCACGAGAGTTTCTTGGTCCTTTTGTTCAGGACAGTCCTCTGAGGCTTCAGAGGTCGTTGGTCCCTGTTGGATGCATCGCTGTTACAGGTTTTCGAGTCAGGAGACAGGCCGGTAGGGCTGGGGCCAAAGCAGTTGTCGTCTCCGTCGTCTCTGAAGGGCTTTCAGGTCAGCAGTCCTTCTTCTTGGTTCAGGTTGCAGGAATCGGATTCCCTGGGTTCTGGGGTGCCCCTAAATACTAAATTTAGGGGGGTGTTTAGGTCTGAGGGCAGTGGCCAACGGCTACTGTCCTGGAGGGTGGCTACACCCTCTTTGTGCCTCCTCCCTGACGGGGGGGCACATCCCTAATCCTATTGGGGGAATCCTCCAATCTTAAGATGGAGGTTTTTTAAAGGCAGGGGTCACTTCAGCTCAGGACACATTAGGGGCTGTCCTGACTGGTGGGTGACTCCTCCTTGTTTTTCTCATTATCTCCTCCAGCCTTGCCGCCAAAAAGTGGGGGCAGTGGCCGGAGGGGCGGGCATCTCCACTAGCTGGGATGCCCTGTGGCATTGTAACAAAAGGGGTGAGCCTTTGAGGTTCACCGCCAGGTGTTACAGTTCCTGCAGGGGGAGGAGAGAAGCGCCACTCACCCCATGTGGCCAGCAACTCGTCTGGTTGTGTGGCAGGTTGGCAGAAACTGGTCAGCCTAACATTAGAAGTCGGATTAGTATTCAGGGGGCATCTCTCAGATGCCCTCTGGGTACATTTTACAATAAATTCCACACTGGCATCAGTGTGCTGAGAAGTTTGATACCAAACTTCCCAGATTTCAGTGTGGCCATTATGGAACTGTGGAGTTCGTGTTTGACAAACTCCCAGACCATATACATTTATGGCTACCCTGCACTTACAATGTCTAAGGTTTTGCATAGATACTGTAGGGGCACAGTGCTCAAGCACATGTGCCCTCACCTGTGGTATAGTGCACGCTGCCTTAGGGCTGTAAGGCCTGCTAGAGGGGTGAGTTACCTATGCCACAGGTAGTGTGAGGTTGGCATGGCACTCTGAGAGGAATGCCATGTTGACTTAGTCATTTTCTCCCCACCAGCACACACAAGATTTGAGGCAGTGTGCATGTGCTGGGTGAGGGGTCCCCAGGGTGGCATAAGACATGCTGCAGCCCTTAGAGACCTTCCCTGGCATTAGGGCCCTTGGTACCAGGGGTACCATTTCCAAGGGACTTATCTGAGTGCCAGGGCGGTGCCAATTGTGGAAGCAAAGGTACTGTTTAAGGAAAGAACACTGGTGCTTGGGGCTGGTTAGCAGGGTCCCAGCACACTTTCAATCATAACTGGCATCTGCAAAAGGCAAAAAGTCAGAGGGTACCCATGCCAAGGAGGCACTTCCTTACACTATACATTTGAGGATTCATCGTAGACCTACCAGACACAATACCCCAGGAGGAAAGAGAGGGCATAGAAAGAAACTATGAGACAAATGTAGCCACAGGGAAACTCTATGGTAACGCAAAGACAGGAACCAGGGTGCAGGGTCTGTCAGGCACAAAAATTAACAAGGCAAATACACAGTGAGCAGACTCTGACTGGGAAAAGCTGGAACAACACTGTGGGAACAAACATCTGTACTTGTGCTGTGGGCTGCAACTTACACAATCCCCCAAGGGCTGTGTTACACAAGTGATTTATACGGCAATGCACAACAAGGATATTCAGAAAATGGCAGCTTCTAAGCAGTTCCAGGAAGCAGCAATGGCAGTGCAGGTTCAAATGGCTGGTCTGCATGGAAGTGCTCACAGGTGTGTGCAGCTTCAGTCTCTCACAAGTCCTGAAGTTGAGAATCAAGTTTAAAGGGCCAACAGTACCTTTCACATGGGAAGCACTGAACAGGTAATTACAGGTCCTACTGACTACCAGGCAGTGCATTATTGGACCTGATGTCCATGCATACAGATGAACTATGGCTATGGCGTGCCATACTGAAGAGGGAAGCACACAGGAGTCAGAATGGGAGTCTGGGTTTGTGTAGATGAAGCTTATCAGGGTACAAATAGCCCATTTACAGGGTCCCCTACAGAAGGGTGGGGAGAGACTGAAAACATGGCAGTGGCAGGACTTATTACCTGGGATGGACTGCACAGGGCATGTCTTGTGAGCAATGCTTGTCATATCTGGGGCACTCGTGCTATCCATTATCAGCTTAGATGAACTTCTCGTCACACATGCTTCTTGCAAAGATTGCTGATGTCACACTTAATGCTATCAAGGGTCTGGACATACATTCCTGTTATCAATGCACTAGCACATCCACTGACTCATGTATGAAACACATTTTTACCTTATGATTGATGGTGACTTAGTTGTGTTTCATGTGCTGCAGTGGCCCATGTTGGCAACATGGATGTGTCTCATAGCTGTGGTCCTCTGATTTTGCCCTTCACATGTGAAATAAACAGGACATATGTCATTTCTACTGTGTATGATGTTAGCTGTACATTCATACCCATCAAATGTGATGTGGCTTTTTCAGTATCCTAATCTGTATTTCTGCAATGCTCCATGAGGCTAAACTCTGATTATGATTCCTAGGGATCATGTGATGCATAAATAATTACCCAGACCATGACTGAGTGATAAAGTGAGGTGTTTAATGACATATGGTAAGAAAGTGGTGATGGTGACTAGAGTTAAAAGAAGTTTTGTACAATGTGTTGTCGCCGATGCAATCCTGCTGCAGTGTTTAGATGGTCCCCCTCAAGTTGACGAACAGCATCCTCCTCTTCCTCCACTTCAGGCATTTGTGGGTCTGGTTCATAGAGGGGAATGTTCCTCCTTACACAAATGTTGTGCAGGATGGCACAGGTCAAAATGATCTTGCAGACCATTTCAGGTGAGTATAAGAGGCTGCCTCCGGTGATGTTGAAGCACCGGAATCTGGACTTCAGGATGCCAAAAGTCCTCTCTACTATGGTGCGTGTCCTCCTATGTGCCTCATTAAAGGCACGCTCTGCTGCTGTGCTTGGGTTGGCAAATGGGGTCATGATCCATGGCTGGATCCCATAACCCTGATCAGCTGAACGAGAAAATGAGTGTAAATATGTGGATGTTGGTTGCACCTTGATTATCACTTTGCATGGCAGTTGTTATCATGTGTTGTCTGTGGCCTGAACATCCCATCCAGTTCAACATATGTAATAGCACATGAAAAACAACAGTAAGGCCCTTTGATTTGGCTAAGTGACAATGTACAACACATCTCCATAAGTTTGCAGCACTAAAGTGTTGACAATTGACAATGCACAAATATCCCATGTGTGACACATTCTATGCAAACCTATTTTTTTGTCCTCACCGAGTTGGCTTATGTGCAAACGTGTACCTGAACTACTGAACCTGCTCCAGGTAAGCTGGCTAACTTGGTTGTGGGGATGAAGGTTTAACTGTCAAAAGGTCCATATGCCTATACATCTGTTGTGTATATGTGTAATTGTCTCAATCCGTATGTGTAGCAATGTGCACTTTGCAATAATATCACATCAATATGTGTTCTTAGCACATTCCACTTCCTTATTGGTAGCGGGCAATGTCACCCCAGGAGTGATGTGAGATGTTGGTACTGCCTCAATGATTCCATGTCACCTTCATTAGAGTCATCATCATCATGCTATGTGTCTCATGGTGTCTGACCTGCAGCGAAACACATTACACACCCGTTACACAGTACGTATTGCTTGGAATGGTGTGTGCTTAAGTGTTATGGATGTGATATTGTGAGATTAATCTTCCAAGTTTTACTGCCAGTTAAGGGCATGTCACTGTCACTGTGTGGTTTTAAATTGTGGCTCTGGAGTGGCATCTGTTGTTATTTGCATCTGTCATTTGTCCATAGGTGTGTATCCCATGGGGTCAGGATATCAAATATGACTAGCCGTGTCACAACCTCAGTGTCTTCCTGCCCATGTGTCAATGTAGTGATGTATGTGTTGTGTGTCCTACAGGGTTGATGTGCAGTGTGTATATAACTAGGTTTCTGTACTTACCAACAAGTAGGCCATTTCCATATCGTCCATCCTGGAAGTGTTGATTGATGGTGTAGTGGCGGAAGATGAATGAATAATGTACACTCCCAGGATACTTTTCCACAACGTTGGTGAGCAATCCCTGGTGATTCACAGTGGCCTGCATATTGATGGAGTGTATGTGCTTCCTGTTGCGGTATAGATGCTCTGTTGCAGCAGGTGGCACAATCCGTACATGTGTGCAGTCAATGGCACCAAGCACGCATGGCAAGCCATTGATTTGGTAGAACCCCTATTTGGTCTCCTGCTGCTTCAGCTGTGTGTTGGGGAACCTGATGTGGTGGGGTGTGAGGGAGATGATGGCATCCAGTACCTTGGGAAGGAAGGCAGAGAATAAAGGCTGTGAGATCCAGGGCATCAGTGGTTTCAAAAGAGCCACTTGCCAACATGTGGAGGACAGCTAGTAGCTTGGTCTCTGGTGGAATGATGCGGCGTGTCTGCAAACTGGGTGCCAACTGTGGCTCAATGTGGCGCAGCAGCTGATGTATGGCTTGCCAGTTTAGTCTGTACCTCTGGATGATGTCATGTTCCCTGAGGCCCTGAAGGGTTGTCCTGGTCCGGAATATCCTCTCCTGCGTTCTGCGTTGCCTTTGGGGTCCCTGCTGGTGTGGTGGAAGCTGCTGCTGTTGGTCCTGTGCTCTGCGTCTTCGTGCATGCTGGATAAATAGTACCTCCATGTCTTCGTTTTGGAGCTCTGGTGTTGCTTCTGTGTGTTTTCCTTAAGTACTGGTGTGTTTGCCCCATTTTAACACCTAACCTAACCCAGGCGTTAATTTTTTATGCAAATCAGGATGTGCACCATTTTTCGACTCCGCCTCCCAGTCGTGCGGGATTTTTGCACGGTTGGATAAATATAGCGCACGGGTGTTTAAGTCATTTTTTGGAAGGGAATGCATACCTTGCATGTCATTAACGCTAGGCGGTTTCACGCATCCAGAAAATGACGCACACTGAGGTATTTTGATGTTAGCGGGGTCTAGTGTCAAAGTATAAATATGGGGTTAGCTTTGTGCCGAATTTGCGTAAAAAAATTACGCAAATCCAGCGTAAGCAGAGTATAAATATGCCCCTTAGATTTTCTTGTTGCACAGCATTTCTTGTGATCTTAGTAGAAGCATTTAACAAGGCATTGGAGCCGGCAGCTCACCAAATGTGAGCTGAAACATGTATACTTTAAATCCGAAGCAGCACGGGATTTAATTATTCACACTCTGGTAAGAATTTTGCAAAAGTAAAAAAACCTTGATAAAAAAAGACAAAAAACCCATGCTTTCAGTGCAATTTCGCTCTTTTTTCCTTCCTATTCGGTTTTATGCAATGAAAGGGGGTAAAAGTGTCGCTGTGGAAGAGTTAAACAAGAATACAAACATGTTTGCAGTCTGCATGTTCAGAACCAGACACAACAGATTAATATCGACATTGTATAAGATACTGTATTAATGTCTATTTTTTAGAGTGGGTTCATCCTCCATCTCCTGCCATACTTGAAAACTTTTCCTTCTGTTTCATTAAAAGAGGTTCAGCTTCAAACCGAAGATGACCAAGTTCAACCCTTTATTGACATGGCACTTGTCAATAAAAAAAAACTGTATCCAAGCAACTGATGTCGTAGCAACTTCAAGCACCTGTATAAATGATTGCACGAAGAGCAATGAACAGCATGGCATCTGATCCTCCCTTAAACAACATATCGAAAAGAGTTTTTACCGATTCAGAAAGAAGTCCATCAAACCCATCGTGAAGTCCACAGCCGATCCGAGAAGTGGCCCACAGATGCAGGTAAAGAGATACATTTTGAACATTGTTTTTGACTTTTTAAAAGTGTACTTTCAACAGTAAAAATAACATAAAGCAGTAATTTGGTATAATAGTCTCTTGTGGAAATGTTGCTTGACTAACTACCTTAAACGTGACACAAAGCAACATAATTAAAACGTAATCATGAACATATTTGTGTTTTAATTATTATACTGTTACGCTTCTGAAAAAAAAACTACGCGTGTAAGTTTTTGATCTTATGCTGATTAAAAATATATGTATACGCATGTGCATTTATTTTTTATTTAGGTGCAAGTCTTACCCAGCTTACCTTTTAGGATTATATACACGTTATATACATGTGCTACAACGTGATACTTATTAATATTATAACTGTCAGCCATGAGGTTCAGAATTAAACTCACAATCTGATTTTCTGTCCCTGCGAGTAATACGCCCATGTACCGGTATACTATGAGGTATTCGCCCATATACCAGGATACTATGAGGTATATTTACTGACGTTTTCATGGGCGCTTGCTCGGCATGGTGCACTTTTCGCTGAGCTCACGGACTTTTATAATACATGGAAAATTGCTCCTACTTTTTGCGTTGTGATGAGGCAAATCACAAAACGGAACAATGTCTATTCTGGGCTCTCCTCACTTTTTCTTATCACTTGGGGAGGAATAAAATGCCATCGGACAGACCTGCAGGGTGAACGTCTTGAAGGCATTCGAGAACCCCCGCTGGTTCTGCCCTGTGTTGAACTTGGCATTAACTCAAGGAAACGTGGGAAAGCTGTAGATAGCGTTCAGTGGAGATTAAGGCGTTAGAGAAGACACCGAAGTACTTAAAAGAGAAACAGCCTCGCCCCCTCCAGGGACTAAGAAACAAGCAAGCAGAGCTAAAACGTTACCCTGCTTACTCCCTCGTGAACCTGGACCCGATGTTTACAGGTCTCGGAATGTAAACCTTTTCCATCAATACCGATAGAGACGATTCAAAAACAAGATGGGAAGATTTTTTTGAAGAAGCACTCTCTTGAGAATGACCCGGTAAATATACAAAACTCAAAACCACTGCAGTAGGATAAAACATATTTCCTATCAGCTGCTCAGCATACATTATTGAACATTTATAGAAATGTGTCCTAAAAATGAAAATACATTATGAAATGGTGAAAAAACGACTTGTACTCAGATTCGAGCAATTAGACAAGTACACAGAAGGCGTAAACATTTTTTTGAAAATTACACAATCCGAGAGCTAAAAATACAGCTCCCATACTGTGTACCCTACATATATATTGTGCCTAGGATCAACAAGAGACATTCAACAAACACACCAGTTGTTTCTTTTCTACTTTAGTACTAAGGCCCAGATTTATACTCTTTTTGCGCCGCATTTGCGCCATTTTTTGACGCAAAAGCGGTGCAACCTTGCAAAATATAAATGTATTTTGTAAATTTCTGCCGCTTTTCCGTCAAAAAATCTCCCAAATGTGGCGCAAAAAGAGTTTACATCTGGGCCTAAGTGCAGATACTATATAAACGCAAAATACGCCTATTATCAACATGATTATGAGAGAGCAAATTTAACATACACCCCCTTCCCCGACAGTGCTTAATTTGTAAATAAAAACGTGCCGCTGCCCAAAGAACTCCTCTGAAACACGCGGATGTTGCAATTAAATGTGGGACACAGAATACTAAAGCAGCATAATCCTGAAGCCATCTCGGGCCTTTCCAATCTATTTCAAGCCGCTCCCTGCACCTTCAGCTCACTCTTGCAGCTTTCTGCTTTCTCCAATTGTGACGCTTTTTCGTTTTTCACTTTCTCGGTGTTTCCCATAAGTGCCTTTTGTTGGCAGCAAGTGTTTGAGGCAGAAGAAGAAGCGCCGGCCGTCAAAAATAAGTGCCGGTGCTCCGCACCGGAAACAGCAAACACAAATTAAGCTCTGATCCCCAATATGATGCGCTTCTTCCTGCTTACTTGAAGCATTGTGGGATGTTGCTGATTCGTTTGGCTCCAGTTCTGTATGAAAAACATTAACATTGAAAAAACTCCTGGGAACGTGAACGAGGCGGAAATATGTCGAACTCTTCAGGTCCCAGGCAGGAAGGAGCCCATTGACAAGTTGCGGGAGCCTTGCTTTTTGAGCAGTTCCAGTGTTATATGTTTTTCTTAAAGTGCTCCTGCTTTGAGAAACCAGCATGTATATGATATGAGGCACGTGGATGCAATCTGTTTGACGATTTACATACATTTTAATACCCAGCTCGTCGGCTTTAGCCTTCTACAGCCGTGCCGGAACTAGTAAAAGCCCCCCCCCCCCGTTAATTTTAACATGATGTAGAATTTGGATTTTGAAGGAGCCCTTTTTGCTGGATGTTATTAAAGCTAGGTATTGGGCATGAAAGTCTCAACTGATCGGATTATCAGAGCTCATTAGTTTACAAATCCAAGGGTGAGCAACTCACCTAGTCCAGCTTTTATTCTTTTCTGCCTGGAACTTGTAGTACTAAATTCATAGTACTAATTTCATAACCAGATGAACAAGACAACTCGAACTAGAAACCTCAGAGAAATCTGGATGAGTTACTCAATACTGTTGCCCGGACTGGGGAACTTATTTAATGTATTGATATTTCTGATATTATAATTTGAATAGTGTCCAATCTGTCATTGGAATAGCATCTCTTGTTTTTGATTTTCCATCTCAGACCAGAGACTCAATTATTATGTATACTTTTGGAGTCAGTAGAGTGAGTGGGAGAGGCCTTCTGCTATAAGAAATTGTCCACTTTAATAACTAGTGGGTTTGAAAACTGAGACCTGACAGCTTGCTCAAATCTTCAGCACATCTTCTTTGTTGGTACGAATGCCCATTTCCTGGTAGTCTTATGTGCGTGGTTTGTAGTTGGTGGAAGTATGTGCTGTTGCTTGCATTAAGAGTCAGTTAATTGCATATTTAGGCTGTTTGTTCAGAGTTCTGTTTTCATGTGCTCTGTCATAGAGTGTGCTGTATTTTGGTTAACTGTTCTGTTTTGAACACATGGCTACTCAGCTATGTGGTTTGCCTGTGCTGCGTTTGATGTGTCTGTGAAGTTCTATCTAATGTGTTCTGCAGGATGTTATGCTTAGTGTGAGAAAGTAGCCTCTTTCTAGCCTTGTTACCCCCACTTTTGGCCTGTTTGTGAGTGTATGTCAGGGTGTTTTCACTGTCTCACTGGGATCCTGCTAGCCAGGGCCCAGTGCTCATAGTGAAAACCCTATGTTTCCAGTATGTTTGTTATGTGTCACTGGGACCCTGCAAGTCAGGACCCCAGTGCTCATAAGTTTGTGGCCTATATGTATGTGTTCCCTGTGTGGTGCCTAACTGTCTCACTGAGGCTCTGCTAACCAGAACCTCAGTGGTTATGCTCTCTCATTTCTTTCAAAATGTCACTAACAGGCTAGTGACCAATTTTACCAATTTACATTGGCTTACTGGAACACCCTTATAATTCCCTAGTATATGGTACTGAGGTACCCAGGGTATTGGGGTTCCAGAAGATCCCTATGGGCTTCAGCATTTCTTTTGCCACCCATAGGGAGCTCTGACAATTCTTACACAGGCCTGCCACTGCAGCCTGAGTGAAATAACATCCATGTTATTTCACAGCCATTTTACACTGCACTTAAGTAACTTATAAGTCACCTATATGTCTAACCTTTACCTGGTAAAGTTTAGGTGCAAAGTTACTTAGTGTGAGGTCACCCTGGCACTAGCCAAGGTGCCCCCACATTGTTCAGGGCCAATTCCCCGGACTTTGTGAGTGCGGGGACACCATTACACGCGTGCACTACATATAGGTCACTACCTATATGTAGCTTCACAATGGTAACTCCGAATATGGCCATGTAACATGTCTATGATCATGGAATTGCCCCCTCTATGCCATCCTGGCATAGTTGGCACAATCCCATGATCCCAGTGGTCTGTAGCACAGACCCTGGTACTGCCAAACTGCCTTTCCTGGGGTTTCACTGCAGCTGCTGCTGCTACCAACCCCTCAGACAGGTTTCTGCCCTCCTGGGGTCAAGCCAGGCTTGTCCCAGGATGGCAGAACAAAGGACTTCCTCTGAGAGAGGGTGTTACACCCTCTCCCTTTGGAAAATGGTGTGAAGGCAGGGGAGGAGTAGCCTCACCCAGAATCTGGAAATGCTTTCTTGGGCACAGATGTGCCCAATTCTGCATAAGCCAGTCTACACCGGTTCAGGGACCCCTTAGCCCTGCTCTGGCGCGAAACTGGACAAAGGAAAGGGGAGTGACCACTCCCCTGACCTGCACCTCCCCTGGGAGGTGTCCAGAGCTCCTCCAGTGTGCTCCAGACCTCTACCATCTTGGAAACAGAGGTGCTGCTGGCACACTGGACTGCTCTGAGTGGCCAGTGCCACCAGGTGACGCCAGAGACTCCTTCTGATAGGCTCCTTCAGGTGTTGCTAGCCTATCCTCTCTCCTAGGTAGCCAAACCCTCTTTTCTGGCTATTTAGGGTCTCTGTCTCTGGGGAAACTTTAGATAACGAATGCAAGAGCTCATCCGAGTTCCTCTGCATCTCTCTCTTCACCTTCTGCCAAGGAATCGACTGCTGACCTCGCTGGAAGCCTGCAAAACTGCAACATAGTAGCAAAGACGACTACTGCAACTCTGTAACGCTGATCCTGCCGCCTTCTCGACTGTTTTCCTGGTGGTGCATGCTGTGGGGGTAGTCTGCCTCCTCTCTGCACTAGAAGCTCCGAAGAAATCTCCCGTGGGTCGACGGAATCTTCCCCCTGCAACCGCAGGCACCAAAAAGCTGCATTACCGGTCCCTTGGGTCTCCTCTCAGCACGACGAGCGAGGTCCCTCGAATCCAGCAACTGTGTCCAAGTGACCCCCACAGTCCAGTGACTCTTCAGTCCAAGTTTGGTGGAGGTAAGTCCTTGCCTCCCCACGCCAGACTGCATTGCTGGGAACCGCGACTTTTGCAGCTACTCCGGCCTCTGTGCACTTCCGGCGGAAATCCTTTGTGTACAGCCAAGCCTGGGTCCACGGCACTCTAACCTGCATTGCACGACTTTCTAAGTTGGTCTCCGGCGACGTGGGACTCCTTTGTGTAACTTCGGGTGAGCACCGTTTCATGCATCCTCGTAGTGCCTGTTTCGGGCACTTCTCCAGGTGCTACCTGCTGCTGAGAGGGCTCCTTGTCTTGCTCGACGTCCCCTCTCTCTCCTGACGCAATTTGCGACTTCCTGGTACCTCCTGGGCCACAGCAGCATCCAAAAATGCTTACCGCACAATTTGCAGCTAGCAAGGCTTGTTGGCGGTCTTTCGGCGGGAAAACACTTTTGCACGACTCTCCACGGCGTGAGGGATCCGTCCTCCAAAAGGGAAGTCTCTAGCCCTTGTCGTTCTTGCAGAAACCTTAGCTTCTTCTGTCCAGTAGAAGCTTCTTTGCACCCACAGCTAGCATTTCCTGGGCATCTGCCCATCTCCGACTTGCTTGTGACTTTTGGACTTGGTCCCCTTGTTCCACAGGTACCCTCGACTGGAAATCCATCGTTGTTGCATTGCTTGTTTGTGTCTTTCCTGCAGTATTCCCCTATCACGACTTCTTTGTCCTTTGGGGAATTTCAGTGCACTTTGCACTCACTTTTCAGGGTCTTGGGGTGGGCTATTTTTCTAACCCTCACTATTTTCTAATAGTCCCAGCGACCCTCTACAAGGTCACATAGGTTTGGGGTCCATTCGTGGTTCGCATTCCACTTTTGGAGTATATGGTTTGTGTTGCCCCTATCCTTATGTGTCCCCATTGCATCCTATTGTAACTATACATTGTTTGCACTGTTTTCTAAGACTATACTGCATATTTTTGGTATTGTGTGCATATATCTTGTGTATATTTCCTATTCTCTCACTGAGGGTACACTCTGAGATACTTTGGCATATTGTCATAAAAATAAAGTACCTTTATTTTTAGTATAACTGTGTATTGTGTTTTCTTATGATATTGTGCAAATGACACTAGTGGTACTATAGGAGCTTCACTCGTCTCCTAGTTCAGCCTAAGCTGCTCTGCTAAGCTACCATTATCTATCAGCCTATGCTGCTAGACACCCTATACACTAATAAGGGATAACTGGGCCTGGTGCAAGGTGCAAGTACCCCTTGGTACTCACTACAAACCAGTCCAGCCTCCTACACTTAGGACATGTGATGAGAGATGTGTCCTTTCGTGAATACAATGACAAACAACTATACGAAGTATCTGTAGTGTGTTGGTTGCATGTGCATTGTTCTTTCTAGAGCGTGTCTTTGGAAGCCATGCATGAGGCATTTGATGTGGGATTAATGATTTGTGCTATTGTCAGCACAGTGCTTTCCAATTATATATGCTACGTTGGATGTTTACCCAGTGTTTAATAAAATGTATAGTTTTAAGAGCACCACACACACACCAAGACAATCACTGCATTGCTGAAAGAGGTACCTGAAGATTTAGATACATTTGGAATTCAAGGAGAGGCACTGATGGTCTTGCTAGTCGCCTGACGCAAGGCTTTTGGGTGGATGGGGATGGTCGAAAGTGCTTATGTCGGCTCCCAATTCCCAGCTGTTGCTATGGCGCTGTGAACGCTACTGTACACTCAACTGATATGTCCTAATGATACAAAGATGTTTAAAGTCTCAAATGTGATCAAGAGAAAAGTAAGAACTAGAGTTGTCCTCCTGTGTTCTAAGAAAGGTGTTTGTGTCAGTGATTCATTGGCAGACATGTTGCTGAAAGATCTACGTTCTCTTCCGTCTCAGTTTCATCCCAGTTTCCTCAAAAGACCACTTTCCTGTCATCACCCTGTCTTTCCTCCCAGTCTTCTATAAGACAAGCAGCTGTAGGTCAATGAGTACTGTAGACCTCTATCCCACATACTTATAATGTGGCGGAGACCCAGCATATCTCTGGGGCATATTTATACTCCGTTTGCGCCGAATGTGCATCAAAGATTTTGACGCAAATTCGGCGCAAACCGTGTACCATATTTATACTATAACGCCCGACCCTGCGGACGTCAAAAATCCTCAGTGTGCGTAATTTTTTGGATGCGGGAAACCGCCTTGCATTAATGACATGCAAGGTAGGCGTTCCCGCCCAAAAAATGCTTTAAGGCCTGTGCGCCTTATTTATACTCCAGTGTCATTTTGACGCACAGGAGGGGGTGGGCCTTAAAAAACGTCACACAGCCTGAAGTGCGCTGTTTTTTAACACCTGGGTCAGGACAGGCGTTAAGGGACCTGTGGGCTCACTTCCATGGTCTCTGACCATGGAAGCAGTCCAGAGGCGCCCTTCCCTGCCCCCAGGGACACCCCCTGCCACCCTCACCCACCCCTGGAGGACGCCCATGGATGGGGGGACCAATCCCAGGTAAGTACAGGTAAGTTGAGGTAAGTATAATCTTTTATTTTTTTAAGAGTGGCATAGGGGGGCATAATTTGGGCCCCCCTACATGCCACTGTGGGGACAGAAGTCCCCTGGGCATGGTCATTGGGCAAGGGGGCATGATTCCTGTCTTTGCTAAGGCAGGAGTCATTTCAATGGGGGTTGTGTGTCAAAAAATGGCGCAAGTCCGGTTTGAGCTATGATTTTTGACTCAAACCTGACTTGCACCATTTTTTGACGCACAACCCCCATATTTCCCTACGCCAGCGCTGCCTGGTTTGAGTCATTTTTTTGACTCTGACCAGCCTGCAGCGCCGTCTAACGTCAATCTTTTAATAAGGCCCCTGCCTGGCGCGTAGGAATGGCGTTAGGCGGTGGTAACTTTTTTGACGCAAACCAGTGCCGGCCCTGATTTGCGTCAAAAAGTATAAATATGGGCCTTAATTCAAAGCCTATGTGAGCCCTTACCAAACAGCACGGGTGTCCACAATCACTAACAAGTCTAACTGAACCATTTTCCAACATTCTTTTGGTGCGCATCACACATGCTTTTTAAGATATGTGAGTGGGAGATGCATGGTATTTCATTACCAGTAACAGCAGATCATGTCAAAGCAGTTTATGACGGAGGAAAGTGTATTGTTATGGGAACCATATGATGAGATGGTAACGGGACAGCAGAAATTTAAGGTGTATGTTTCAGTGATTAGGCATTATGGCCACTATATCCCACATGTAATTGCGTATGTCACCAGGATTTGTTTCTGATTGTAGATTTTGTGCTTTGAGTGACAACTGGTTTGTTCCTAAAACTGACAGTATAAAAAGCAGTGATTGGTGTCAGGACAATTTTGCGCACCACAGAGAAAAAACAAACACACAACAAACAAGTCGGGATTTGTAACGTTTGTGATATGTAATTTGTAGCAAATAGCAGGAGATCTGCATAAGCTGTGATACTACTGTTCAGTGTTATTATTGCTGTGCACAATAGCACTGTGATTTCAACTAATTGTTTTATTTAACTTTCCAGGACGGTTATGGTAGATGGCACACAAAAGATACCAATGGCATAGGAGTTAAATATCATATGTGTGCTGGGGTACGCACTTCCATCACCTACAGCAAATGCATGTATGACAAAAAATATATCTGACTGGACTACTGCTGTGCTCTGACTGGTCTCTGATTCAAGCTAACCTGGCTGATGAAGGGTGATACCCTGAAACGGGTCCCAGGATGCTTGTTTCCGGTCCAGGGAGGACCTGGCCTGACAGTTCGGGCTGGACTGTTTCCATGGGGAACAGGGTCAAGACTGATTTGCATATGGCTGGGTCCAAACTGGGGTGGCATGGTGAGCAAAATAATTGATGGATTAAACCCAGATCTGTGGCTGGGGGTGAATATTTGATTGGTTACGCATTCCGCCCATCATTTGTGTTTGTTTGCTTTTCTCCCATTAGTGCGCTGGGTATGCCCAGACATGGGTCCCTGGCTCACTGTGCCACTGGATTCAAACTAGCTTGGCTGATGACAGGTGATACCCTGAAACTGGTCCCAGGATGCTTGTTTCCGATCCAGGGAGGACCTGGCCTGGCAGTTCGGGCTGGACTGTTTCCATGGGGAACAGGGTCAAGACTGATTTGCATATGGCTGGGTCCAAACTGGGGTGGCATGGTGAGCAAAAGAATTGATGGATTAAACCCAGATCTGTGGCTGGGGGTGAATGTTTGATTGGTTACGCATTCCGCCCATCATTTGTGTTTGTTTGCTTTTGTCCCATAAGTGCGCTGGGTATGCCCAGACGTGGGTCCCGGGCTCACTGTGCCACTGGATTCAAAATAGCTTGGCTGATGAAGGGTGATACCCTGAAACCGGTCCCAGGATGCTTGCTTCTGATCCAGGGAGGACCTGGCCTGGCAGTTTGGGCTGGATTGTTCCTATGGGGAACAGGGTCAAGACTGATTTGCATATGGCTTGGTCTAAACTGGGGTGGCATGGTGAGCAAAAGAATTGATGGATTAAACCCAGATCTGTGACTGGGGGTGAATGTTTGATTGGTTCTGCATTCCATCCATCATTTGTGTTTGTTTGCTTTTGTAGCCATAAGTGCGTCAGGTATGCCCAGACATGGGTCCCGGGCTCACTGTGCCACTGGATTCAAGCTAGCCTGGCTGATGAAGGGTGATACCCTGAAACCGGTCCTAGGATGCTTGTTTCCGGTCCAGGGAGGACCTGGCCTGGCATTTCGGGCTGGACTGTCCCGTGGGAAACAGGGTCAAGACTGATTTGCATATGGTGGGGTCCAAACTGGGGTGGCATGGTGAGCAGTAGAATTGATGGATTAAACCCAGATCTGTGGCTGGGGGTGAATTTTTGATTGGTCCGCATTCCGTCCATCATTTGTGTTTGCTTGCTTTGTGCAAAGTGCGCCCGGTATGCCCAGACTTGGGTCCCGGGCTCACTGTGCCCCTGGATTCAAGCTACCTGGCTGATGAAGGGTGATACCCTGAAACTTGTCCCAGGATGCTTGGTTCTGGTCCGGGGAGGAACTGGCCTGGCAGTTCGGGCTAGACTGTTCCCATGGGGAACAGGGTCAAGACTGATTTGCATATGGCTGGGTCCAAACTGGGGTGGCATGGTGAGCAGAAGAATTGATGGATTAAACCCAGATCTGTGACTGGCGGTGAATGTTTGATCGGTTCTGCATTCAGTCCATCATTTGTGTTTGTGTGCTCTGACTGGTCTGCAGGTTAAAGATACTGAAGAACACATGGCAAGGAAAAGTGCTTTGGCCATGTCAGAAAACCTCTTTTACATATAATAAGTCTCTTGTAGAGTGTGGCTTGTAAGCCCTCAGGGCAGGGTGCCTAATATGTAGAAAGTGGCACGGCATATATCTTAAATATGTGTCCTCACGGTGACTGAATGCCTAAAAACTATTTCTACTGTGTTAGTTCAGCTACATTATCTATAAGACAAGTCAGTTTGTCAATAAAGTATTGAAATCATATGTTTGTTAATTTTAGTGGAAAAGTAACTTTACCAAAATGCAGTCTGGGCTGCCTGAGCCAGAACCATCCTAAAACCAGTTCTGCCAGTCATCACACTTCCATAGGCCAATACACAATCCTGAGGACAATAGCAGTAGCCTGGCCTTTAAATGCAGGAAGGCAGAAAAATTGTCAACAACTGTCCATTTAGGATTTATTAGACATCGAGGAGGGGCACAGGACACATGGCAAAACAAAGGATAGTGTTAAAACTTCTTCTTTTGATTTGCTGATCCCAGGTGGAACTGGAAGGATATTTCCCCATTCATACCAAAAGCCACATTTGGCTCTAACTCCAGAAAGAGGGAGAGCCAGTTCTGACCCTGCTGGGGGGTGGAGGTGAGGTAGTATAGAGAACTTATCGAAATAGGGGAGTGACTAGTATACTGTCTCGAGCCCTAGCAGATGAAAGAAGGGTTCATGCATCTTGAATGTAGGGCCTCTGTGAATTTTTGAACCCAAGTGTAAAGGAAGTGCTGCAAAAGAGATGGGCAAAGAGTGACACAGGAGACCAGATTGGACAAGAAGCATTCTCCAATGACTGGATGCTGCAAACAAAGGACAAGATTGTGACCTCAATCTCTACCTCATCAGAACTTTCCTGGAACAGGGAATATTATATGTGAAGAAAAAGACTCTGATGAATGAAATAAGTACTCCTGCTGGCACCCCGTCACTGGAAATGTATGCCAAGTGTCAAGTGGTTGAATTCCTGTGTGCCACCTTCGGGGATACAAAAAGCAGGACTACTGACTCCAAGAGATCCCACTTGATCACAGAAGACTGGACCCTTCCGGTGAATTTGCTGGAGAGAAGTCTAGTGCCTGGAGTACCTGGACAGTCCAGAAAGAACTTTCCTAGCAGCTGGATAAAAGAAAGACAGTAAGGGGCATATTTATACTCTGTTTTCACTGAATGTGCGTCAAAAAGTTTGATGCACATTCAGCGCAAACCGCGCACCATATTTAAACTTTGACGCCCGAGCCCGTGGATGTAAAAATTCCTCCGTGTGCGTCATTTTTTGGATGCAAGAAACTGCCATGCGTTAATGACATGCAAGGTAGGCATTCCCGCCCAAAAAATGACTTTGAGGCCTATGCGCCTTATTTATACTACTGCGTCATTTTGACGCACAGGAGGGGCGGGCTTTAAAAAATGGCGTACAGCCTGATGTGCAACGTTTTTTAACGCCTGGGTGAGGGCAAGTGTTAAGGGACCTGTGGGCTCACTTCCATGGTCTCTGACCATGGAAGGAGTCCAGAGGTGCCCTTCCCTGCACCCAGGGACACCCTCTTCCACCCTTGCCTACTCCTGGAGGACACCCATGGATGGGGGGACCAATCCCAGGTAAGTACAGGTAAGTTGAGGTAAGTATTTTTTAAAATGTTTTTAAAGTGCCATGGGGGGCCTAATTTGGGCCTCCCTACATGTTACTGTGCCCAATGACCATGCCCAGGGGACAGAAGTCCCCTGGGCATGACCATTGGGCAAGGGGGCATGACTCCTGTCTTTGCTAAGACAGGAGTCATTTCAATGGGGTTTGTGCGTCAAAAATGGCGCGAGTCCAGTTTGAGGCATGATTTTTTAGCTGGTTTGGTCAAAAAGTATACATATGGGCCTAAGGTTTTACACCTCCAGAGGACCAAGACAAAGTCTTGAGGCTTGCCCAGAGAGGATACACCTTAGACAGGCAGAAAAACAGGTTTGAAGTGCTCAAAGCTTTGCTGCACAGAAAACGGGTTCAGATGGACCTTGTTGTGAAAGTATATAACCTCATAGAGCCATGTCCAACTACAGCTTTCATCATTTCCCCACTGGAGGATTTTTGAGAACTAAAAAATGACTAAGTTCAAAGGTAAATCCATGGACCAGGGTGAAGTGACAAAACTATTCCAGTAGTGAAGCAACTTCGGCAGCTACAAAATCCAGCTGTGTCCCACCCTACATTGTTGGTGCCTAAATAAAGAGCTTCAGTGAGAGCTCAGTGACTGCATATCTCATTTTGAGAGAGCCTCACTAGCCAGTGCCTTGGCCTGTGCCTCTCGGAAGGACTTTGACTTCCATTTCAGAGGCTAGTTCTGAAGGTAACATTTTTTTTTGACTGGAACTGCCTTCTTAGTGTATCTAACCTAAACTCCATGGAGTTGGACTGAAATTGCACCTTGGTCCTGCAAGCTGTGAACTGTTGTTTTTCAATTATGCTTTAATATTTTCTAGACTTGTGTGCTTTAGAACTTTACAAAATCATATATGAGGGTCCCCTTTTCTGGTTTTATTGATGTGGTGTCTTTATGCTCATTACAAAGTTTTCAGATTTTTTAAATTTGATTTCGGAATTTTATTGTGTTGCCATCTTGATTTTGAATTGTTTTGGCACTGGTTGAACTTAACATGTATTAATGTGGGGAGTTGCCTGCTGCATTTACCATAGCTATCAGGTGTTTGAGCAGATTTTCTCTGAGACTAGTGTTGAGACCTAATCAGCATATAGTTATTAAGGTGCTAAGGCTACTTCTTCACAAAATAATAACCAACTTCATGACATAATATATATTAAAGGAAAGAGGTCGAATGCTTGTTTTGTATGCATTTATGTGTGCACAAATTTACTGTGCTCCGTATGTACAGAATAATCTGCTTCCTTCGTATTACCTTCTTTGAGTCTTTAACACTGAGCAGCAGGTATAAAGCATCTTTTTAAATGAAGTCTCAGTGCCACTGATTAAGGACAGCCATCCAATTCTAAAATAATCTCCACATTAGACAGTCATTTTTATATCAAAATTATGGAACTTATTTGAGTTTGCTATCCAGCTTTATGAGTCATAAAGATACCTGGGTAGAATCCAATATAGTTGGAGGCTTCAAAAATAGAAAGTTCCTCACCTACAATGGAGTGTAACAAATGTACTATCATAGATTCTACCCTAAAACAATTGTTGCATTTTGTATATTATGTGGAACACTATATTTGATAACTAAAAGCCCAATACCCTTTTTATTGTTTTTGAATTTTGGAGTTTAAATGTAGTACTATTCAAAATAAACATAAAATATGAACATAGCTACTTACATAAAACTCAAATAAAGCCACAAACCACTAAAACATCTATTTACACAGTGAAGGCCATATTTAAACTTTTTGACTTAAAACTGCACCAACGCAGTTTTGCGTCAAAAAGTTTAACGCTGGCTAACGCCATTTCTTTGCCCCACCCAGGCGTCAAATTTATACTTTGATGCTCCGTGGCGCAAGCCACGGGTTAGAGTCATTTTTATTTACTCTAACCATTGCACCCCGTCGTAAAGAAAAACGACGCTAACACAGTGAAAATGACCTTAATCCGGTTTACGACATCGCAAACCCGATACACGCCTTTTTTCCCTGCAATAGCGTCAAAAAGTGGCGCAAACACAGCAAAATGTGCAAAGGAGCCCCAAAATGGATCCCAGAAGCCATGAGAGACCCAAGAAAGATTCTAACCGACCACGAACCAGCCAGGAGGACCCAGACAAGACCCAGGAGAGGAAGAATAGGAAGTGTTGGTTCAGTGCAGAGGAGCACAAAACACTGGTAAAAGAGGTGATGGAACACCAGCATCAACTTTTTGTCACCTCAAAATTGCCAATTGGGAGGAGAGAGACAATTTGGCAAAAATTGTCGACAAGATAAACAGTGTTGCAGAAGTACGGAGAACAATCACTGAGTGTAAGAAACTCTGGCATGACTGCAAGCGCAGGACCAAGGAAGGAAGGCAGCACTGCAGACTGGAGGTGGGAATCTAGCACCGCAGGAGGCCCTGGGCCACATGGAGGAGATGGTGGCAGCCGTCATCCCAGAGGAGATCGTCACAGGGATTCAAGGATAGGACAGCACAGACTACCAGGAAACAAAAATGCCTAAATGTTAACTGTAAGCGGGGGGGACATACCTACTACACAATGCATGTCAGCCATGATAATCAGGTAGTGGAAAGGACAAAGGGGCACAGCACTGGTGCATGGGCTGTGCAGGGGAAACCAGGGGCACAGCACAACACTACACCAACAACCTTTGCATGGCGGTACCCTGCCATGCCAAGGATGTTGGAAAGGCAAATGCAGTCCGGGAGGGTAGGGTACAACGTAAAACTGGCCTGCTGTCCCACGACAGCTGGTATTGTCGCTACATGAACTAGGGCTCAATTTGCAGTCTCAGGCCATATCCGCAAGTGGTATTTACCATTGACAACAGATGCCACTACCACCTGTGCTGTGTGTGCAGGTCAAGTAGCTAATGGCAGTTACGTGCCCATGGATCAAACACACCCAAAATAGAGGGTTCAGGATGACAACGTTATCAATCCCCTGTAATTCCTAACAAAGTGCAAATCCTGTCAAATGCTCATGTCTATAGCCGCTATAAACATGAGGTAATGTCACTTATATTATGAAGTACACAGCACTAATATCATACTCATGCTGCACATTTCAGGCTCTACCCCGTGTCTGTGTTACAATAGCTGCAATGCCACCTTGCAACATCTCAACTGTCATACTGCTAAGACAACTGCATTGAGGGGGAGGACATATGTGTCTAGCTAGTTAAACACACCTGCTTCATCATAAGAGGAAATGGAACACTGCCAAGACCATCAGTGCAATCCAATGTAGCACACATTCCCCAACATCAGCATTACAATCTACCAATGCTGACACCTGTATCGTGCCATGCCAATGCTATATATAGTATATGCTAGGTCACAGCAACATATAGATGTATGTGAAATATCTGAGACTGGGTCAGTTCCATATTGTTAAGTGTGGTGCAAGTGGCATCAGAACACCCACAGCCATTGCAAGGCCTCACCATGCTAATGGAAGTAGACAGAGGGTTGAGTAGGAAGAGAAGGTGGCAACATAAAATTTAGACAAAGTCTACACCTAAAGGATGTGACGCAGACAATTCCCCAAACTGCCCAAACTACATGTGACATGCAGGTGGGGCATAGGCCTGGGAGAATGCTAATGTTGATGACAGGAACAATGAACGTGAACCAAGATTACAATGTTCCACTAATAGGAAGTCAGTAATGTCACATGACAATGACACACTAATTGTAATCTATCTCATTGCAGATGACGATGGCTCTCCTGGGGAAATGCCTGTCCTGGACTTCCCTGATGACATGGATGACGAGCTGACAAACATTAGCCAGCAGACCCTCCAAGATGTCCTTGGAACCCTCCAGACCCCACCATCAGTCACAAGGAGGTGTACAGATACAGCAGCCATCACAAAGGACCCACCCACCACCCCAATAGTACGACCTGCCAGCTCCAACCCAGCTGAGGATTCTGAGGACACTGGTACCACCTTTGAGAGGACAGTAGTGGGAGTACAGTGGGAGCTGGGCAAGGAGGTGCCGGTGGGGATGCAAAATATGGCAGCCAGCCTTGAGGGGATGCGCACGTGCATGATGTCATCTGCAGAACAGGCAGCAGCCATGCAAGCGCTACCATCCCTCCTGCAAGGACTTCAACAATGTGTAAGGGAATTCACCACAGCAGTTAGGGAGTTGCCACAACACCTGGCACCCCAAACCTTTCACTGCATGTACAAATGCAATCATGATCCCCTCAGGGCTGACCTGGCTGCCTACCACAGTGATGTAGCTGCTATACTGAAGAACCAGCAGCTCCTCCTTGCTGCAGTAATGCCCTTAATAGCCCCACAGTTGGCAGCTACAGGGAATTCTGACTCCACGTCTTCAAACACTGAAGTGTGTGTTGTCCCTTCAAACCCATCACCACCAAGGGCAGAGGAGACGATACACACATCAGAAGATGAAGACGTGGAACAGATCACCTTCACCCGTAGGAGTACCCGGTAGCACAAGTCTATGCCACATGGGCACTGATATCCCAGCTCCTGTGCTTGTTAACATGCCAGTCTTGCTACAGTTGGTCACATGCATTGTTCTCCAGCACAATGTTTACCTTGACACTATGCACTGTAATTGTCTCTCACTACCTCATTGGCAATTCATGTTCCTCTGCACTGTATGACACTTCACCCCAGCATGTCCAATGACATGTCCTTCACCATTGCACTTGTGTTGCATCACAATATAAGGCGTCACACTAATGGACTCACAATCCTGGACTATGTAAATATTGCACTACAGCACTTTAAAATAAATAACATTTACACAACCACTTTGTCTCTGTGTAATGTGACTCATCAACTGTGTAGGAGATTAGAGATGTATGTTACATGTCAATGGCCATAGAATGTCAAACAGTGTTGAAAGAATTTGGGCTGATAATTATGCAGTGGGGTCTGGATTGTATCATCATCAGTACTTCAAGAGGCTTATTTCTGAAGTGAAATGAAAACAAACAATATAATTCTGTGTAGGACCGAAAAAGTCAGCTTCAAGGTATGTATAAGCTGAAACTCAATGTGGCCAACATTCCCTTCAAGACAATCTTCATGTATGTGATATCTGACTATAAACTTTCATCACACACACACACACCTTACAGCAGGAATGGATGTGTACGAGTGTATGGACAAATATGTAACCTGGGAGTACAATGTAAGAAATGATAGGTGTTATTTATGTATACAATACTACATAATATTATAACATCACTCAGCTTATCAGGGTTCACATGAACATCAGGCTGCAGGCAGACGTCCCACAGTGCCCAAGATTCCAATTCAGGGCTCAAACGATGACAGATTTAAAAACACATCCAACCTTCACAACACATTGGGAACCATAGTAACCTTGAGTGGTGGGTGCAATGGATGGCAGATGCATAAAGAAGTAGCTTTGGCGTAGCTGCCAAGGTGACAGCTCATTAGGAATTGGGAATAACCATGTCAATACTGGGATGCAGATGCAGGATGGAACAGAAATGCAAATACTAAATTAACACTGTACACCCGTGCCAAGGCCCTGATCCCCAAGCATTTGACACATACTGTAAAGGAGTACCTAAAATTTTATTCCACAGTAATAAAGGAAACTTAAACTAGGGGAAACACCTTAACTAACCTCACCTATCCTAACTACACATTACACACAACTGGCCCTAACTACCCTAAGCTTAACTTACTCATCACATTTAACCAAACACTCTAAACATCTACCCCCCTTATATGACGGGACACATGTAGGACAACATATACTAACATAAACACATACTAATTTATCCTAAAGAAATATATATTTTTGGGGGATTTTTTTAATATTTTTTAAATTTTTGTATGTTATTTTTTTATTTTTTATACACATAAACCCCAAAATCATCCCCCACCCATCCACCCACAAAAAAACATGTAATAATATAACCCCTCCACCCCAATCCACTTATACTAACTAAACTAACAGCCTACTCTAACCTAACACTAAGCCCCCTAAACCGCCAAAAGATAAGAACCAGGAAAGAGGAGGGAGGGAATCATGGGTGAGGATCCAAAAGTCACAAATTGGCCCTCTGCAGGATCTTCTTAATACCCCGCAGTCTCCTGCTACTGCGTGACACCTCCTGCTGCAGCCTGTCCATCCTTCGCAACATCCGTTGCATGTCACGTCTCAGTGTCTGAAATTCAACATTGTCTATCACAGCAGCTGTGGTTGTTTGAGTTCATCTTGTTGATGCCACTGTTGGTGCCGGTGCCATGGTTGGACGGGGAGGTGCAGGAGCTGCTGCTTGTGGGCCTTGAGCAGATGAGGTTGAGGGACCTGCAACAGTGGTTGTCATCCTTCGGGCGACTGTGGTCTGAGCTGTAGTGGCGGTGGTGGCTGTTGTGGGCAAGGCTGTCCCCCATTGGGCAAATGCCCTCCAGACTCCTGTGGCTCTCTCATGGCGATAGCGGTGTGCCATATTGCGGAACCCAGACTCCACATCTAGTATGTGGCGGTAACGCATTGCCTGCCTTTGTAATTCCCTGATCTCATGGGCATTCATGTTGGCAGCTGTAAAAATAGAGAAAGCCAAACATTAGTGACATCATTGTGTGATACATCTACAGATGATATTCTAACACTTCCTCAAATATAGCACATACAGTCCAAATAACAGTACAGATCATAGAATGTCCCTGAGGAATGACATGCCAACGCAGCCTACACATCTACTATCTAACAGCACAGCAATGCACAACAAGGTATGTACCTAATTAAATGATCTGTGCATTATTGTACTGCTATTAGTCACATAACAAATGCAGCAAGTACTCCACATGCGTCAGGCCAACTAATGACTATCTTCTGGATGACAATCAAGGCCCACAAGACTTGTGATTTGTAAATGGAATTGCCAGGATGGTATGCAGTTGCTAATCATGAGGGGGCATCGTAGGTTGGAACAAATGAATGTTTGAATTACATTTCTGTCTTCTACACTGGGTTCCTCACTCCTAACTACACATATTTCCTAACCCTAACCCTGTGCCTCAGGGGGGAATGGACATGCAACACATACTTTCAAACATCAAGGACAGCCAGGAAGCTTTGGACAGCTGTCCATGGGTTTAGTCAGTCCACCACAGGTAAGGAGGGCTGCCAACTAGGATTGACTCAAACATTGGACAATCACATCCACATTTATGTTTCTAATTGTGGACAATTGTCAACATCATTAGATCTCACTGATACCTTTCCAAAAACAAGCACATTGATGCAAGCACCCATCTGGCCTTGACCTGCAAGCACACCTATGACATTTCACTCAAGTGCCACATAAACGGAGCTAGATGGTGGTGCTAGGATGTCAAACATACAGTCCTACATGTTCACTAGTTAACAGGGATGCTCAAGTCTGTGGGTAAGACTTCGGCCTCACTGGTCTGTGTGAATCAAGGTATGACTTGCTGACTAAATCATGAAACTGACCACCTCCTAATTAATCAATGGCATACATGTAGCAAAAATTCACCCTGTTCACCTGCCCATGCCTATAGCGCAGCACCCAACTCCCAATATATGACTCTCTGCCACAGAAAGTCCAACTCAAACATGGAACAACCTCCAGTTAAGTCACATATCAGATCATGTGCCTGAACATCATACCTTGCAATGAGTCCAACACACAGGAGTCAATCGCACAACAGCTGCAAACACAACACAGGGCAAACATATCAAAAACTTACTGGATATGTCTGGGTCCGCAAATCGAGCCACTTCACCAATTGTATATGGGGCGAGTCAACTTGTAAAACATGGAAGGGTGAAATGTGCTCAATGTCTGCTCCCTGTACAAAACTTTGATCAACAAATTACTGAGTGTGGCATTTTATATGATAAAGCAGCACATCAGGCATGTAGACACACCAATAGACATACTACTGCAAACATGCATTGACACTGTCACTCCAGTGAGTGATAGATACACATATGCACACACGCACTGGCCCTAACAATCATGTGGTGCCAAACATGATTACTCAATTTTGTGCTGAATTAATTCTAGAGGGTACTCCATTTCATCATTTGTTATTATGAGAAACACATAACGCCACATTCCTGGTGCACCGCAATACCAGTGACTCAGGTATTTTGGCTTGTGCATCAAAGGACAATGAGTTACTGTGTGATGCTTATGTGGGTTGAGTTTTGTTCAGGAATGATTGTGCTTTCAATGGTCCATTATATGTGTGCCTGTGTTGTATGTAGGTTAAATATGCCACATTGGCAGTGTACCCAGAGCTGTATATTCCCCCTATGACACCATGATGGCAGGGATCTTGTGTGTTACTTGATTACAATGTTCCGCTAAACATGGATTGGCCATTCATCTAAATCAAAACAACCAAAAATGTATGCTGACAGTGTCTAATTTGATCATCGGTGACAGAATGCATGGACACAGGTGTAGTCATTGCACCTTAAATGTGTTCCTCTGTGCCCTGTGTACCTATATTAGGTATTGTAGATCACAGTTTTCCACATTCATTAGCTTACATTTGCCAACTTGGGTGATCTGTGGTTATACAGCCAAACTGACACTGTCCGCTAATTGAAACAGGGTTTAGCAAATGTTCTACTTCTGCAATCTTGATGAGGTAGGTCTCTATTTGTAACCACCTTGGGAATGGCGGTACTCACCGGAGTGCTGGCCTGCTGATCTTGGCATACCACCATGTCTGTGATAGACTTCATACTGAGAATTTAACAATTGTACAGATGCTACACTAGATCAGCAGGGGTGTACCAAACGTAAACTAGCAAACTATTTCATCACTTTAAATGTATGATGGAAGCAGTCAGTTGTCCCTTGCACAACATCAGGCAAATAAATCATTTCTGACCATGCATTCACAAAGTTCATGGATCCCATGATGACCCATTAACTTTATAAAATTGTTTGGCTATAAAGTGACACAGATGGCAAATGCACCAGCTCTGTACCAGCAATTGTGCCCAAGGCAAAAATATTGTTGGGCCATGCTACTCAATGATAGGATTTCTACGCCTACCACGAAAAACCACAAGAGGAACTTGTGTACTGCTACTGCAATCTGGTAGAATCCGGGCACAATTACTTTTGGCCATGTGAAAGATTATCTGTTCAGACGTAAACACTCAGAAACAATTAACTTAGGGCCATATGTAATTTTTTTATATGTGTAGCATTTGCTTCATTTGTTTACGCTACAGCTATGGAAATAACACAAAAAATTTAGATATTATCAAGTGTGCATTACATTGGCATCCATAATTAATTTCAATGCTGCACAAACCAAGTTGAAATATCAGCCTAAGATATTACCAGAGGTTAGAAAGATCTTTGTACATATAGCCATGAATACTGTGCAGACATGTATTAAAACATTTGGTGACTACTTTGGTTACTTGCATTAGCGTGTGAAATACATATCATTCCTGGTACACTCACAGGCCCTGAATAATATTTTTGTTTGTGCCGCATTACCATTATCTATTGATGTCAAAGCAGCACTGATTAACAAGATAAAGTTGTCTTTTTTAAGTTTGTGCAGCTTTTGAGTCAACAAATGACAGTAATGCGTAGGAAAAATAGTATACATCAGGGCCACAGTTTGTTCAACTTGCATTCCACATGTCCACAAACATTACATGCAGCATGTCACACAATCTGCTACTGTCACTACAGAGCATTTAACTGTACACATTAGTCTAAATTGTAATCACCAACAGGGCCACCAATCACCACACCCATGTGGTCCAGCAGGTCCTGCTCTTGGGCCACCAGGTCAGCCCAGCGATGTTTCAGTTGGTGGTCGTTGCGCTGGCTGTTGAACAGTCTTTTTAGGTGGAACAGCACCTTTGCCCACCTGATCCTCCTAGATACAATGTGATTCCCCTGTATCACCTTGCCACCAGCCTCCAACATCAGGCGGGAGCAAGTGGCACACAAGCCATATAAAAGCCCACAGCTCCTCCTCACCCATTTTACCTAGACGTGGCCTTCCCAACATATCAAAAATAATAAGGATAGGAAAGGGTAAAGAGGGAAATACAGAGAAAGGAGGTATGGAAAGGAAAGTAAAAGAACCCACAAACAGCCCAACAATACCCCAACTAACAATACCCACTAACACACTCCCAACAGTACAAAGACAAATCTAATCTCACAAAATGACAAAAACACACTAACACTGATTTACACAGACACTTACAAAAACAACAGATTACAAATGGAAATAGCACACAGGAGACAAAAGCACAATATTGACAGACACAACTCTATTTACAGCCACACAGTCTAGAAGAATCACAGACTGCAAAGTGAAAGTGAAAGTAAACCCACTGTACCATTTCTGTAAACAGGATATCCTATTACATCACTTCCTGTCTCAAATGCGGTGCGTTTTTATTATAATGCGTGCAATTTTTAAGACACTTACGGCCTTTGCATCAATATTTTTTGACGTATAGGCTTAAAAATTCCCCTGCATTCAAGGATCAATATTTTTTTCATGGGTAACCAATTTCATGGGGTGCAGTATTGGAATTAACGGTAGGGACTAATCGATGTATTATGGATGTGAGCGTCGTTTTTTAATGCATAGGTGTCATATTTTGACGCATATGTGTCATTTTTGATGCATTTGCGTCAAAAAATCTGTCTATAACGGTGTTTGTGTCATTTTTCTATCTTTTAACATACACGAAGGCTATAACTATACAAAGATAGGATGTTATGACCTGCTGTGTGTGTTCTAGTGTTTGGTCACATGTGGCAGACCACACAACTGCGGACCGTAATACTCATGTTGTTGTGCCGGATTAGCTCTCTTAACTGACAGAACAGCAACACAAACTTTTGGAATTAAATTGGTATTTCCTAGTTTGAGCAGGTGTTGCATCAATAGAGGATAGCAAGGATACGCAACTTAAAAAATGCACTCATGGCCTGTGTGTTTATGTCCGGGAATTGGCTATTTCAATTGTTGTTGTGCCTTTGTGTGAACGTCACAAGAAGTGTTTTGCATAATGTGCTTATATGAATGTGTTGTAATTGCGGATAACCATCAGATGCCATTTATTGAGGTACATCAGTCATGATCTGTGTTTTTTCTATCTGTTGCGTCTTATGCTGTGTGAACTTCTCTGACTTTGGGGACAAAACATCTCCCATAACAAACTAAACACAGGATAGATAGAGGACGGTTGATAATGGCAGTCAGAAATATAACCCATCTCATGTAATTAAATGTTGGCTACCACTTCATGGTCACTTGTGTATATACTACCCATGAGTCAGGCATTTGAACATGCTAGGTAGGTACAGTGTTTGAGAGACAGAGTCTCAAATCCAATCCAAATATGTTTTGGTACACCACAGTTTGACTAATGTAAATGACCTATGTTTCTCCTGTGGCTGTGGAGGACCAGCAGATCATGCTGCATGTGTTCACATATTTTCAGTGGTTCATTGCACAAAGGTGTCCAGTTCAAGTGTGTGGCCATGTGTACCCTGTGTCAGTATTGGCCTCCATGTTGTCATAGTTAAGTGCAGGTCAAGTCATGAATCTGTGTAGCCATTCCCTCAATTAACAGAGTATCCTTCAAAGCAGATTTGACCTAGAGCCAAAGATCAACTAACGACACACATGGTGATAGTCCAGTATGGCACTGCAGAACTTTCATGAGGCTGACAACAGGGCAACCTTGGTGTGCTCAAAAAATTAATGGATGAGTAATAGGTAACAGGCAGCTTTCATCACAACATATGTACACAGGGTGGTCTTGAAAATTCCCACTGCAACTGGGAACATCATTGCCTCTGTGCTAATTAATCTCACAGCTAATCACCACGCAAGCGCCATCATAAGGTGGCGGCAGAAGTGATTCTGTGTGTGGACGGTCAGGGCACAAACATGTTTTGTCCTCACATACTCATTGGCAAGCCTTGTTTGTTGTGCTGGAGGCACCGTACCAAATCCATGCATACAGCCATAGCACACTGTCACTGTTTGGCAAAAATAATTACAGGCAATACCAGACAAGGGATGGGGGCTGGATTTGGCCATTTGAATACATGTCCCAGGACTGATTGCGATGAGTAATATGATTAAAGTATACTATCTATTTGAGGATTCATTGTAGACCTACCACACACAATAACCCATGAGGCAAGAGAGGGCATGGAAAGCAACTATGAGACAAATGTAGCCACAGGGAACCTCTATGTATGCATATATGAGACACTTTTTTCCCCTATGATTGATGGTGTTTTTGTTGTGTGTCATGTGCTGAAATGGACCATGTTGGCAACATGAATGTGTCTCATAGCTGTGGTCCTCTGATATTGCCATTCACATGTGAAATAGACAGGATATATGTAATTTACACTGTGTGTGATGTTGGCTGTACATTCATACCCATCAAATGTGATATGGCTTTTTCAGTATCCTAATCTGTATTTCTGCAATGCTCCATGAGGCTAAAGTCTGATTATGATTCCTAGGGATCATGTGATGCATACACAAATACCCAGAGCATGATTGAGTGGTAAAGGTAGGTGACATATGATAACAAATTGGTGATGGTGACTATAGTTAGAAGAAGTTTTGTACGATGTGTTGTCTGCAACGCAATCCTGCAGCACTGTTTGGATGTTCCCCCTCATTTTCACGGACAGCATCGTCCTTTTCCTCCTCTTCAGGCATTTGTGGGTCTGGTTCATAGAGGGGAATGTTCCTCCTTACACAAATGTTGTGCAGAATGGTACAGGTCAAAATGATCTTGCAGACCATTTCAGGTGAATATAGGAGGCTGCCTCCAGTGACGTCCATGCACCTGAATCTGGACTTCAGGATGGCAAAAGTCCTCTCAACTAGGGTGCGTGTCCTACGATGTGCCTCATTATAGGCACGCTCTGCTGCTGTGCTTGGGTTGGCAAATGGGGTCATGATCCATGGCTGGATCCCATAACCCTGATCAGCTGAAAAAGAAAATGAGGATAAATATTTGGTTGTTGGTTGCACCTTGATTATCACTTTGCATGGCAGTTGTTGTCTTGTGTCGACTGTAACTCCTCTGTGTTTGTGGTATTGTATGGGATCCTAGGCTTCTGTGATGTTGTTTCTGCATTGGGTTGTCTAGCTATCAAAACTGGTGTTTTGCTGATTGACCTGATATCAGAGGTATATTTCTAAACCTGCAGTTCAGTGTGTATCTCCCATGCATTGTGTCATGTGAAGAAGTGTCCATGTGCCTTCACTGGAGGTGACATGATGCTTCCACACACACAATCGATTCCACTTTGGTGGTAACACGGTTGCACTATATGGGCTGAACATCCCATCAAATTCGACATATGTAATTGCATGTGCAATGCAACAGTGAGGCCCTATGATTTGGCTAGGTGACAATGTACAACACATCTCCATAAGTTGGCAGCACTGAAGTGTTCACAGTTGACAATACACAATTATCACATGTGTGACAAGTTCTATGCAAACCTATTTTTGTGCCCTTACCGAGTTGCCTCATGTGCAAACATGTACCTACACTACTGAATTAGCTCCAGGTAAGCTGGCTAACTTGGTTGTGGGGGTGAAGGTTTTAGTGTCAGAAGGTCCATGTGCCTGTACATCTGTTATGTAATTGGGAAATTGGCTCAATCCGTATGTGTAGCAGTGTGCACTTTGCATTAGTGTCACTTCCACATGTTTTCAAAGTACAGTCCACTTCCTTATTGCTAGCGGGCAATGTCACTCCACGAGTGATGTGAGATGTTGGTACTGTCTCAATGATTCCATGTCACCTTCATTAGAGTCAGCATCATCATGCTATGTGTCTCATGATGTTTGACCTGCAGCAAAACACATTACACACCCCTTACACAGTATGTATTGCTTGGAAGGGTGTGTGATTGAGTGTTATTGATGTGATATTGGAAGATTCATCTTCCAAGTTGTACTGCCAGTTAAGGGCAGTTAAGTTAGTTATAGCTAAGAGGTTTTAAATTAGTCCCTTGTGGCTCTGGAGTCGCATCTGTTGTTATTTGCATCTGTCATTTGTCCATAGGTGTGTATCCCATTGGGTCAGGATATCAAACATGACTACCAGTGTCACAACCTCAGTGTCTTCCTGGCCATGTGTCAATGTAGTGGTGTATGTGTTGTGTGTCCTACAGGGTTGCTGTACTGTGTGTATATAACTAGGTTTCTGTACTTACCATCAAGTAGGCCATTGCCATATCGTCCATCCTGGAAGTGCTGATTGATGGTGCTGTGGCTGAATATGAATGAATCATGTACACTCCAGGATACTTTGCCACGATGTTGGTGATCAATCCATGGTGATCCACAATGGCCTGCACATTGATGGAGTGTGTGTGCTTCCTGTTGCGGTATAGATGCTCCGTTGCAGCAGGTGGCACAATCCGTACATGTGTGCAGTCAATGGCACCAAGCATGTGCGGGAAGCCATTGATTTGGTAGAACCCCTGTTTGGTCTCCTGCTGCTTCTGTTGTGTGTTGGGGAAGCTGATGTGGCGGGGTGTGAGGGAGATGATGGCATCAAGTACCTTGGGAAGGAAAGTGGAGAATGAGGGCTGTGAGATCCCGGCAACCAGGGCACCAGCGGTTTGAAAAGAGCCACTTGCCAACATGTGGAGGACAGCTAGCAGCTTGGTCTCTGATGGAATGATGTGGGGTGTCTGCAAGCTGGGTGCCAACTGTGGCTCAATATGGGGCAGCAGCTGCTGTATGGCTTGCCAGTTTAGTCTGTACCTCTGGATGATGTCATGTTCCCTGAGGCCCTGCAGGGTTGTCCTGGTCCGGAATATCCTCTCCTGCCTTCGGCGTTGCCTTTGGGGTCCATGTTGGTGTGGTGGCAGCTGCTGCTGTTGCTCCTGTGCTCTGCATCTTCGTGCATGCTGGATGAATAGCACCTCCATGTCTTCCTTTTTGAGGTCTGATGTTGCTTCTGTGAGTTTTCCTTAAGTACTGGTGTGTTTGCCCCATTTTAATGCCTTCCCTGACCCAGGTGTTAAATGTTGACGCAAATCAGGAGTTGTGCCATTTTCCGGCTCTGCCTCCCAGCCGTGCGCCATTTTATCTCGGTTGGATAGGTGTTTAAGTCATTTTTTAGACGGGAACGCCTACCTTGCATCTCATTGACACAGGACGGTTTTACGCATCCAGAAAATGACGCACACTGGCATATTTTGACATTAGACGGGTCTAGCGTCAAAGTATGAATATGGTGTTGGCTTTGCGCCAAATTTGTGTAAAAAGAAATTACACAAATCTGGCGCACAAAAACTGGGGTGTGGATGGAGAAGTGAAGAGCAGTCTGCCTGGTGGCAGAAGGATTCTTCTATGTTGAAACTAGAGCTACTGTGTCAATTTACAGTAAGGCAAAGAGGAAGTGGTGCACAATAAGGTGGGGGACTGTATGAAAATAGCCAGGATTATTTATGGAAAGTTCTCAGTTCATTGGCTAGTGCACAGGATGAGCCTGGCACATCACCGCCACCTCCTCGGAATATTCTTGAATCTGGGTAAAGGCACCTGTTGGAACAAAGAAAACAGCTGATTCCTGCTGGAGAAAGACAGCTCAAGTACACAAGGAATCCTGACTCCTGGTGGCACCCAGGGACTGGAACTGCTCTCCATGGGTCAATTGGTTGACTTCTCCAGGGATAAAAAAGTAGAACGACTTCTGACTTCAAGAGGGCTGTGGTGAGCAAAGAGGATTGGATTCTGCAGGAGTTCTGGCTGGCGAGAAAATTGGAGAGAAAAATGTTGGTATTACTTGAACTTAGCATCCTCTTCTCTGTGGATTATGTGCTGTCTTGTGCAATAACTACCAAGAACTGATCGGACAATCTCTAAGCACTGATGTTTTGCTTGGCCTAATTGTGCTTATTGAGTTGGTAGAAGTCACTTGCTCCTAAATTTATAACCCAATTTCTGACAGATACATTAACATTGGAAGTGCTAAGATCAAGGCCATTACTTTGAGTAGTTTAGCACCCACAGAAGAAATTAAAATGTTTTGGTTTAGAGGCTTGAGCCGATATTTAGCCAATTTTCACAGAGCAATCTTAAATTGGTTAAATCTTTACTTGGACATAAAATTGGATGTGTAACTCTGTTTAGACAAGTCTTCCAAATTCTGCTGTAAGCAGAAAGCTGAAACACACAATACATATTTGTTGGAACTGGCCCTCTCTGCAGGGTCATCCCCAAACCTTTGCTTTACTTTTATACTAAATGTGTTTTTTTGCTGGCCTTTGGACTCTTTGCACTTTACTAAGGCTAACCTGTGCTAAAGTACTTGCTCTCTCCTTAAAACCTGTTAACATTGGCTTATTCCCAATCGGCACATTTATTTAACTCATAAGACCCTAATAAAGTGGTACTCCATGTACCCAGAGTCTGTAGATTAAATGCTAATAATGAGGTTTCAACAATAATTGTGCCACAAACTTCAGTAGCCCTCTAACCATGTCATAGGCCTGCATTTGCGTCCTGTGTTTCCAGTTTAACTGTAATGTCGACCAGGCAAAATTAACCTTTTACCAGGCCAAACCTTGTTTTTTAATACATATAAGACAGACCTAGGGTAGGATCTGGACAGGCCAGAGGGTAAGGTGCAATGTATTTAAAAGTAAGACATGAACATTTAAGGTTTACATGTCCTGGCGGTGAAAAACTCAATTGGTTTTCCACTGTTGCAAGGCCTACCTCTCCCATTGGATAACATTTGAGTTATACTATCACGTTTTATAAGTGTAATTTCCAAATTGCAAAAAGTTTACAGATCATGTTTGGTGTCTCTGGAATCCTAATTTAAAATCCTAACTTAAGGTGAAGTCAGATTTTACATCACAATTCTGGAAATGCCACATTTAGAAAGTTGATATTTTCTTGACTTAGCCATTTAGCGGCTGTAGTCTGTCTCTGGTTGCATGATTGAGTGTAGCTGACAATCAGGTTCTGTATAAGCCTCCTAGACAGACACACATAATAGGGAGCTATGTGTGCCTAGATTGGCCATCACTGGCAGGATGGAAGGGAAGAGTTGGGCATATCACCACTTACAGCTGATTAGGCTGTGTCCTGCCTCCACACAAAGGTCTGCATGCTTCCTGCAGTTATTCTTGAGTCAGGTTAGGGAAGTTAGGATGCCTGGGGATTTAAAAGGGAAACATCTAGCTACTTCTCTCCCACCTCAAAGGCAAAACTGGATATAAATACTGGACCTCAGATACCAAAACTTCAGTACACTTCTGGATCTATGGATACTCTGCCAGGAAGAAGGATAGCTGTGCTGCTGAAAGGACTGGCACTCTGCTGGTCCACTAGGAAGGAAGGGCCTACTGCCTTGGTATTCTGCCCTGCTGCCTGCTGTCCTCTTGTCTAGGGAGGAAGAGCTGGGATTGCAACCTCATCTTGAACCAAGTGCTTCAGGGACATAAAGGTTACCCAACAGTTTCTGGACCCAGCTGCAGTGAGTTGCTGACCCCCATGTGGTGCTGCCCCTGAGGTCCTGGACTCTTGGTGTGGCTCATGGGTTCTGAAATTAAGCTTTTGGACTCTTTGCGACCGCAAACTGGCCCGTTCACACTGAGACTGTGCCACTTGCGCCGAAAATCAGCACAAGCCACCTCCAGCCCGCCTCTTTGCACTACAGTATTGACTGCTTACCAGCACAAAGCACCAGCCCACCCATGACGGCTGCCTTACACTTCACACAATGCCGACAACCTCCAGCGATGCTCTCCTTGCTCCTCGCATCACTTGCTAATGGGGCTCTAGGCACAATATGCGAGAAGGTAAACTTTAGTGTGACTAATTCAGTACTGTATCCAATCCACACTCCATCGATATCAGCCTGACCTTTTGCATTTTACCCAGTCCAGGGAGACCAGAAAGCCGCGGTTGGCACTTTATGCTTTTAGGTGCTATTTTATAGTTTATTCTTTATAAATTCATAACTCTGGTTCTACTGATTGCACTTTTGTCGTATTTGTCTTGTTCCATTTATTAATTACTTTTCTAATTGTTTTATTTATTTTTTATTTCACTTATTTATTTATCTAATAAATTAGATGTGGGGTGCTTTTTGTGTGTTGTTGTCACTGTTTTTTTGTTTAAAGTGTTGCACAAATACTTTACTCATTGCCTCTAAGTTAAACCTGACTGCTCTGTACTTAGCTACCAGGGGGTTGAGCATAGGTTAATTTGGGGTTTGCTTGTGCCTTACCCTGACAAGGATTGTGGTTGCTGCTTGACCAGGACTCACATCCCAGTCAACCAGTAACCCAATTTCTTACAACATTGCATTTTAGGGTTAATCTGAGCACAGCAGAAATTGTGCTGGGAATCATGTATTAGTTGTCTTAATCGGAAATTGTTTTCCCAATCATTAACCACAATGTGTCTGTTGTATGTCTGGGAAAAATATATTTGTCTACTACTGTGAAGCTGATTTAGGATGACACATTAGTTTACCCAAATAAGTGAGTCCATATGTTAAATTCCATTACTGTACACAGCAAAGTATGTCATGGAACAAGATAATGAATTGCCTCCTTAAAAAATCCTCTTATGTAGTTCTTGCTGTACTGTGCTCCTACATTTGTTCTACTTCAGACAATTCGTTAATTCAGTGTGTCCCTCTGTATGGGCTGTGTTTTGAGTCTCAGTTGTATATGCTTGCATACACTAAGGAGCTGGTTTAGAGTTTGGCAGAAAGGGTACTTTGTCACAACAAAGTACCCTCAAACTGATTTACTAACAAAACACACTGATTTACCAACAGACAGACCTAAAGTATGTCATTGATGGAGACTATTCTCTCTCCTTCACTGACATATTCCTCTGACAGCCCAGTGGAGAAATGGCCGTCAGATGTTTGGCCATTTCACTGCCCACCAGATTTAGAGTAGGCGGTCAAATTGCCAGTTTTTAGTTTCTCTTACCGCCATAAAAAATGTGGCAGTAAGGGACAGTAAAAACATTTAAATGACCTCCCACACCATTGGAGTACTCCCAAGGTGTGGAGTCATTAGTTTTTGTTGTTGTTTTCCAAAACAAAAGTGCTGTTTTCTTATTTTATTTTTTAAATATAAAAACACATTGAAAGTTTAATAGATGATACCATCTTATGGTGGCAGTTCCCTCCAAAGTTCAAAGTTGTCTGCAAGGTTGGCAGACACCTTTACATTTGGCAGATGGAGGACCCTCATTATGGTGGGAAAAGTACTTCCCGATAGTGATGGACTTACCTATGCCTGCCAAATTTTAAATCAGCCCATACATAATCTAAATTTAGTGTTCTGCTGTAAGCCAATTTAGCATCCTATCTACCCGAGAGCTCACTGCTTTTTCTATCCTGGACTAACTAACGCAACCACTTATCATGATTCTTTGTGATGCACACTGTTAGAAATTAGGTTTTTTGTTGGGTAGGGTATGTAACTCACCACTCTAGTCAGGACGAGTGAGTTACACACCAGAGATAACTTGTGCTAACCCCAGTAGCTTGGCACAGAGCAGTTAGGCTTATCCCCAGAGGTTATGTGTAAAGCATTTGCGCAACACACTCAGAGTAGTGACACAAAAAGTACACTACAAAAGAGAGCCCACAACAGGTTATGTTATGCCGGCGGATGGCGGTAAGGTGGCGCTGTTGCCAGCAGCAGCGTCCGCCAGCAGAACACTGCCAGGCCATATCATGTGTCATGATACAGTCTGCGGCGGTCTACTGGCGTGGCGCTGCTGCTGGCAGCAGCGCCACCTTACCGCCATCCGCCGGCATGGCCGCAGCCGGATTTCCGCCAACTTTCTGGCAGAAATCTGGCTGTGGTCATAATATGACTGACAGCTGGTAGCTGCGGCGACGGTCTTTGGCGGCCATCACCACGGCGGTAGGCGGTTTTTACTGCCACTGTCATAATAAGGGCCTCAGTCTGTAAGTTTGTTACTAACCTCAGAAACTGTACTTTATTTTCCTCCCCCAGGAACTGTTGAAAATTGCACAGTCTACTTTTAAAATAGATTTTTTCCATTTTAAAGAAAACTGTATGTACTGTTGTTTGATTCAAAGTCCTGAATATACCTATGCAAAGTACCTTTCAATTTATGTACTTACCTGCAAACTGAATCTTGTGGTTCTAGAAATAAATTAATAAAACATATTTTTCTATATAAAATCATATTGGGTTGGAGTTAAGTCATTGATTGTGTGTTACTTATATTTCTTGTGTGTGTACTACAAATGATTAACCCTACCCTCTGATAAGGCTAACTGCTCGACCACACTACAACAAATAGAGCATTATTATTATCTATTATTGCCTGTGTCAAGCCTAAGGGGAACCCCTGGAGTTTGTGCACACTATGGTCCTCATTATGAACATGGCGGTCCGTTTCACACCGCCGGCGGTGGCGATAGAAACCGCCAACAGAGGAGTGGTCCGGACCGCCAAATAATGAGCCAAACGAAACTCTTGCATCCCGTGCACCACCCATCGCCAGGAAAGGAGTCCCGCTGACGATGGCAGAGTCCGCCCACAGGCCGTCGGAAAGGCCCAACCCGCCCATCAAATTATGAACCACCATTCCGCCGTCAGTTCCGGGGCGAGAACCACCGCCACACAAAGCCAGGCGGAAATGAAACAAATAGAAGGAAACACTCACCGGAGTTCCACAAAACGTGCAGCGGCAGCAATGGACAGAGAGCTGCAGATCATGCCAACCTTGCTCCTTGCCATATATCTACACGACCGAGACCGCCGACGAAGACGACGACGGTAAGTACCGCAACCTACGACACAAGGGAAGAAAGGGCAAACTTACATACCCACCCACTCCACCCACCCCGCAAAACCCCCCCAACCATTCCCAGCAGCACTAGTCAGACACCCCCCACCAAGAGGGACGTACCCGACCGAAGGCCACTGCAACTTGGCCATAGTACATAGAACAGCCCCATACACATAAATCATTCAAACAAACACCAGGGTGGAACTGCGTGCAGCCCAAACACAGGCCACACCGAAACTTTATTTACTTGCTCAGTGAGCTAAACGATGCTAACAGGGCCAATGGCCAGTCCATAAATAATCAATTGTCCTTGGCCACAACTGGCTACACCTGACTCCCACAAGTGCTGGGTACTCCACAAAATGGGGCACTATAGGGGGATCCAGGCACCTCACGGAATGGGGGCAGGGGGGTGGGGATTTACGACGGGGGTGAGACTTAGACTTGCGGTAGGAGGTTGGAGGGGGGGTGGGCTTCTCCTTTGAAGGGGTTGGGGGCTGTTTGGCTCGGGTGGAGCTGGATGCCTTAGGCTCTGAGCGGGCCTTCTTCTTAACTGGAGAAGGGGCACGGGAATGGGAAAGCTGGACCGGGGTGGGCTGCGATGTGGAGGGTGCGGAAAGGGCAAGGAGGTGGGCACGTTTCATGACAAGACGGGGTGGGCCAGTGGGTTCGAACAGGTCCGCACGGGAGAGGAAAAGTTTTGGGGGAGTAATTGCAGTAGGCGTGGATGAGGGCGTGGGAGTGGAGGCAGAGGGAGTTGATGTATGGGGTGTAGGTGTGCGTGTAGTGTGTGCCAGTGACTGCTCAGTATGCTGTGGTGTCGTAGATGTCTGATGGGTGGGTGTCTTGCTGTGTTTGAGTGTTTTAGGAGGTGGGGGTGGACACAGTGGGAGAAGACAGACAGCTAGTGTGGATGTATGTTGGGTGGGTGTCTGCAAGTCGGGTGAGTGTGCTGCATGTGTCAGCTACAGTGGAGGTGGTGAGTGCAGGTGTGGTGTATGGGGTGCATGTATGGCTGCCCTGCTATTGTGGTAAGTGCAGGAAGAGGAGCAGTAACAGTGAGTGAAGGTGCAGTGCATGAGGGTGTGCATGTAGAGGGGTCAGACAGGGAGGCGGAAGAGGCGGCCACACAGGGGGAAGTGGATGTTGTTGTGTGTTCAGGTGTCTATTGGCTGTGTGAATGCTTGTGGTGGGATGTGTGGTGCTTGTGTTTGGAAGAGTGTTTCTTGTGTGTTGACGTGCTTGACTGCGTGTCAGAATGTGTGCCTTGGACGGGTGAAGGGAGTGGGGTGCTGGAAGGGGTAGAGGAGGTTGGAGGGGGACGGAATGGCCGGGACACTGGCTGCCGTCAAAGAGGAGGCCAGAGCCTGAAAAGATCTCTGCAGGGCAGACACAGCACTGTGAATGCCATCCAGATAGGCATTTGTCTGTTGCACCTCTGATGCTAGCCCCTGGATGGCATTGACAATGGTTGTCTGCCCTACAGTGATGATTCTCGGGAGTTCAATAGCCTCCTCTGTGAGGGTAGCAGGGCTGACTGGGGCAGGGGAGGAGGTGCCTGGGGTGAAGATGACGCCCACCTTTTTGGGTGGGGGGGCACGAGCAACTCGGTGGGGAACAGAAGGGAGGGAGCTGATGGTATGGGGGTGGCGGAAGATCTCATGGTCGTAGTTTGTCCACTAGTGTCCACCACCGCCAGAGTGTGAGAAGGTAGCCTCTTTCTAGCCTTGTTACCCCCACTTTTGGCCTGTTTGTGAGTGTATGTCAGGGTGTTTGTCACTGTTTTCACTGTCTCACTGGGATCCTGATAGCCAGGCCTCAGTGCTCATAGTGAAAACACTATGTTTTCAGTATGTTTGTTATGTGTCACTGGGATCCTGCTGGTCAGGACCCCAGTGCTCATAGGTTTGTGGCCTATATGTATGTGTCACTGGGACCCTGTCACACAGGGCCCCAGTGCTCATAGGTGTGCATGTATATGTTCCCTGTGTGGTGCCTAACTGTCTCACTGAGGCTCTGCTAACCAGAACCTCAGTGGTTATGCTCTCTCATTACTTTCAAATTGTCACTAACAGGCTAGTGGCCAATTTTACCAATTTACATTGGCTTACTGGAACACCCTTATAATTCCCTAGTATATGGTACTGAGGTACCCAGGGTATTGGGGTTCCAGGAGATCCCTATGGGCTGCAGCATTTCTTTTGCCACCCATAGGGAGCTCTGACAATTCTTACACAGGCCTGCCACGGCAGCCTGAGTGAAATAACGTCCACGTTATTTCACAGCCATTTTACACTGCACTTAAGTAACTTATAAGTCACCTATATGTCTAACCTTTACCTGGTAAAGGTTAGGTGCAAAGTTACTTAGTGTGAGGGCACCCTGGCACTAGCCAAGGCGCCCCCACATTGTTCAGAGCCAATTCCCTGAACTTTGTGAGTGCGGGGACACCATTACACGCGTGCACTACATATAGGTCACTACCTATATGTAGCTTCACAATGGTAACTCCGAATATGGCCATGTAACATGTCTATGATCATGGAATTGCCCCCTCTATGCCATCCTGGCATAGTTGGCACAATCCCATGATCCCAGTGGTCTGTAGCACAGACCCTGGTACTGCCAAACTGCCCTTCCTGGGGTTTCACTGCAGCTGCTGCTGCTGCCAACCCCTCAGACAGGCATCTGCCCTCCTGGGGTCCAGCCAGGCCTGGCCCAGGATGGCAGAACAAAGAACTTCCTCTGAGAGAGGGTGTGACACCCTCTCCCTTTGGAAAATGGGGTGAAGGCAGGGGAGGAGTAGCCTCCCCCAGCCTCTGGAAATGCTTTGTTGGGCACAGAGGTGCCCAATTCTGCATAAGCCAGTCTACACCGATTCAGGGACCCCTTAGCCCCTGCTCTGGCGCGAAACTGGACAAAGGAAAGGGGAGTGACCACTCCCCTGACCTGCACCTCCCCTGGGAGGTGTCCAGAGCTCCTCCAGTGTGCTCCAGACCTCTGCCATCTTGGAAACAGAGGTGCTGCTGGCACACTGGACTGCTCTGAGTGGCCAGTGCCACCAGGTGACGTCAGAGACTCCTGCTGATAGGCTCCTTCAGGTGTTAGTAGCCTATCCTCTCTCCTAGGTAGCCAAACCCTCTTTTCTGGCTATTTAGGGTCTCTGTCTCTGGGGAAACTTCAGATAACGAATGCATGAGCTCAGCCGAGTTCCTCTGCATCTCTCTCTTCACCTTCTGATAAGGAAACGACCGCTGACCGCGCTGGAAGCCTGCAAACCTGCAACATAGTAGCAAAGACGACTACTGCAACTCTGTAACGCTGATCCTGCCGCCTTCTCGACTGTTTTCCTGCTTGTGCATGCTGCGGGGGTAGTCTGCCTCCTCTCTGCACCAGAAGCTCCGAAGAAATCTCCCGTGGGTCGACGGAATCTTCCCCCTGCAACCGCAGGCACCAAAAAGCTGCATTACCGGTCCCTTGGGTCTCCTCTCAGCACGACGAGCGAGGTCCCTCGAATCCAGTGACTCTGTCCAAGTGACCCCCATAGTCCAGTGACTCTTCAGCCCAAGTTTGGTGGAGGTAAGTCCTTGCCTCACCTCGCTGGGCTGCATTGCTGGGAACCGCGACTTTGCAGCTACTCCGGCCCCTGTGCACTTCCGGCGGAAATCCTTTGTGCACAGCCAAGCCTGGGTCCACGGCACTCTAACCTGCATTGCACGACTTTCTAAGTTGGTCTCCGGCGACGTGGGACTTCTTTGTGCAACTTCGGCGAGCACTGTTTCACACATCCTCGTAGTGCCTGTTTCTGGCACTTCTCCGGGTGCTACCTGCTTTAATGAGGGCTCTTTGTCTTGCTCGACGTCCCCTCTCTCTTCAGGTCCAATTTGCGACCTCCTGGTCCCTCCTGGGCCCCAGCAGCATCCAAAAATGCCAAACGCACGATTTGCGTCTAGCAAGGCTTGTTGGCGTCCTTCCGGCGGGAAAACACTTCTGCACGATTTTCCAAGGCGAGAGGGATCGGTCCACCAAAGGGGAAGTCTCTAGCCCTTTTCGTTCCTGCAGAAACCTCAGCTTCTTCTGTCCAGTCGAAGCTTCTTTGCACCCGCAGCTGGCATTTCCTGGGCATCTGCCCATCTTCGACTTGCTTGTGACTTTTGGACTTGGTCCCCTTGTTCCACAGGTACCCTAGATTGGAAATCCACAGTTGTTGCATTGCTGGTTTGTGTCTTTCCTGCATTATTCCTCTAACACGACTACTTTGTCCTTAGGGGAACTTTAGTGCACTTTGCACTCACTTTTCAGGGTCTTGGGGAGGGTTATTTTTCTAACTCTCACTATTTCCTAATAGTCCCAGCGACCCTCTACAAGGTCACATAGGTTTGGGGTCCATTCGTGGTTCGCATTCCACTTTTGGAGTATATGGTTTGTGTTGCCCCTATCCCTATGTTTCCCCATTGCATCCTATTGTAACTATACATTGTTTGCACTGTTTTCTAAGACTATACTGCATATTTTTGCTATTGTGTATATATATCTTGTGTATATTTCCTATCCTCTCACTGAGGGTACACTCTAAGATACTTTGGCATATTGTCATAAAAATAAAGTACCTTTATTTTTAGTATAACTGTGTATTGTGTTTTCTTATGATATTGTGCATATGACACTAAGTGGTACTGTAGTAGCTTCACACGTCTCCTAGTTCAGCCTAAGCTGCTCTGCTAAGCTACCATTATCTATCAGCCTAAGCTGCTAGACACCCTATATACTAATAAGGGATAACTGGGCCTGGTGCAAGGTGCAAGTACCCCTTGGTACTCACTACAAGCCAGTCCAGCCTCCTACATTGGTTGTGCAGTGGTGGGATAAGTGCTTGAGACTACTTACCACTCTTGTCATTGTACTTTTCATAAGAGAAAAATATACAAAACAAGGTCAGTGTATATACACATAGCCAAAAAATTTTGCATTTCCTCTTTTCACTCTTTTCTAAGTGCTGAAAAGTACTCCTAAACTTTCAAAAAGTTCTTAAAAGTTTTAAAAGTTTTTTTTCTGTCTTTCCAAAAAGTTCTGAAAACTTTTGTCTCTTTCTCTATCACTTTAACTCTCTCTAAAAAATGTCTGGCACAGGCCAAAGTGTTGATCTGTCCAAACTTGCATATGACAACCTTAGCTGGAAAAGAGCAAGGAGTCTCTGTATAGAGAGAGGTTTGAGTGTAGGGAAGAATCCTGCCTTGGAACTGTTAATTAACATGCTTAGAGAACAGGATAAGGCCATAGGTGCCCCATCTGTTGAAAAAGTACCTAATAGTTCCCAATCTGATTCAGGGACTCCCCCAGGAAAAGATTCAGGAAAGAAACTTCCTAGCCTGCCCATTACTAGACAATCTAGCATAGATGGTAATGATGATGAGCCACACCAAATAAATAGTGTTGTCTCACATCATAGCAAAAGCATTTATTCTCACCATACTGGTAGTAATGTTTCTGTAAACCAAGCTGTTAAGTTGGCTTCTGTAAGGGACAGGTCTCCTTCTGTTCATTCCCATCATAGCTCTGTTTCTAGAAATGTCCCTCCCACCAACCCTGATGACAGAATGTTAGAGAGGGAACTCAATAAATTGAGGGTGGAACAAACCAGACTGAAGCTTAAAAAGCAACAGCTGGATTTGGATAGACTTTCTTTTGAATTAGAGAAGGAAAGACAGAAGTTGGGTTTAGATACCCATGGTGGCAGCAGCAGTATTCCCCATAGTCATCCTGCAAAAGAGCATGATTCCAGGAATCTGCACAAGATAGTTCCCCCTTATAAGGAGGGGGATGACATTAACAAGTGGTTTGCTGCACTTGAGAGGGCCTGTGTTGTACAGGATGTCCCTCAAAGGCAGTGGGCTGCTATCCTATGGCTATCATTTAGTGGAAAAGGTAGGGATAGGCTCCTTACTGTGAAAGAAAGTAATGCCAATAATTTTACAGTTCTTAAGAATGCACTCCTGGATGGTTATGGCTTAACCACTGAACAATACAGGATAAAGTTCAGAGAGACCAAAAAGGAGTCTTCACAAGACTGGGTTGATTTCATTGACCATTCAGTGAAGGCCTTGGAGGGGTGGTTACATGGCAGTAAAGTTACTGATTATGAAAGCCTGTATAACACAATCCTGAGAGAGCATATACTTAATAATTGTGTGTCTGATTTGTTGCACCAGTACCTGGTAGACTCTGATCTGACCTCTCCCCAAGAATTGGGAAAGAAGGCAGACAAATGGGTCAGAACAAGGGTGAACAGAAAAGTTCATACAGGGGGTGACAAAGATGGCAATAAGAAGAAAGATGGTGAAAAATCTCAAGATAAGCATGGGGATAAGGGTAAAACCAAAGATCCCACTTCAAATCTTAAACACTCTTCAGAGGGTGGGGATAAAACTAATTCTTCCTCTTCTTCTCAACCTGCACACATTAAAAAGCCTTGGTGCTTTGTGTGTAAAAACAGAGGCCATAGGCCAGGGGATAAGTCCTGTCCAGGTAAACCCCCTGAGCCTACCACCACTAATACATCAAGCTCTAGTGCCCCTAGCAGTAGTGGTACTAGTGGTGGGACTGCTGGCAACAGTCAAGCAAAGGGTGTAGTTGGGTTCACTTATGGGTCCATCATAGAAACTGGGGTAATCAGTCCCAAGACAGTTTCTGTCACACCTAGTGGCACTGGCCTTGCCACACTGGCTGCTTGTCCCCTTACAATGGATAAGTACAGGCAGACAGTTTCAATAAATGGTGTTGAGGCCTTGGCCTACAGGGACACAGGTGCCAGTTTCACTTTGGTGACTGAAAACCTAGTGCCTCCTGAACAACACATCATTGGACAACAGTATAAGATTATTGATGTCCATAACTCCACTAAGTTTCTTCCCTTAGCTATAATTCAGTTTAGTTGGGGTGGAGTTACTGGCCCTAAGCAGGTGGTGGTATCACCTAGCTTACCTGTAGACTGTCTCTTAGGTAATGACCTAGAGGCCTCAGGTTGGGCTGATGTAGAGTTTTATGCCCATGCAGCCATGCTGGGCATCCCTGAGGAATTGTTCCCTCTCATTTCAAGTGAAATGAAAAAGCAAAGGAGAGAAGGCCTGAAAACTCAGGAACCCTCTCCATCTACAGGTAAAAAGGGTATCACAGTATCCCCTAACCACCCTACCATTCAGGATACCATTCCTGTGGTGGGAGAAACCTCTCCTGGGGTGGCACCTGTTCCAAGGGAATCATCAGCTGGCAAAGCTGGACTCCCTGAGGTGGAAGTACCTCTCTGTGGGATAACTAACATTGGTGAGAAAAAGAGCACCATTTTAGTTAACATGGAGCATCCCTCCAACCCTCCGAGAGAAACTTTAGTGCAGAAACTCTGCACTGCCTCACAACACTTAGGACAGCATCCCTGCCCTAGTGTGGAGCTGATAGGACAGCATCCCTGCCCTGCTCCAACCCAAGAGAAACAGCATCCCTGTTCTCTCTTCCAGCCATATGGACAAAGTTTTTGCCCAGCTACGGCTTTTCTGAGACAGCATCCCTGTCTGGCATTTCCATCACTACAAATAGGTTCAGTGGACAATTCCCACTGCTCTAAACTAAAACTTACTGATAGAAACTCTGAAAATACATCTTCACATTGTTGCTTAGCTAAAAAACTTCAAACAGGGTGGTTTACATCCCCACAGGGAAGTAACCATATAGTGGATGATAAAGGGAGTAACCAGTCTATTGCAGAGCTACTCTCTACTTATCACCACTTAGACAATAAAGTCTCAACTGGCCAAGGTTAGCCTTATTGTCCTTCGTTTGGGGGGGGGTTGTGTGAGAAGGTAGCCTCTTTCTAGCCTTGTTACCCCCACTTTTGGCCTGTTTGTGAGTGTATGTCAGGGTGTTTGTCACTGTTTTCACTGTCTCACTGGGATCCTGATAGCCAGGCCTCAGTGCTCATAGTGAAAACACTATGTTTTCAGTATGTTTGTTATGTGTCACTGGGATCCTGCTGGTCAGGACCCCAGTGCTCATAGGTTTGTGGCCTATATGTATGTGTCACTGGGACCCTGTCACACAGGGCCCCAGTGCTCATAGGTGTGCATGTATATGTTCCCTGTGTGGTGCCTAACTGTCTCACTGAGGCTCTGCTAACCAGAACCTCAGTGGTTATGCTCTCTCATTACTTTCAAATTGTCACTAACAGGCTAGTGGCCAATTTTACCAATTTACATTGGCTTACTGGAACACCCTTATAATTCCCTAGTATATGGTACTGAGGTACCCAGGGTATTGGGGTTCCAGGAGATCCCTATGGGCTGCAGCATTTCTTTTGCCACCCATAGGGAGCTCTGACAATTCTTACACAGGCCTGCCACGGCAGCCTGAGTGAAATAACGTCCACGTTATTTCACAGCCATTTTACACTGCACTTAAGTAACTTATAAGTCACCTATATGTCTAACCTTTACCTGGTAAAGGTTAGGTGCAAAGTTACTTAGTGTGAGGGCACCCTGGCACTAGCCAAGGCGCCCCCACATTGTTCAGAGCCAATTCCCTGAACTTTGTGAGTGCGGGGACACCATTACACGTGTGCACTACATATAGGTCACTACCTATATGTAGCTTCACAATGGTAACTCCGAATATGGCCATGTAACATGTCTATGATCATGGAATTGCCCCCTCTATGCGATCCTGGCATAGTTGGCACAATCCCATGATCCCAGTGGTCTGTAGCACAGACCCTGGTACTGCCAAACTGCCCTTCCTGGGGTTTCACTGCAGCTGCTGCTGCTGCCAACCCCTCAGACAGGCATCTGCCCTCCTGGGGTCCAGCCAGGCCTGGCCCAGGATGGCAGAACAAAGAACTTCCTCTGAGAGAGGGTGTGACACCCTCTCCCTTTGGAAAATGGGGTGAAGGCAGGGGAGGAGTAGCCTCCCCCAGCCTCTGGAAATGCTTTGTTGGGCACAGAGGTGCCCAATTCTGCATAAGCCAGTCTACACCGGTTCAGGGACCCCTTAGCCCCTGCTCTGGCACGAAACTGGACAAAGGAAAGGGGAGTGACCACTCCCCTGACCTGCACCTCCCCTGGGAGGTGTCCAGAGCTCCTCCAGTGTGCTCCAGACCTCTGCCATCTTGGAAACAGAGGTGCTGCTGGCACACTGGACTGCTCTGAGTGGCCAGTGCCACCAGGTGACGTCAGAGACTCCTGCTGATAGGCTCCTTCAGGTGTTAGTAGCCTATCCTCTCTCCTAGGTAGCCAAACCCTCTTTTCTGGCTATTTAGGGTCTCTGTCTCTGGGGAAACTTCAGATAACGAATGCATAAGCTCAGCCGAGTTCCTCTGCATCTCTCTCTTCACCTTCTGATAAGGAAACGACCGCTGACCGCGCTGGAAGCCTGCAAACCTGCAACATAGTAGCAAAGACGACTACTGCAACTCTGTAACGCTGATCCTGCCGCCTTCTCGACTGTTTTCCTGCTTGTGCATGCTGTGGGGGTAGTCTGCCTCCTCTCTGCACCAGAAGCTCCGAAGAAATCTCCCGTGGGTCGACGGAATCTTCCCCCTGCAACCGCAGGCACCAAAAAGCTGCATTACCGGTCCCTTGGGTCTCCTCTCAGCACGACGAGCGAGGTCCCTCGAATCCAGTGACTCTGTCCAAGTGACCCCCACAGTCCAGTGACTCTTCAGCCCAAGTTTGGTGGAGGTAAGTCCTTGCCTCACCTCGCTGGGCTGCATTGCTGGGAACCGCGACTTTGCAGCTACTCCGGCCCCTGTGCACTTCCGGCGGAAATCCTTTGTGCACAGCCAAGCCTGGGTCCACGGCACTCTAACCTGCATTGCACGACTTTCTAAGTTGGTCTCCGGCGACGTGGGACTCCTTTGTGCAACTTCGGCGAGCACCATTTCACGCATCCTTGTAGTGCCTGTTTCTGGCACTTCTCCGGGTGCTACCTGCTTCAGTGAGGGCTCTTTGTCTTGCTCGACGTCCCCTCTCTCTTCAGGTCCAATTTGCGACCTCCTGGTCCCTCCTGGGCCCCACCAGCATCCAAAAACGCCAAACGCATGATTTGCGTCTAGCAAGGCTTGTTGGCGTCCGTCGGGAAAACACTTCTGCACAACTCTCCAAGGCGAGACGGATCCGTCCACCAAAGGGGAAGTCTCTAGCCCTTTTCGTTCCTGCAGAAACATCAGCTTCTTCTGTCCAGTCGAAGCTTCTTTGCACCCGCAGCTGGCATTTACTGGGCATCTGCCCATCTTCGACTTGCTTGTGACTTTTGGACTTGGTCCCCTTGTTCCACAGGTACCCTAGATTGGAAATCCACAGTTGTTGCATTGCTGGTTTGTGTCTTTCCTGCATTATTCCTCTAACACGACTACTTTGTCCTTAGGGGAACTTTAGTGCACTTTGCACTCACTTTTCAGGGTCTTGGGAAGGGTTATTTTTCTAACTCTCACTATTTCCTAATAGTCCCAGCGACCCTCTACAAGGTCACATAGGTTTGGGGTCCATTCGTGGTTCGCATTCCACTTTTGGAGTATATGGTTTGTGTTGCCCCTATCCCTATGTTTCCCTATTGCATCCTTTTGTAACTATACATTGTTTGCACTGTTTTCTAAGACTATACTGCATATTTTTGCTATTGTGTATATATATCTTGTGTATATTTCCTATCCTCTCACTGAGGGTACACTCTAAGATACTTTGGCATATTGTCATAAAAATAAAGTACCTTTATTTTTAGTATAACTGTGTATTGTGTTTTCTTATGATATTGTGCATATGACACTAAGTGGTACTGTAGTAGCTTCACACGTCTCCTAGTTCAGCCTAAGCTGCTCTGCTAAGCTACCATTATCTATCAGCCTAAGCTGCTAGACACCCTATACACTAATAAGGGATAACTGGGCCTGGTGCAAGGTGCAAGTACCCCTTGGTACTCACTACAAGCCAGTCCAGCCTCCTACACAGAGGACCCCCATTGGAGGAGGTTTCAGAGTCACTACCTCCTGTGGTAGTAGCCTCCACCGTGCAAGTCCCCTAGCCCTCCCACCCACTGGTCCCCTGGGTGTCCGTTGTCTCTGCCTCGGAGGATCTGTGGGCCGCTGCCTCCCTACTTGCCGGTGCCTCAGCTCCCTCACCTGATGTTGATGCTGTACCAGACAAACACAAGAGAACAGGGATGGGGAGACAAAACAGGAGAGACACTTGTAAATAGCTGAATGCTGATACACAATGGCCAGACATACCCCTACCCAGCAGACACACACAACAGGCAGCACCCTGCACTAGGCCCATGACCATGGCCCTGACTACTGAGCAGTATTCTGACCTACACCCATATCCTGTCATTGTATTAGAGCTGAGGTAGGTGAAACCTGACAGGGACACCCCTACACCCTTAGGGGAGCAGACAGTAGCTGGACACCAGTCAAAAACCCTGATCTAAGCACCATGAGCCCTACGCTGTGACGTCAACCGCTAGCGGTCTTAGGTCACTTCCACAACGAAGGGGGCAGAACTACATTGGCAGACATTTTGCCATCACCTACGCATCTTGAAACACATTTTACTCACAATGCTGGGCCTACTAGCCATATGAAGCACCTATGGATCTATCCATAGAGTAAAAAATCACACATGATTTACTACGTTCCCTCTTAGTGATGTAAGTGATGTAAATGTACATCTGTCAGGTTGCAGTTTTTGTACAGACACTACTATGAAGAATGCAGTGAATGTTTTCAGCAAATATGCCAGTATATGTGTGCACATGACTCCTTTTTCTTAGCCCTCACAGGTACTGACCCTTGTGGCGAGGAAGGGCACCATCAGTGTACAGACCACTTGTGGATATGGGGACCATGGTGGAGCGTCAGATTATAATCACCTACAGACTCACACGTGCAACTATTCAGGACATATGTGCATTAATGGATCCTGCACTGATTTCTGGAAATCGTAATCAGCATGCCATTCCAACTGAGGTGCAGGTGCTCTCTGCACTCCATTTCCTGTCCACAGGCTCTTTTCAAGTGGCATTGGGCATGGGTGCTGGCTTCTCACAGCCAATGTTCAGCCACGTACTGACAAGATTTCTGAATGCATTTGTACAACATCTGCAATCCTATGTGAGATTCCCCCAATGTGCTGACCTCCCTGCCATCAAGTCTGACTTCTATGCCTTTGCAAACATTCCCCATGTTATTGGTGCCATCGATGGAACCCACATACCCATCATTCCCCAAGAGTGAGTGAACAGGTGTACAGAAACAGGAAGAACTTTCACTCCATGAACATCCAATTGGTATGTACTGCAGACCAGTACATATCCCATGTGAATGCCATGTTTCGTTTGTTTTGAGGAACAGTAGTGTGCCACAAAAGATGGAACAACTACAAGAGGACAGAGGGTGGATCATAGGTAAGTGTGCCTTTCACTAACTGACACATTGCAGAAAACCAGCCTGTCTGACTAAGGACATTCCAATGACGACTCTGTATTGACCATTTCTCTAGGTGATTCTGGCTATCCAAATTTGCGTTGGCTCCTGACACCAGTGAGGAATCCCAGGACGGATGCAGAGAGAAAATACAATGAGGCCTATGGACGTACTAGAAGGGTGATAGAGCGTACTATAGGTCTCCGAAGGCTGGATTACGGTGCCTACATATCTCTGGGGGTTCCCTGGCCTATGGGCCTAATAAGGTGTGTAAAATAGTGGTGGCCTGCTGCATGCTGCACAACGTGGCAGTGAGACATTCAATCCCACTTTTGGAGGTGGAGGGTACTATAGGTCCTGATCAGTTACCTCAGAGAGGTGAGGATAGTAATAGTGAGGATGAGGAAGGGGAAGATGTCAATTCCAGAAACCAACTGATACAACTCTACTTCCAATAACTGTGTGGGACTTCAGTCTGTCTATGTGGTTAGTGAATGATAGTGTAAGTGTGCCATGTCATCTAAGGGGGATTGGTGATGATATCCGAGACATGGACCTCTTCAGCGTGGTACAGACAGACAATAAATGCATTCCCTTCTTGACTATTTTGAAATACACTTTACCACCACCATGCACAGTTTGACAATAAAGTTGATCCCTGCCTGTTGCATCCTTACTCCACTTTATTCAACATTGAAGACAGGGGACAGTGTTACAGATGAGATAAGTTGTTTATTGGTGGAATACAGTGGAATGTGCTATGTACAGTGATGGAATTCGTAATAGTTGGGTGTCCTCAAAACCGACTTAGTGGCAGGCCTGTTTGATGTCATAGGTGGGTCATATTTGTAGTTTAGTACTTTATTTAGCCCTCAGCTAAGTGCAGTTAGTGAATGGGTGGGATGGTTGCTTGGCAGTAGTAGCAGTGTCAATTGTTGGAGGGGGGCTTGTTCTTAGCTGGGTTTCCAGTGCCATACCTTGGCCTGAGACTACATTTGGGTGCCTGCGGTGGAGCTTCTTGGGGTGGCATGGTTGGGCCTTGTGATTCCTGGGAGGGTATTTCCTGTGCAGTTTCTGCTGCTTGGGTCATCTGTTGCTGGTTGTCCAGGGCTGTTGTGGGGGCCTCTTGTCCGGTGTGGGTGTCTGAGGGTTTGTTGACTAAATGCAGCAGTGCTCCAGCAATGGTGACCATTGTGGCATTGTGTTCTTTCCACTGCTCCATGGCCTGTTGGTGTTGTTCCAGCTGCATCCCCTGACTTTGCTCCAGGGTGGATAGAATCTGTGCCAACCTGTCTTGGGTATGTTGGTATACCCCCAATACCTCTGCAATGACGTCCTGGACTGATGCATCTATCCGGTGCCCTGCCCCCTGACCCACTGGGGCACTTGACATTGCCCTGGCCCCCTGTGCCTGAGTCCCCTGCGCAGGTCTTGACGTGCCACTAGTACTGGGGCCCTCGTCTTCCTGCATGTTGGTGGTGGGAGACTGTGGCCTCTGTTGCTGTGTCACACCTGTTTGTGCCATGGGTCCACTGGTGTGGGTACGCCTCCCCTGGCCTGCTGGTCTTGACTGGTTGTTAGGGGTGACAGTGAATTCCTGGGTGGGGCTGCTGCATGGTGAGCATCCAGGGCTGTGTGAGGGGCCTGCCTGCTCATCAGTGTCCAGGGATCCTTCACCGGTGTCCTGTGATGTTCCTCTGTCTCCCTGGATTGCAGTGGCACTCCTTGTGCCCTCCATTAGGGTTGCATGGGTGGTGGTGTCTGTTGTGGGACATAGAAATGTATGTTACATAGGCATGAGGGTTTGAGGTGTACTGAACTGTGCAATTCTGTGCTGGTGTGCCTTTCAGTGGCCTTCAGGGGTGCCTTTTGGAACTGGACATTGCATTTAGTGGCAGTGGTGTCGTTACATTGTGGTGGTGGTTATTATTCCATTGTGGGGGTGGGTGGCTGTGCACAGCAGGAGTGATGTGGGCCTGGTAGTGAGTTGTGGGGGATGCAGGGTGGTGGATGTGGTGGGTAATGGCTGGGTGGGGTGTGGGTCTAGGTTGGTGTGGGTGGGGTGGGGTGGTGCATGCATTACAGGTATGGTGTATATGGGTTAAATATAGATGACTTACCAGAGTCCATTCCTCCAGTGAGTCCAGTCAGTCCCTCTGGGTGCAGGATGGTGAGTACCTTCTCCTCCCAGTCGGTGTAGTCGGGTGGTGTGGGTGGCGGTCCTCCCCCAGTCTTGTGCACTGCGATGTGGTGCCTGGATGCCATGGCCCAGACCTTCCCCCGCAGGTCATTCCATCTCTTGCGGATGTCGTCCCTGGTGCGTGGATGGTGTCCCACTGCATTCACCATGTTGACAATGGTTTGCCACAGCTCGATTTTCAAGGCGATGGGTTTGTGCTGCCCCTCGGAGCCGAATATTTGTGGCTCCACTTTTAGGATCTCGTCCACCATGGTCCTTAGCTCCCTTTCGGTGAAGCGTGGATTTTTTGGGGGGACATGGTGAGGGTGGTGGATAGCGTTGGGACTGGGTATGGGGTTTGGGTGCTCCTGTGTGGGTGCTCCTGTGTCGCTATGCGTGTCCTGTCTGCTGGCGTTCTCTGTCTGGCTCTGGTGCTCTCCGTCTTCTGGTCGTGGTCAATGGTCGTCCAGCCTCCACTGTCAGCTGAGGTGATTTGTGCATCATTATTTGGAGGGCGGGATGTGGGTGTGCTTGGCGGTGGCGGGGTGGGGTGGGCCGTGATTCCCAGCGACAGGGTCCTGGCTGGGAGTGGTGGTGTGGGAAGGTTTGGCGGGATTTGTTTTTTTTGTTCATTATATGGTGGGTTTCCAATCGCCGCCGCCGCTGGCGGTATTCTGTTCACCGCCGCCACGGCAGTCGGCGGTCTTTACCGCCATGTTCATAATGACCGCCTATATCTCACTTTGATATATAGTATACAGAGGCAGCTTACTACAATCATAAAACCTGATCATTGTGCATAATATGTAGTTATAAGGAGCCGTACTCCCTGTCCTGGAAGGAAGAACGTAAAACAAAATGCATGATCTTAGTACATAACAAGCAGCTGTTACTTTGTCCGGGCCAGTGTAATGTGTAAAAACAACAGACAATTATTTCTAGGGCAGTTAGTACCCTAACACATGGGTAGAAGACCCAAAATATATAGAGTGCCCTCAAAAGATTCTCCTCCCAGACAAGGGGTGCAGCTCACCAGCACTCCTATTTTAGTAATTATAGTAATCTCTAGGCAACACAGATACATGACTCACAACGTAGGTCCAGGGAGCCCGGCACCCCTTTTTCAGTGAATTGCAGTATGTCTGGTGGAGTGTAGAATCTCGGATGGTGACCTGGGGCTGCACTCTGGGGCCCCTATTGAGGGTTCCTTCCCCCGTGATCCAGATGGAACAGGGCCCCAAACCCAGCACCAAGTGAGGAGAAACTGGGGAGATAAATGGGTAGGAAAACCATGCAAGAGACCTCGCTTGGTCCCTCTGGCCTCAGACGCTTAGGCTGTTGACAACTACTGCCTTCCTTCAGTCGTGACCTGTGTAGTGAGAGTAGTTGCCTTGAGCAGGAAGAGGAGTACCCTTGCCCGAATCGCACCAAGTTCTACTCTGCCATGGTGGAGAGCTTGGCAATCTACGGTTGCAGTGGGTCCTTGGTAACAAGGACAGGATCCCGGGTGGTACGGCACAGAGGCTCTGGGTGCCGGTTGGTTGGAGGACCAGGCCACAGCAGGCCTCTATTGCCCTGGAGTCCTCAATCGACATTGGGGAACAGTTTCACCTACGTGGAGCTGTGGTTGCTCCTGCCGGGTCTGCTTCTGCAGTGAATCTGAGAGGTGCGCTGAGCAACAAAGCAGCCTGCAGGTATGGAGAGATAAAAGTGCACAGCATGCACTGGGGGAAGGAAAACTATGGAGCTCTTTGCCCTGCGGTAAGACAACCCTGATGAAAGCGCTCTTCAGGCCCTGAATTATAACATTCTCAGGAGCAGGACCTAGCATTCCCCTTGTACTAGACTCCTTGTGGTGGGGGGCAATTAGAGGGGAGGCACAACAGGTGCAGGAAGGCCAGCTCACATAAACCAAGGATTGTAGTGGTGGTTCCTCCTGGCAGTCCTTGGAGTGCAGCCAAAGTCTGTAGGGCAGCTGGCAGCAGGGCAGCATACAGAAAAGCAATCCAGATGAGTCATTTGGGCCATCCAGCAGACACAATGCAGCAGGGCAACAAAAGAAGAGCAATCCAAATGAGTCATTTGCGCAGTCCAGCAGTCCCTCTGGCAGAAGTTCGGTCCCCGTTCCAAAAGTGATCTAAAAATCAGGGGACTACAGCCCCTCTACCTATACTCAGAAATGTCTTTGTTCAGCGGGTAACTTCAAAAGAGCCCTTTCAAGTGAACCACAGCACCCTTTCAACCCATCCCTGTCTCTAGACATCAGTAGGGTGTAATTAGTCTGTTGTGTGAGGGTAGAGGACAGCCTACTGCTATGTAAGGTGTGAACTACTCTCCCTCTTCCCAGCCCAGGAAAACTATCAGTATTTAGATGCCTCTGCTGTCACACCTAGCCCCTTCTGTGTGATGGCTGTCTGGAAAGTATGCACCAAGTGGAGCTGTCACTCTACCCCAGATGTGGATTAGAGTCAGGCTGCAAAGCACTAGAGTTATAAGCACAGAGAAATGCCCACTTTCTGAAAGTGGCCTTTCTAAATCCACCTATAACAATAGGCAGGATTTCTCACTACCATTCCAAACATACCAAACATTCCCACGATGTTCCTCATATTTCAGAAGATACCACTTAGACATTTTCAAGGACGTTCCTAATGCAAACCTACGAGAGGGGCAGCACTCAAAGTAGTGAGGAACGATATAGGCTGTTTGTCACTACTAGGACATGTAACATACAAAGACATATGTCCTACCTTTTAATATACACAGCACCCTGCCCATTGAGCTATCTACGGCCTACCTTAGGGGTGATGTAGGTGTAGTAAAAAGGGAGTTTAGGCCTTGGCAAGGGGTTTGACTTGCCAAGTCACTCTGGCAGTAAACTGCGCACGCAAGCCCTGCATTGGCATGCCTGAGACAAATCTGAAAGGCTACTTCTGGGGTGGCACAATCTTCGCTGCAGGCCCACTAATAATATTTAATTTAGAGGCCCTGGGTATAAGTTTTACTGCTTTACAAGGAACTTACAGGTAAATTAAATAAGCCAAACAGGTGTAAACCAATCATACCAAGTTTTAGGGATGAGAGTACATGCACTGTGGGACTGATTAGCAGTGGTAAAGTGCCCAAAGTACTAAAGCCAAGAAAAAGAGGGTCAGAAAAATAGGAGAAAGGTAAAAAGTTTGGGGATAACCCTGCAGAAAGGGCCATTTCCAACACCCACCAAACAGACAATAAGGTGACTCAAGATTACGCAACAAAAATTAGTTACCATCTCCTACGAAAGTCAATCTCTCTTCTGGCATAGATTTCCATACTTCAAATCACAGTATACTGTTATATGTTAAATTATATTTCTAGCTTTTATGTACCATAATATGTTAGTTCAGACTTGGAGTTATTTAATTTGATAGATGTGCATCTACACTGAAACATGTTCAATATGAATGTTGGCATGGTGATCGGATTGTTTATATAAAGCAATAGTGAAGAATCTAGCTTTTAATCAACCACTGTGTGATCTATGCACTAAAATGCCTTCTTTCTATGAAACTGTGATTGTAGAGTATGGTATAACAACTGTGGTCAATGTTAACCTCTACTTTAGAAGTTCCTACAAAATATTAAGATAAGGTTAGGGTCCATATCAAATGTTAAAGATCACAAGAAAAATAGACAAAACGTTATGCTATATTACAGTATGCATTACCTAACAGATTTAGAATGACTATGATTATACAGAGAAAGTAGTGGAGTCATAGTGGCTCAGTAGACTAATGCATCCCATCTAAGGATCTGTATTTCACTATGTGGTCACAAGTTCAAATCCTGGTAGGTCTACTTGTCCTTTTTTTTCCTCCTGAGTTCGATAAAAAGAGCACCTCTGAGTGGAGCAATAATGAATATATGTTATCTGTCAATATCATCAAGATATTTCATGGGATGAACATAAGTACTATAAATAAACATGTTATGGTAAACTTATGGGTGTATCAGTTTGGTAAAAAACAGTTGACAACTTCTAAATGATTGATAAGATGGTACATTCGTCATAGGATATAATTAAGAGTGTTCACAATGGTTCATTCCTTTTAGTAAACAAATGACCAGTACTTTCAAACCAAAAATGATAGAGACCCCTTAGATTTAATAATGGCCAGCAATCAAAACACATACCTCTTTAAGATATTAAAATGTAGCAAAAAGCAACTTAAATCTTAGAGTATGATATTAAACATTCACTCCATCCCAATGTACCGGTACAATACACAACATGATAAAGATATGTTTTAACCTGGTGTTGCTATTGGCAATAGGAGCTTCTAATAACATCCTCCTCAGCATGTAGCAGCATCTGCAACTTGCCCAGGGCCTTACTTCTCTTGGAAATTAATAGACAACTTGGCCAGTTTTTCCCAATACTTTGTGCACTCTTAGAGGTGCTTCCGGTACCTACCTGGTCAAGAGTTCTTAAACATTTCACATTATCCACATCCAGGTTGATATTTTCAATGTGTGAGAGATGGTGGCCTCCCTCAGTATATTTCTGAAACTAATATTTAACACACAACTCCACAGCAAATCAAATCAAATCATTAACATTTATAAAGCGCGCTACTCACCCGTGCGGGTCTCAAGGCGCTAGGGGGGAAAGGGGGGGTTATCGCTGCTCGAACAGCCAAGTCTTTAGGAGTCTCCGGAAAGCGGAGTGGTCCTGGGTGGTCCTGAGGCTGGTGGGGAGGGAGTTCCAGGTCTTGGCCGCCAGGAAGGAGAAAGATCTCCCACCCGCCGTGGAGCGGCGGGTGCGAGGGACGGCAGCAAGTGCGAGGCCAGCGGAGCGGAGGGGGCGGGTGGGGACGTAGAAGCTGAGGCGTCTGTTGAGGTATTCCGGTCCCTTGTTGTGGAGGGCTTTGTGTGCGTGGGTGAGAAGACGGAAGGTGATCCTTTTGCTGACTGGGAGCCAATGCAGGTGTCTCAATTGGGCGGAGATGTGGCTGTTGCGGGGTACGTCGAGGATGAGGCGGGCCGAGCACCCAACAAACATTATTGAGTACTGTATTAGGAAAGTCACATAACCATCTTTCTGCATACAAATAAAACATCATATAGATTTTTTGTAATTCTTAGCATATTCCTGAGATTATTGAGGCCACCTTCTGTTTTCCTGTTTCCTGTTGAGACAGGGATAAAAGTCCTCAAAAGAAACCTTTTAATAATACACACACAATTTCCACATGCAGTAGGGAGGTGATAACTGCACATGGAACTATTCCTTTAAAAACTTTGTAAAGACAGACTTTGTAAAAATTGAGGGCCTTATTTATACTTTTTTGTGCAAAACTGCACTAACGCAGTTTTGCACCAAACAGTTTTGCACTGGCTTGCACCATTTTTTAACACCAGCTGGGAACCATATTTATGGAATGGTGCAAGCCGGTGCAAAGGGTAGGCTATCGTAAAAAAAATGACGTTAGGCAGGTTAGAGTCAAAATAAATGACTCTAACCAGATTAGCGTCATTTTTTGACGCTAAGTGGCATATTTATACTCTGTTTGCACTGAATTAGCATCATTTTCTTTTACTCTAATTAGGTGCAAAACTAATTCATATTTATACTTTGGTGCTAGACCCATCTAGCGCCAAATTTATGGAGTTTAAGTCATTTTTTGGAAGTGGAAACCTACCTTGCCTTAATGAGATGCAAGGTAGGCGTTTCTGTGCAAAAAATGACTCTATGGACTTAACGCCATATTTATACTCCCATGCAAAAATGGTACAAGGGAGGGAGGAGGGGTCAAAAAATGGGGTAAAGCTTGCTTTGACCCATTTTTTTAAGCCTGGGGTCAGGGCAGGCGTTAGGGGACCTGTGGGCCTATTTCCATGGTGGAACACCATGGAATAAGCCCACAGGTGCCCTCCCCAAGCCCCAGGGGCACCCCCACCCACACCAGAGGGACTGCGGAGGATGGGGGACCCCATCCCAGGTAAGTACAGGTAAGATTGCATTTTATTTTTGAAAGTGCCATAGGGGGCCCTGAAATGGGCCCCCATACATGGCACAGGGTGGAGTGGCCATGCCCAGGGGACCCTTGTCCTCTGTGCTGGCCATTGGGGTGGTGGGCATGACTCCTGCCTTTTCTAAGGCAGGAGTCATGTGGCATGGTAGGTTTAGCACCATAAAATGATGCTAATCTGGTTGGAGTCATTTTGTTTACTTTAACCTGCCTAAAGTCATTTTTTTGGTGCTAAACCCTCTTCTTCTATACTGCCAGCCCCACCAGACTAAAGGTATTTGTTTTTACTCTAGCCTACCCTTTGCACCAGCTTGCACCATTCCATAAATATGGTGCCCGGCTGGTGCACAGAAATGGTGCAAGCCAGTGCTAAACTTTTTGGTGCAAAACTGAGTTAGTGCAGTTTTGCAGCAAAAAGTATAAATAAGGGCCAATATTTCGTAGGTTTGTGCCACTTTTGCATCAAAAAATTACATTAATGCGGCGCAAAAAAAGTATAAATCATGGCCTTGGTGCTAGACGGGTCTAGCACCAAATTATAAATATGGAGTTAGTTTTGCACCGAATTAGAGTTATAAAAAATTGTCCTAATTCGGTGCAAACAAAGTATAAATATGCCCCTAAATATGGCGTTAAGGCCATAGAGTAATCTTTTGCATTGGAACGCCTATCTTGCATCTCATTAAGGCAAGGTAGGTCTCCACTTCCAAAAAATGACTTTAACTCCATAAATTTGGCATTAGACGGGTCTAGCACCAAAGTATAAATATGGAGTTAGTTTTGCACTGAATTAGAGTTAAAAAAAATTATGCTAATTTGGTGCAAATAGAGTATAAATATGCCCCTGAATCTCTTAGTATTCCAGCTGCCTTCAATCTATTCTACAGGCCTGTCAGACTCAGCAAGATTTTTAGCGTCAAAAATTTGAGCCTCATAAACTTTACCTACATATAACATACTCATTCCACAATCATGACTTCATTCTGTCCAATGATTCAAGACTTAAGCCACACACATTCCTTCACCCTTTAGAGGTCAAGCAGCACATCCACGAACTTAGGCATTCCAAGGGCCTTATCATAACAGTCTCACCCTCAACTCACTGAACGATCCCTATACCTCAGGATAGAACAGGCCACAACGTCATCCTCTACTTCATCATTCAGGCTACGACAGCGCACTGGGATCAGCTAAAAGTTGAAAAATAAATACCACATCCTCCTTAAGGACCCACTTCAAGAATATCACTTTAACCTCTCAAATGCACTGCAGACTATGTCAGACATCATCATATTCCTCAAGAGATACTTCAGAGTCATGAAAAACCACATGGATCTAAACACACAGTTGACATAATCCAACTGTGTGTTTACCCCGGAACATCGAATAACTTCATAAACTGATAAGAAAAGAAAAAAAGGCAGGCCAATGTGTTTGATGATTGCAACCAATTAACCACTCCACGTGTGGCATGTAGAAAGAAAGCATTCTTCAAGGATGTGAAGCAATGTATGAATCCATTCCCATACCTACCAATCCCAGAAGCAGATTGTGAGAAAGTGGTTTATCAGTTTGGGTGGGCTGGTGTCCACCAGAAGTAATACAGTCACTATACTGCTAATTCCAGCCAAAGGTTTCAATAATTTAAACTTGATCTCAACTCCTGGTAGCTATGGCAGACAGGCTTCACTTAACGAAAACATGTAAAGTATTTAGAAGTACCAAAACAATAAAAAAAAAAAGTCAAAGACACAACATAGTAAATCTTACAATACAGTACAGTTTATAAAAATAGAGTAAGAAATAATAAGCAAGATGACATCAGAAAAACAAAAATACAAGAAGGGGAGTGAAAATATGAATTTTGTGAGATTTCAGTGAAAATAGCTCCAAAAAGCGCAAAGCACCAATGGTAGTCAATGGTCCTGGTAGACCAGAACCTATGTGTGATTTGAGGCTGTCCATATTGAAACGCAGGTCAGATATACCAAGTAGATTTCTTCCGCAGTCTGGAAGTAGAAAAGTTCATACAGAATGTCTAAGTCCCAGTCGAAATTGGCACTTTGTTGTTTTTCTGTAGAAAATGAGTTGAAATTATAGATGTCCCCATGAAACCGAAGGTCAGATACGTGAAGCTGGTTGTCCCTGCTGAAGTGCTGGAGCTTCTGAGGTTTTCTAGGTGAAAAAGTATATAAGTTCCAACAGAGAAAGGGACTTTGTCATTCTTTTGGAGGTGCAGAGATCTCTGAGAAGGACAAATCTGAAATTCAGTCCAAAGCCTGACTTTCCCAGCTGGATACTTTTCATGGCAGGCCTTGAAGCAACAAAAAACAAAATAAAATGATGGACGGAGTGTTGAAACTTTTCAAACACTCACCCCCAGTCACAGATCTGAGTTTAATCCATCGCTATTTTGCTCGCCACATCACCCCAGTTTGGACCCAGCCACATGCAAATCAGTCTTGACCCTGTTCCCCATGGAAACAGTCCAGCCCGAACTGCTAGGCCAGGCCCTCCCTGGACAGGAAACAAGCATCCTGGGACCGGTTTCAGGGTATCACCCTTCATCAGCCAGGCTAGCTTGAATCCAGTGGCGCAGCAAGCAAGGGACCCACGTCTGGGCATACCCTTGCCACTTAGGGCACACAAAGCAATATCACAAAACAAAACAAAATGATGGACGGAGTGTTGAAACTTTTCAAACACTCACCCCCAGTCACAGATCTGGGTTTAATCCATAGTTATTTTGCTCGCCACGTCACCCCAGTTTGGACCCAGCCACATGCAAATCAGTCTTGACCCTGTTCCCCATGGAAACAGTCCAGTCCAAACTGCTAGGCCAGGTCCTCCCTGGACAGGAAACAAGCATCCTGGGACCGGTTTCAGGGTATCACCCTTCATTAGCCAGGCTAGCTTGAATCCAGTGGCACAGTGAGCCCGGGACCCATGTCTGGGCATACCCGATGCACTTATGACGACAAAAGCAAACAAACACAAATGATGGACGGAATGCAGAACCAATCAAACATTCACCCCCAGTCACAGATCTGGGTTTAATTCATCAATTCTTTTGCTCACCATGCCACCCCAGTTTAGACCAAGCCATATGCAAATCAGTCTTGACCCTGTTCCCCATAGGAACAATCCAGCCCGAACTGCCAGGCCAGGTCCTCCCTGGATCAGAAGCAAGCATCCTGGGACCGGTTTCAGGGTATCACCTTTCATCAGCCAGGCTAGTTTGAATCCAGTGGCACAGTTAGCCCGGGACCCACGTCTGGGCATACCCGGCGCACTTATGGCGACAAAAACAAACAAACACAAATGATGGACGGAATGCCTAACCTACCAAACATTCACCCCCAGCCACAGATCTGGGTTTAATCCATCGTTATTTTGCTCACCACGTCACCCCACTTTGGACCCAGCCACATTCAAATCAGTCTTGATCCTGTTCTCCATGGAAACACTCCAGTCTGAACTGCTAGGCCAGGTCCTCCCTGGACAGAAAACAAGCATCCTGGGACCGGTTTCAGGGTATCACCCTTCATCAGCCAGACTAGCTTGATTCCAGTGGCTCAGCGACCAAGGGACCCACATCTGGGCAAACCCCTGCCACTTAGGGCACTCAAAGCAACATCACAAAATAAAATATAATGATGAACGGAGTGTTGAAACTTTTCAAACACTCACCCCCAATCACAGATCTGGGTTTAATCCATCGTTATTTTGCTCGCCACGTCACCCCAATTTGGACCCAGCCACATGCAAATTAGTCTTGACCCTGATCTCCATGGAAACAATCCAGCCTGAACTGCTAGGCCAGGTCCTCCCTGGACAGGAAACAAGCATCCTGGGACCGGTTTCAGGGTATCACCCTTCATCAGCCAGGCTAGCTTGAATCCAGTGGCGCAGCGAGCAAGGGACCCACGTCTGGGCATACCCCTCCCACTTAGGGCACACAAAGCAACATCACAAAACAAAATAAAATGATGGACGGAGTGTTGAAACTTTTCAAACACTTACCCCCGGTCACAGATCTGGGTTTAAACCATTGTTATTTTGCTCGCCACGTCACCCCAGTTTGGACCCAGCCACATGCAAATCAGTCTTGACCCTGTTCCCCATGGAAACAGTCCAGCCCGAACTGCTAGGCCAGGTCCTCCCTGGACAGGAAACAAGCATCCTGGGACCGGTTTAGGATATCACCCTTTCTTAGCCAGGCTAACCTGAAGCCAGTCGCTCAGCGAGCAAGGGACCCAAGTCTGGGCATACCCCTGCCATTTAGGGCACACAAAGCAACATCACAAAACAAAATAAAATGATGAACGGAGTATTGAAACTTTTCAAACACTCACCCCCAATCACAGATCTGGGTTTAATCCATCGTTATTTTGCTCACCACGTCACCCCACTTTGGACCCAGCCACATGCAAATCAGTCTTGATCCTGTTCTCCATGGAAACACTCCAGTCTGAACTGCTAGGCCAGGTCCTCCCTGGACAGGAAACAAGCATCCTGGGACCGGTTTCAGGGTATCATCCTTCATCAGCCAGACTAGCTTGAATCCAGTGGCGCAGCGAGCAAGGGACCCACGTCTGGGCATACCCCTGCCACTTAGGGCACACAAAGCAACATCACAAAACAAAATAAAATGATGAAGAGTGTTGAAACTTTTCAAACACTCCCCTCCAGTCACAGATCTGAGTGTAATCCATTGTTATTTTGCTCACCACGTCACCCCAGTTTGGACCCAGCCACAGGCAAATCAGTCTTGACCCTGCTCCCCACGGAAACAGTCCAGCCCGAACTGCTAGGCCAGGTCCTCCCTGTACAGGAAACAAGCATCCTTGGAGTGGTATCAGGGTATCACCCTTCATCAGCCAGGCTAGCTTGAATCCAGTGGCGCAGCGAGCAAGAGACCCACGTCTGGGCATACCCCTGCCACTTAGGGCACACAAAGCAACATCACAAAACAAAATAAAATGATGGACGGAGTGTTGAAACGTTTCAAACACTCATCCCCAGTCGCAGATCTGGGTTTAATCCATCGTTATCCTTGGAGCAAACATTTGTAAAAGTTTCCAGACTTCTTTTAGTGACTGTGAGAAATTGGATTACTGGTTGACTGGTACAAGCAAACCCCAAATTAACCTATGTTCACCCCCTGGTAGCTTGGCACAGACCAGTCAGGCTTAATTTTGAAGCAATGTGTACATTATGTGTGCAACAGTTCAAACAGTAAAACAGTGAAAACACTATGCAAAAAAGATCCCACACCAGGTTAGAAAAATAGTGCTTGATTTAATAACTAAAACTTCTCCTATTTGTCATTTATATCCTGAATTGTGGTAGTGTCGTTTTAGACCTAGTCACTTGGGGATTATGCTATTTCTAATTTCACACATGTTGCACTGTTAAATATTTTGACCTTACTTAGTGGGCAGAAAGGTATGCTTAGGGGATGACATATTTAACATTTGAAATTAGGTTTTCCTACCTGTCAAAAGAGTGATTTTGATGGGTCTGTGCAGCAGGGTTCAAGCAGTGAATGACAGGCTTCACAGGGTAGGCTTGAAGCCATGTTGTAACTACCACTGTAGTGGATGGCACAGTAGGGCTGTAGTCCACAGGTGGCATTCAACTTTCCATGCCAGGAGAGTATTTCCTACCACATTCTATGGCCTTGTAGGAATGTTAATTGCCAATTACGTTTAAGCCAATGTTGACATGTTTTACAGACCAGTGCACATACACTAAGTACAAAACAGCAGTGCATCAGTGTTCGAAGTATAAAAACCACGAATAAAATTTCAGCAAAAACATGGGAGTGGCCACACAAAAAGGGTTAATTTCTCACTTAGATGTCAAGTGGAGATTGATCAATTGGTTCTTAACAGAGAACACAAAATAAGAACCAATATCAACAACACTCAAAAGACACCCACGTAGCCTCCTATCGCCTTTAGATCCACCCTCAAAAGACATAGGGGGTTATTCCAACTTTGGAGGAAGTGGTAATCCGTCCCAAAAGTGACGATAAAGTGACGGATATACCACCAGCCGTATTACGAGTCCATTATATCCTATGGAACTCGTAATACGGATGGTGGTAAATCCGTCACATTTGGGACGGATTACCACCTCCTCCAAAGTTGGAATAACCCCCATAATTTGCCCTCTTACACAAACAGCACCAAAACAATGGGCCTCTAAATTACGAGGTTGGAGAAGAAGAAACACAAGAAGATAGATCCTGGAAAGTCTCTATTTTTCCAGGATATGGAACAATATCCCCATCGACTTCACAATTCAGAAATGATTTGAAGACTCACCTTTCCCCAGTGCAGTGCCATCCCACATAATAGGAATGTGCGTTTGACCTCCCTTTATGTAAATGGCCTAGATAGAATGGCATCTAAGCGCTCACAGTCGCTGTTCGGCGATCCATTGGTCTCCTGCTGGGGTCCAACTATACAATTACCAAAATTCCATATACTAATGATATTTGAGGTATTGCTAAGTCTTCACATCTATGTATCCTGTAGCATCATTTTTAATAAATATTTTCATTTACAACACCACTTTACCACACCATTTGAAATGATTGGGCAAAAAATAATGTTTTACTTTTTAATCTTTTATCACTAAATTAAGTTTTTATTGCATTCTCAGTAAAACGTGGCAGCTGAATCTTTTTAATATACAGAAGAAGGTGTTCTGTTTGTTGAACTCTTGCAAATCCTTGTCGGATGAATTGTGAGACATTTACAACATCAGTTTAATTAAACTGGGACAATAAATTTTGCTAGCAATCTTGGGACATGATGGATGTCCCGTTATTGGAGATGGTGTGGATGGTGATCGATAAACACTGGGAGCAAACACGTTTTCGGAATTAAACATTAATTATCTTGCAAAGTGCCGATTAAACACTTGGGGCGTCATTCTGACCCCGGCGGCCAGGGTCGGCGGGAGCACCGCCGACAGGCCGGCGGTGCCCCGCAGGGCATTCTGACCGCGGCGCTTCGGCCGCGGTCAGAAGAGGCAAACCGGCGGTCTCCCATCGGTTTACTGCTGCCCTTTGAATCCCCCATGGCGGCGCAGCTTGCTGCGCCGCCATGGGGGATTCTGACACCCCCTACCGCCATCCTGTTCCTGGCGGTTCGCCCGCCAGGAACAGGATGGTGGTAGGGGGTGCCGCGGGGCCCCTGGGGGCCCCTGCCGTGCCCATGCCAATGGCCCATGCCCCCGTAAGAGGGCCCGCAAAGTATTTCAGTGTCTGCTAAGCAGACACTGAAATACGCGACGGTGCAAAATGCACCCGTCGCACCCCTGCAACTCCGCCGGCTCAATTCTGAGCCGGCGTCCTCGTTGCAGGGGCATTTCCTCTGGGCCGGCGGGCGCTCTTTTGGAGAGCGCCCGCCGGCCCAGAGGAAATGTCTAAATGGCCGCCGCGGTCTTTTGACCGCGGTGCGGTCATTCAGCGGCAGTAGCTTGGCGGGCGGCTCCCGCCGCCCGCCAACATTAGAATCAGGCCCTTGTTCTCTTTACTTGATCTTACGTTTGGACTTAAAGCCAAACAGGGTCTCACGTGTTTCAATAAATCGGTACTTTGAGAAGGGTTTCAGAACGTACCGCATTTTGCAAAGCAATTCTGTGGCTTAAACTATTTATTGCCACTGACTGAGACGGGAAAGAAAATGTACTGTTCTATCCGCATGATGAAGAAGAAGCATTGAAAAATCCAGTAGGTGCATTCATACACACGTTGACATAGTTCACATTTAGAGGCATATTTATACTTGTTTTGCGCCGAATTTGCTAAAATCACGCACGGGAGAGGAGAGGTCAAATAATGGTGCAAAGCTTGCTTTGCACCATTATTTAACGCCTGGGTCAGGGCAGGTGTTAGGGGACATGTCAGCCTTTTTCCATGGTCAGAGACCAGGTAAAAAGCCCATAGGTGCCCTTCCTGTCCCCAGGGACACCCACACCAGAGGGACACCACAGGATGGAGGACCCATCCCAGGTAAGTCCCGGTAAGTATTTTTTATTTTTTATTTTTTTCCCGCTCCGGGGCCCACACTTGAGGCCCCCTGCATGGCGCTGGCACCAATTACATTTGTCCCCTGGGCATAGCCTTTAGGGTGGTGGGCATGGCTCCTGTCTTTACTAAGACAGGAGACATGTCCACCGGGGTTGTGCGCCAGGAAATGGCGTTACACTGCTTAGAGGCATTTTTCTGCCTCTAAACAGTGTAGCACCATTATTTGGCGCACAACCTCCGGTTCCCCCTACACCTCCCTCACCCGGTTAGTGTAATTTACAATGACGCTAACCGGGCATCACCGCTGGCCAGTGCCATTCCTTAAATATAGTACCCAGCTGGCGTCCAGGAATGGCACTAGCCAGCGCTATAATTTTACGCGCAAAACTGCGCTAACGCAGTTTCGCGTTTAAAAGTATAAATCATGGACTTAGTACCTGCATCTCTCTGGGACTTCCTTATACCAGTATTAGTGTTACCAGATTGCTCCATGTAGAGCCCACGTGCACCCAGACCTGGGCATTCATTTTACAGGTGATTGTCATAAAGTGTTCAATTAGGAAAAGAAAGTATGCAGGGCCCATACACCAGGAATATATATGTGGAAACTCCAAACCTTTCCTGCACCAAGTCAGAGAGCAAGTCACTGTACCAATGCCCACTGCTCAGGAAAATCTCCTTCTTCAACCATATTATATGTGAATAGTGAAATTAAAGCATACGAAGAAACGGCCGACTAACTTTATACATGTTTATACATGTGGCATGCTACGCCTCTGTCACACCTAAACTAACTGTGTATGAACTTTGTCAAAGCATTGCAACCTCTAGACATAGCCAGGCCCAACACCCAGCACTCGCCCCACCCTTACCAGGAGCTTACCGCAGGCCCCTGCAGCCCCCGCTTCACAGGGTTGCCCCCAAGCATTTAGGGACCCCTAAACCTTAAAAAGAGCTCCATTCAACCCAAAGCCAATGCATATCTGTGAGTTAAGGGAGACTCAGAGTCCCCTCTTCAGATTCTGAAGGGTGGCCTCATCGTTTTGTATGTTGCCACTGACCCTTACTAGGTCTGCGTGGCATTTCATCATGTGCAGCGGATTTTTGCTTTCAACCCAAAACAGTAGCCTTTCTTAGGTTAAAAAACCTTTTCCAACCTTCTGAAATCTGCCCTTTCTCCTTTCATACTAAATTAATACTAATTATGCCTCCTTTTTCCCCAGAAAAAAATGTTTCACTAAGCCTAAGTTGTGATTTCATTTGTAGTTCTGGACTTACTACTGTTTTTCAGTAGTATGTTACACTCGGAATTTGTAAATACTCAAAAATAGTAAACTTACTCAAAAGTGCAAGCTTACTGAAAAGTGTATGCTACTTTTGGGTTCAGACCCTACAAATTTTACTCTTTTGTCTGCTCTTCTCGAATCTCTCCAGAATTGAGTCAGTGTTGTTGAGTTAAAATTCAGTAAAGCATAATGCAAGTTTACTAGCACCAGATGGATTTTCTCCTGAAATGTGGGGGACAGGACGTTCACGTCCTTTGAATTCCAAAGGTAATTTGTAGGACAAGAAAGGCTTGCCTTCTCAGTTAAGGAGTTAAAACCTTTATGTTTTCTTGTTCATCATTACATTATTAATCACATCTCTGACAGTAGATTGGTTATAGGGAGTGGTGAGATGAAAGATGGTGCATGTGAGACATTAAAAGGTGCATTTTTGATCTGCAGATTTAGGGCCTCATTACAAGAGGCCTGAGACCCCGGAGCACCACTTTCATGAGGCTTCAGTGGCGCAGGCCTCTCAATCATATCTATGAGGTGACGCGAAGGCCTCTCAATCATATCTATGAGGTGATGCAAAGCTAGCCTGCGTGGCTTTGCGTGGCCGCATAGATATGGAGTGAGGCAAAGAAGTACAAAACGCTGCCTTGCCTTACTCTAAGTCAAGGAGGTATCAATTGGGGTCGCAGTGGATTTTCCCATGCAACACTCGTGGGTTTTGATACATTCCCAGATTTAGAAGAATCTGTAAAGTTGGGACTACATCAAAGCTGTACGCCTCCCAGGGCGTAAAGATATTTCTCCTTGTGTTTTACTCTTACTATGTATGCTGCATAGAAAAAAACGCCTCTATTGATTGTTTTTGTGCAGGAAGCTATCCCTTCCTGCACAAAAACAATGGTGCCAACAATGCAGACACTCTTCCACTGTGCAAGGGTGCCTGCGTTGGCGCTAAGGGGAAAGGACAGGAATGCCCCGTATTTCAATAATAAGGTGCATTCCTGCCATTTCCTTTTGACAGCCCTGTGCCAAAAAGTAGTAAGTAAAGCCCCTAATTTTTACACCTTTGCTCTTTGACTTTCTTTTTACTTCTGCAATTCTTTGTAGTATGCAAGGTATTTCAGTCAAGGTTTTCTTCTTTCAAAGTTACATTAGTTTTGAAGCGCAATCTGAAACATCTGTGTCAGACAGTAGATTTAACATTGGGAAGGGGTGACCATATGAATCTTATAAAGAACAATATTGATAGGTTATAACCTTAAATAAGAATATTCTCCTCAACCCCTGGAGGCTACGTCACTCTTAGCAGGTTATTCACCCAAGAAATGTTTGATAGGATGAAACAGTTACAAACAACTTTAAAGGCAGTAACAGAGTACAATACAGTTCCCAAATCGATTAAAAAAGTCTAGGAAAAGTTAAGAATTAAAACAACTCAAAATTGATTATGGAAAATTGATTAACTCAGAATGGATTAAGAGAACTGGAGATGTGGACTGTTTTAAGACAAAAAGTGCCGAGAAACAGTAAAACATCAATCAAAGTCAATGTACCTGGTCGACCTGCACTTGGGTGTGATTTCAGACTGACCACAACAGAGCGGTGTATTGACTAAACTTTGCAGGTTAGAGAAGTAAAAAGATTTCCCCTCAGTCTGTTACTTTTTTGCTTTGCAATTTCTTTGTGTGGTGAGAAAGGAATATGCGAATGCATGCAATTGTTTCTCAATCTCAGCAACAACATTGTTGAGTTCCTGCTGAAACCTTCAGTTTAGGCACGAAAAGCTCAGAATGAGACAAATCAAGATTTGTTTAGTCAGCAAGAATACTGTACTCCTGGAATTTATTTGCGGCTTTGCACTGGCCAGAAGTCCTACTTCAGCTTTTTGTATCTCAGATTTTTCCAGAGAGGCTAGATAGATGAGGACTAGGTCGATGGCTGTAGCCATGACTTAGACACTTCTTTGCAGCAATTTCACAGTAGCTTTGAGCCCTGATGGAAAAACCTCAGAGAGAACCAAACTGGCAATCCATAGCTAGTGAGGATGCACCATTCTCTGGTAACTCTTTTCTTGTCACGGACTCCAGAGGTCATAAAAATGACAAAGCCTCAATTGTTGTTGATGCTGAGAAAGTAACCCCTGGTTTCTTCTACTGCTCCCAGGTGTTGAGGGTAGGGTTCTAGGTTTCATGTCTCTCTCGAGTGAGTAAGCCACAGGAACAAGTGCAGTCAGCTCTCAACAGAACAACTAGTAGTCCAACAAATGATTTAGTACTTAGTCAGATTTTGTGTTCCTGAGTCAGTTTTTGGAGACCTGCCAACGTTTCTCTTGGAGAGAATACTTATTCTCCAATTTCAAGTAGAGAGAAGAAGTCACCACTTATTTTTTCACAAGAAGTGCAGTTAGAATTCTAATTTTTTCTTGTATTGTTCCACATCTAGAAATCCTCAGATGAGCTAGAGGTAAGGTGCCATTTTTATGTGGGGTACTAGCCAGTGATTGGTGACTTCCATAGGCCAAAATAATGTACACTTCCCACAAAATCTCATCCCCCTTTTCAGTGAATATTACTCTGCCTGCCTGTACAAATTTCAAGAGGCCTCAATTCAAGATGGCAGAAGCCAGGACTCAGTTGAAAGTACTCCAAGTTACCCCCCGGCTCTATCCAGATAGAAATGTAGGCTTGTCTAGCCTTAAATTTCTTTTGATATTTTATTTATAAGGTGGCATATATAGCGTAACCATCAATTACCCTTAGAGGTCGACACAAATCTTTGGACTCAGATCGGAGTGTGATAATGTCCTAACAAACAGCACTGACCATATCAAATCAATAAACATCAATTTCAATCTGGATTCAGTAATTTATACACACCATGACCTATATGGCCATGAATCATCATACCTATTTAACCCCTTCGCTGCCAGGCCTTTTCCCCCTCCTGTGCCGAGCCTTTTTTTGGCTATTTGGAGCAGTTCGCACTTAGGCCCTCATAACTTTTTGTTCACATAAGCTACCTATGCCAAATTTGCGTCCTTTTTTTCCAACATCCTAGGGATTCTAGAGGTACCCAGACTTTGTGGGTTTCCCAGAAGGAGGCCAAGAAATTAGCCAAAAAACAGTGAAAATTTCGTTTTTTTCAAAAAAATGGGAAAAATGGGCTGCAGAAGAAGTCTTGTGTTTTTTTCCTTGAAAAGGGCATCAACAAAGGGTTTGCGGTGATAAAATCACCAGCTTCCCAGCTTTCAGGAACAGGCAGACTTGAATCAGAAAACCCAATTTTTCAACACAATTTTGGCATTTTACTGGGACATACCCCATTTTTACGATTTTTTGTGCTTTCAGCCTCCTTCCAGTCAGTGACAGAAATGGGCATGAAACCAACGCTGGATCCCAGAAACCACAACATTTCTGAAAAGTAGACAAAATTCTGAATTCAGAAAGGGGTAATTTGTGTAGATCCTACAAGGGTTTCCTACAGAAAATAACAACTGAAAAAGAAAAATATTGAAATTGAGGTGAAAAAAACATCAATTGTTCTCTACGTTTTACTCTGTAACTTTTTCCAGCAATGTCACATTTTCGAAAGCAATATACCGTTACGTCTGCTGGACTCTTCTGGTTGTGGGGATATATAGGGCTTATAGGTTCATCAAGAACTCTAGGTACCCAGAGCCAATAAATGACCTGCACCCTGCAGTGGGTTTTCAATCTATGTATACAGCAATTAATTTGCTGAAATATAAAGAGTAAAAAATAGCTATCAAGAAAACCTTTGTATTTCCAAAATGGGCACAAGATAAGGTGTTGAGAAGCAGTGGTTATTTGCACATCTCTGAATTATGGGGTGCCCATACTAGCATGTGAATTACAGGGCATTTCTCAAATACACGTCTTTTTTACACACTGTCTTACATTTGGAAGGGAAAAATGTAGAGAAAGACAAGGGGCAATAACACTTGTTTTGCAATTCTATGTTCCCCCAAGTCTCCCGATAAAAATGATACCTCACTTGTG